>NC_140214.1:48064175-48664175 GCF_951802725.1 Rutilus rutilus
TTTCTTTACTGTAGTTAAAACTAACCCCCCCACTTTTGTCTAAAGCATGTTGAAAGTGACACACTTCCTGCTGCCAGTTGGTGGCGCTATAACTTTGACTCACAATAGCTACATCCATCTGATCGGCCTCTTACCACGAACACACTGCTGAAGTTTCATCAAGATCAGTTAATGTATGCAGAAGTTATTCCACTTCCGTGTTTCTCTTTTCTCGCCATAAATTCGATTCCTCGCCACAGCCAAACCGTTCGAGATATCAAAAATCCGTCCGCAATTTAGCATCCTCAAAGTCTTGACTACATGCACACCGAGTTTGAAGGGGACACGGTGAATTTTCTAGGAGGAGTATTTCACATTCCACAGCAAGCGTTTTCCAAACAACCCATAATAGCCGACTTCCTGTTGGGCTGGCGTAAAACTTGACCGGGGTAAAGTTGTTCGGCCCGATGAGATCTATATGTGTACCGAGTTTCATATTAATTCATGCGAGCGTGTTTGATATATGGATCAAGTTTTAGAACCCCGTTCAAGGGGGCGCTGTTGAGCCCCCCAGCCACGCCCGGGTACCAGCTTCAGCCCGGCCCTGATGGCCGTGGGTTTTGACCTGTGTGCAAAGTTTCAAGAGTTTTTGAGCACGTTAAGGACCCCAAAAGCCCCTGAAACCTTGATTAACAATATAAAAGCAAGAGTCAAATCCCCCCCTCCCCTCACACACACACAGACACAGAGAGAGGGAGAGAAAATTCTTCAGAAAATCCACATTCAAACCAAAATATCTCTCTTCCTGTTGGTCGGAGATGGTTCATGTAAATTAGAAAGTTGTCCGTCTTGATGAGAACAATACACATACCAAGTTTTGTGATTCTAGGAAAAACTAAACCCCCATTTTTGACTAAAGGTGGCGCTACTGACCCATTCCACCACGCCCGTTTCTGAAACTTTGCACATGTCTACGGGCTAATAAATGTGATGTGTCTGTCGAGTTTCATCCAATTTCAAGTATGTTAAGAGTCTCAAAAGCATCAAAAAAGAATATTAAAGTTTGAAGCGTTGCCATGGCAACAGTATTAAAGATATCAAAAATCCTTTCACAGGTCTACATCTGCCGTGTGTTTACATTATACACATAAAGTTTGAAGCAAATCGGGTAAAAATAAGAGGGTGATTTCAAAGCATTTTGAAAGGGACACACTTCCTGCTGCCAGTTGGTGGCGCTATAACTTTGACTCACAATAGTCACATCCATGTGATCGGCCTCTTACAACGAACACACTGCTGAAGTTTAATCAAGATCAGTTAATGTATGCAGAAGTTATAACACACTTCCTGTTTCCATTATTCGCCATAAATTCGTTTCCTCGCCACGGCCAAACCGTTCGAGATATCAAAAATCCGTCCGCAATTTAGCATCCTCAATGTCTTGACTTCATGCTGACCGAGTTTGGAGCCGATTGGATGAATTCCCTAGGAGGAGTACATTAAATTCCACAGCATGCGTTTCCAAACAACCCATAATAGCCGACTTCCTGTTGGGCTGGCGTAAAACTTAGAGCACGAAAGTTGTTCGGCCCGATGAGATCTATATCTGTTCCGAGTTTCATATTATTATATGCAAGTGTGTTTGATTTATGGACAAGTGTTCGGATTCCGTTCCAGGGGGCGCTGTTGAGCCCCCCTGCCACGCCCGGGTACCAGCTTCAGCCCGGCCCTAATGGCCGCAGGTTCTGACCTGTGTGCAAAGTTTCATGAGTTTTTGAGCACGTTAAAGGCCCCAAAAGCTCCCGAACCCTTGAACAACAATAATAATAATAATAATAATAATAATAATAATAATCCTAACGAAAACAATAGGGCTCTGCGCCCTTTCAGGGCTTGGGCCCTAATAATAATAATCCTAACGAAAACAATAGGGCCTTCGCCCCTTCAGGGCTTGGGCCCTAATAATCCTAACGAAAACAATAGGGCCTTCGCCCCTTCAGGGCTTGGGCCCTAATAATCCTACCGAAAACAATAGGGCCTTCGCCCTTTCAGGGCTTGGGCCCTAATAATAATAATCCTAACGAAAACAATAGGGCCTTCGCCCTTTCAGGGCTTGGGCCCTAATAATAATCCTAACGAAAACAATAGGGCCTTCGCCCCTTCAGGGCTTGGGCCCTAATAATAATAATCCTAACGAAAACAATAGGGCCTTCGCCCTTTCAGGGCTTGGGCCCTAATAATCCTAACGAAAACAATAGGGCCTTCGCCCTTTCAGGGCTTGGGCCCTAATAATAATAATAATCCTAACGAAAACAATAGGGCCTTCGCCCCTTCAGGGCTTGGGCCCTAATAATCCTACCGGAAACAATAGGGCCTTCGCCCTTTCAGGGCTTGGGCCCTAATAATAAATAATCCTACCGAAAACAATAGGGCTCTTCGCCCTTTCAGGGCTTGGGCCCTAATAATAATAATAATAATCCTAACGAAAACAATAGGGCCTTCGCCCTTTCAGGGCTTGGGCCCTAATAAATAATCCTACCGGAAACAATAGGGCCTTCGCCCTTTCAGGGCTTGGGCCCTAATAATAATAATCCTAACGAAAACAATAGGGCCTTCGCCCCTTCAGGGCTTGGGCCCTAATAATAATAATCCTACCGAAAACAATAGGGCCTTCGCCCTTTCAGGGCTTGGGCCCTAATAATAATCCTACCGAAAACAATAGGGCCTTCGCCCTTTCAGGGCTTGGGCCCTAATAATCCTACCGAAAACAATAGGGCCTTCGCCCTTTCAGGGCTTGGGCCCTAATAATAATAAACAATAATCCTACCGAAAACAATAGGGCCTTCGCCCTTTCAGGGCTTGGGCCCTAATAATCCTACCGAAAACAATAGGGCCTTCGCCCTTTCAGGGCTTGGGCCCTAATAATCCTACCGAAAACAATAGGGCTCTTCGCCCTTTCAGGGCTTGGGCCCTAATAATAATAAACAATAATCCTAACGAAAACAATAGGGCCTTCGCCCTTTCAGGGCTTGGGCCCTAATAATAATAATCCTACCGAAAACAATAGGGCCTTCGCCCTTTCAGGGCTTGGGCCCTAATAATAATAATAATAAATATATATATATATAAGTATATATATATATATATATGTGTGTGTGTGTGTGTGTGTGTGTGTATATATATATATATATATATAAATATAGCTGCGAGCAGCGATTGCGGGCCCAAGCCGGTGGCACCGCCACCCCCGGCTTTGGCCCTCCATCGCTGCTCGCAGCTATATTTATATATATATATATATATATACACACACACACACACACACACACACATATATATATATATATATACTTATATATATATATATATATATATATATATAAATATAAGACAGAAAATTTTACTTGTCTTACCTTATTCTGATTTTATGATACACCCAAAATATTCCACAACAAATCCTTTAAATTTAATGTAAAAATAAAAACGAAAGTAAGCAGTGTTGGTCTCACGTAACCCTCTCATTAGAATCAAAATGTTTCAATATTTGCGATGTATTTGGATGCTAAACTATTCTTTATTATAGGCTTTGTACTTCACTCGTGTTCCAATATCGATGGAAAAAATCATCCTCTTCACACGCGCAAAAATGTTCTTGGAAACATCACAGTGGAGCTCTGCTTACTGTGAATGGTACAGATTGTACTACTGACTATTTAAACAGAGCAGTGTAATTCGTTTATGTTAGGTTGACTATTTTTATTATTATATTGTATTAGGGCTATAATGAACAGGCTGTGATGTCAAGATTGCAATTCTGGAATGTGTGTGTGTGTGTGACGCGGTTGCGGTTGAACAGTGGACACAAAAACATAAATAAAATGTTTTAGTTAATTCCTACATCCATAGGAATAAATTGAAAATGCTCGCTCTACTCCGCACCATTATCAATGTCTGTGCGGACGTCTGTATTTTACTAGTATATAGTATACTATAGTTAGCGATTTAAAAGCGCTCAGTGGTGTCACACGTCGATTAACCGGTGGGAAAATGTTATCACAGTCACATCCCTAATATATTTATATATAAATACAATAGGCCTGCCTGAAAGAGAATTTTACTTGCCCGACCAGAGTATAGCCTGATTAGAACGTCAATAACAAAAAAATAACTTGGGAATCACTAAAACGAGAGATTATTCTAATTTCATTACATTCATTTTAAGTTGCAATCATCAGTTAATAATAAATGTATTACTGATCAATGGTAACAGGGTTGCACTGCTGAGGCTCATGCTGCTTTTCCAGGAGAATTGTAAACAAATGAGCGCAGCACACAAAAAAGCAACCCAGTTAACAACATACTGACTATAAAAATGACAAATATGGAGTTTTTATATATTTTATAACATATGATAGAGTTAAGCAACCTCACTTGACGAGTAGGCAACTATTTCCTGAATACAATCATGATTGAAACTGTGACATTGATTTCATACAACAGGTTAATAAACAGTTACAATTAAGTCACTTACATTTTAGATGCAATATTGACTGTTTTTGTTCTGTTTCAGCAGCAAAAATAGTTAAACAAAGATCACAGCAACTTGTTTTCTCATTACTGAATGATTCAGCATTTTGAAACGAATCACTTGACTCAAAGATTCAATGGTCAATCCATAAACATCTGTCTCAATCATGAATGACTCAGTCATTGGAACGAATCATTTGAACGAATGAATCAATGACTCGCTCATTAAGATGGTCGCCTGGCGACACCTAATGGCGGTTTAGTGTTATGTTTAAAAGTATCATTCTTTCCAACGTGCACCATTATCAATGTCCGTGCGGACGTCCGTTTTTTTACTTTCACTTTTATATTAGCGATTTAAAAGCACCCACTCGTGTCACACGTCGATTAACCGGTGGGAAAATATCCTCAGACACATACCTAATAAATGTATATTTAAATACAATATTGGCCTACCTGGTAAAAAGTTTTATATACTATTTTGATGTCCTTTTGGACACAAGAGGGCAGTATAGCCCTATGTTTGCTTTTTTGTTGAACCAAATAGCACTAAATAGCCTGTTTTTAACTTTTTCATTCTTCTTGAATTGCAAAAACAGAATAAAATGGGTTTAGTTGTGATATTTGTATACTTTTATATAGAAATAAATGGTATATAATTACATTTTTAGAAGATTTTTAGTGTTTCCTTTTTGGACATTAATCCCTCGCCATAGCAAAACCGTTTGAGATATTTATTATCCATTCACAACTTAGCATATTTAATGTAGTTTCATCATGTTGAAAAAGTTTGGTACGAATAAAATAAATAGTTTAAGAGGAGTGGCTAAAAATTCAGAGGCTGATTTTGCAAAAAAAATCACATTCAGACCAAAATATCTGACTTCCTGATGGCCAGAGCTATTGAATGTAAACTAGAAAGTTGTCCGGCTTGATGAGAACAATATAAAAACTATTTTTTCTTTACTGTAGTTAAAACTAACCCCCCCACTTTTGTCTAAAGCATGTTGAAAGTGACACACTTCCTGCTGCCAGTTGGTGGCGCTATAACTTTGACTCACAATAGCTACATCCATCTGATCGGCCTCTTACCACGAACACACTGCTGAAGTTTCATCAAGATCAGTTAATGTATGCAGAAGTTATTCCACTTCCGTGTTTCTCTTTTCTCGCCATAAATTCGATTCCTCGCCACAGCCAAACCGTTCGAGATATCAAAAATCCGTCCGCAATTTAGCATCCTCAAAGTCTTGACTACATGCACACCGAGTTTGAAGGGGACACGGTGAATTTTCTAGGAGGAGTATTTCACATTCCACAGCAAGCGTTTTCCAAACAACCCATAATAGCCGACTTCCTGTTGGGCTGGCGTAAAACTTGACCGGGGTAAAGTTGTTCGGCCCGATGAGATCTATATGTGTACCGAGTTTCATATTAATTCATGCGAGCGTGTTTGATATATGGATCAAGTTTTAGAACCCCGTTCAAGGGGGCGCTGTTGAGCCCCCCAGCCACGCCCGGGTACCAGCTTCAGCCCGGCCCTGATGGCCGTGGGTTTTGACCTGTGTGCAAAGTTTCAAGAGTTTTTGAGCACGTTAAGGACCCCAAAAGCCCCTGAAACCTTGATTAACAATATAAAAGCAAGAGTCAAATCCCCCCCTCCCCTCACACACACAGAGACACAGAGAGAGGGAGAGAAAATTCTTCAGAAAATCCACATTCAAACCAAAATATCTCTCTTCCTGTTGGTCGGAGATGGTTAATGTCAATTAGAAAGTTGTCCGTCTTGATGAGAACAATACACATACCAAGTTTTGTTGCTGTTGATAAAACTAACCGCCCCATTTATGACTAAAGGTGGCGCTACTGAGCCCCTCACCACGCCCGTTTCTGAAACTTTGCACATGTCTACCGGCTAATAAATGTGATGTGTCTGTCGAGTTTCATCCAATTTCAAGTATGTTAAGAGTTTCAAAAGCATCTGAAAAGAATATTAAAGTTTGATGCGTTGCCACGGCAACAGTATTTAAGATATCAATAAACCTTTCACAGGTCTACATCTGCCGTGTGTCTACATTATACACATAAAGTTTGAAGCAAATCGGGTAAAAATAAGAGGGTGATTTCAAAGCATTTTGAAAGTGACACACTTCCTGCTGCCAGTTGGTGGCGCTATAACTTTGACTCACAATAGTCACATCAATGTGATCGGCCTCTGACCACGAACACACTGCTGAAGTTTTATCAAGATCAGTTAATGTATGCAGAAGTTATAACACACTTCCTGTTTATCTTTTCTCGCTATAAATTCGTTTCATCGCCACGGCCAAACCGTTCGAGATATCAAAAATCCGTCCGCAATTTAGCATCCTCAATGTCTTGACTTCATGCTGACCGAGTTTGGTGTGGATCGGATCAATTCCCTAGGAGGAGTACATTAAATTCCACAGCATGCGTTTTTCAAACAACCCATAATAGCTGACTTCCTGTTGGGCAGAGCTAATAACTTAGAGTGCGAAAGTTGTTCGGCCCGATGAGATCTATATGTGTACCGAGTTTCATACTAATACGTTCTTGTATGTGTCCAAGATTTAAGATTGTGTTCTAGGGGGCGCTGTTGAGCCCCCCTGCCACGCCCGGGTACCAGCTTCAGCCCGGCCCTAATGGCCGCGGGTTCTGACCTGCGTGCAAAATTTCATGAGTTTTTGAGCACGTTAAAGGCCCCAAAAGCCCCCGAACCCTTGAAGAACAATAATAATAATAATAATAATCCTAACGAAAACAATAGGGCCTTCGCCCCTTCAGGGCTTGGGCCCTAATAATAATAATCCTACCGAAAACAATAGGGCCTTCGCCCTTTCAGGGCTTGGGCCCTAATAATAATAATAATAATCCTAACGAAAACAATAGGGCCTTCGCCCTTTGGGCTTGGGCCCTAATAATAATAATCCTACCGAAAACAATAGGGCCTTCGCCCTTTCAGGGCTTGGGCCCTAATAATAATAACAAATAATCCTACCGAAAACAATAGGGCCTTCGCCCTTTCAGGGCTTGGGCCCTAATAATCCTAACGAAAACAATAGGGCCTTCGCCCCTTCAGGGCTTGGGCCCTAATAATAATAAATAATCCTACCGGAAACAATAGGGCCTTCGCCCTTTCAGGGCTTGGGCCCTAATAATAATCCTAACGAAAACAATAGGGCCTTCGCCCTTTCAGGGCTTGGGCCCTAATAAACACAAATATTTACAGTAGGCTACTGTATTATACAGAAATATTTGTAAATGCAAAAGGTTAATCAAAGTTGTCTTAAGACAAGAAGGGGTATTGGACAACGTTTACGAATTTCTATATGCTTTGTCATTGCTGTGGTTTCCAGGAGATGAGGGCATGCAGAATATTTAACATTGCTTTTATTAAAACACCAAAGTGACGTTCTTGCCAGCGCATAACTTTTTTGTACAACTATTAAGATCATTGTGCATGCAATGCGCATTTATATAAGTGCAACAGAGAATTTAGTGTGAGCATAAAATACGTGACTCTGCCTGTAAAAACCCAGCAGTATTTATATATATATATATACACAAAATCATCCTAACATAATGAAAGGCTTAAATAATGCGACTTACCCAGATTCTTTATTCGTGCAGATATTTCTTGTGTGATTGTTCTTGGGCAGATATTTCTTGTGAGGTAATGTTGCAGCACAACGCATAGCATTTATATTTTGGGCGCATCTGATTTGCCATTACATTATTAATAAATATTTTAATTGAACTGTCTTAATGCATTAAGCATAAAGATTTTTCCATGTTAGTCTCAGAATGTCCGGGGTTGGTTTGAGGTCTTGCCGACAGTTTGTAAATCTTCTAAATATTCATATTCACAAATTCCATATAAAGGGTGATCAACAGTTATGACTTCTAAAATAAAATAAAAATGACCAGATAAGAGGTATCTGATTGACAGTTTGACAGATGTTGTTTTAAAAAATAATTACAACATTATGGGGAAGTGGTATTAAATATTTGGTAACACATAATACAATTATTTTAATTACGCGTTTTGATCAGTTTTGCTTTTACAAAACGTTCCCTGTTTTTTGTATAATTAATTTAACCTGAGATATGCGTTATATTGCTTTTTGATCATTCTTTGTGTTGTCGAATTTTGACACAGTTTCATTATTTGTTCATAATAATTTGATTCATAATTGTCATTTTTATTCAAGTAGCAATATTCTAAAGAGATACAAAGACAGTGTACGTGTACCCACCAGATTTCGTCATGAGTCATTTTGTACCCACCACTTTTAACTTCCGTTGACCGTTTTCAGTGGTTATGAGGAGCAATATGAGAGAAAAAATTGGTAATCATTGTATGATACAACAAAAAAACATTATAATATTAATTTTATTTTAATTTTCGTGTTCGCATTTATGAGGGAAAAAAACAATGTGTCAGTTTACGGTTATGGACGTGAGCGCTCTGAAAGCGGCACTAAAAGACTGCTTTAAAACTTTCACAGAGACCTCAAACAGAACAGCTGCCTTTCTTTAAATTGAATTTCGTTTTGTATTAATTATATCTTAATTTTAATCAATGTTTCGTGAACCAATTGCCTGGATTAAAGAAGTAAATATAGCAGACAATCATGACATTGGAGGCGCCGGCGAGTGAACTGGAGTTCGTCTCATAAATGAACCGAAACTCGGCGTATAATGCACATTCACATTCACAGCGTATTTAGACACATTAAGACGCATTCATAATCATTACTTTTACCGGTTCTTTGTGGCAAGCTTTATGCGTGCGGTCGTGCGCTTGAGTGCGGCTATATTACGTAAATGCTCATTACTTAATACAAAGCATAAGCCTCTTCCTGGCATGCAATCTAATCTACTAGGCTACAATGTCAGTTGGTTATATCAACATATGTCAAATTAAGTTACGCGATATCAACAAATTAAGTTATAAACATTAATTTGAAACAACTTAAAGCGTATGTTGATTTGCTTAAATAGCATTTAAACAAGGAACTGCAAGGGATTAAAACCCCGCCCACGCGCTGGTGAAAACAGGAAAAACTGGTTTTCTTTTGATTCCCTGAGAGGAGATCAATTATTGCGTTTATTTAGTCTCAAAACTCGCGCACATAAAATCTAGGCGCGTGCACAGGATACGAGGGCAAGGAACAGCATCCGCGCGCAAAATGCATCCTCGCGCGGGCGCGTGTCTGCACCGCGAGCGCTCAGAAAGTATCCGCGCGCGTTTCTGAGCCCTCGCGCGGGCGCATGTCTGCACCGCGAGCGCTCAGAAAGCAACCGCGCGCGTTTCTGCTCCGCGCGCACAAATACTGTCTCGCGAGCACGGGGCTGTGACGGGGGCTAAGGAATTAAGTAATAATTTGTTTACAGATGGCAGATGTAACAATTCTTATAAGTAGTGTAAGCATTGTTTCCAACGTGGATGTGTGCAAATTTGATGAAGATATCGATTTAAACTCTTAAAAGAAAACGTAAACAAATAACCCGTCTCCTTGACAACCTGTCACGTCTCCCTGACAACCAGTATAGTTGATACCGTAACGTTGCTCTTTTGATAACGAAATCCTGCTATTAAAATAGGCTTTACTTTTTGTCTAACGTTACACGACACGAGCTATAACGTTCCTATACATTGTGCACTTACCGTCAGAAGACGATCAGCCGTGGGTGGGCTTTTGTCACCTTGTCATTTTAAGCCAAAATGGGGGTCAACCTTGAACAAATTGCAACAGAAGCAAACTCAACTGATTTTGTAACCTCAATATGTCCTGAGTAAGGAAAAAAAAGTCCAGAAGAATCCCATTAGGGGAAAGTTTCGAAAATTTTTCAATTAATTCAGGTACAATTACCAAACATATCTTAAGGTCTTTTGAATAAAGGGTGGCAGCCTTTCATTATCTACTGTTGTTGTGGACTATATACTGGAGAAGTATTTTGTTCTCCATTTGAGTGAGATGTTTTTATGTTTGTAAATAAATAAGGTGACAAAGCCCACCCACGGCTGATCGTCTTCTGACGGTAAGTGCACAATGTATTGGAACGTTATAGCTCGTGGTTAAAGTTGTTTACAGTAAGACTGTAACTGTTCATCTGGTTATGGAACCAAACAGACTAATGACTAATGATTTGTTAAATGGGTTTCAAATAAATGTTTTCTGTTTTTCTACATGGATGTCCATTCATTGTCATTTCCACAACACCCAGTCATTTCCACCACCTCAACTTTTTAAAAAATATGTACAAAATTATAATCACTCATTAAAAATTTCTGCATAGTTTATGGGATAATGTTCCACTTAATGTAATAACACAAGTAGTTATTTTTCTGAAATGTATCTAACCAATGCAATATTATATTTCAGGTTGTGGTGGATGTAAGCTTTGTGTTTGGGCCTCATGACAATTAATTTACTTAATCCACAAATCTATGGTAATTGCAATATAGGTATAAATTGGTAAAACTATGTGTGAAAGTGGTCTTACACTGTTAAGAAATTATGTATATCATAATAATTTTAAATAATATTCAAATATTTGCATGTGATGGAAATGACATTTGTTCAGTGTGGATCGGAAAATATGTCAAAAAACACCAATTTGTCTTATAATGTAAGTGCGTTCTCTTATGGATCATTAAACTAGACTAGTTATATTTAACTGTTAGACTGTGACAATTTTGATTTGAACACTTTTTTTTACCTCAAGTTCACAAGGCCAAAAGTGCCCGTAGTTGAAGAACCACCCTTTAATAGCAGGATTTCGTTATCAAAAGAGCAACGTCACGGTATCAACTATGCTAGTTGTCAAGGAGACGGGTGATTTGTTTACGTTGTCTTTTAAGAGTTTAAGTCGATATCTTCATCAAATTTGCACACATCAACGTTGGAAACAATGCTTACACTACTTATAAGAATTGTTACATCTGCCATCTGTAAACAAATTATTACTTAATTCCTTAGCCCCTGTCACAGCCCCGTGCTCGCGAGACAGTATTTGTGCTCGCGGAGCAGAAACGCGCGCGGTTGCTTTCTGAGCGCTCGCGGTGCAGACATGCGCCCGCGCGAGGGCTCAGAAACGAACGCGGATACTTTCAGAGCGCTCGCGGTGCAGACACGCGCCCGCGCGAGGATGCATTTTGCGCGCGAATGCTGTTCTTTGCCCTCGTATACTGTGCATGCGCCTAGATTTTATGTGCGCGAGTTTTGAGACTAAATAAACGCCATAATCAATTAGCATTGGGGGTTGAATCGGCAGACCTGGGGGGTGGGGGGTTGTAATTTCTTGACTCTGTTTCAGTTGGTAGCAGCTAAAACAAGCAGCTAAAACAAAAGACAATTGTGTGCAATTAATTACATTTTGGAAATAACTTCCTTCATGTCGTTTTATTTATACACTGTAAATATTTTTTTTTTAATTTGTAAGTAAAGTATTAAATATGTTTTACAAACAATTGGTTTACAAACTCTTGGAGGTTTGTGGTTCAGAAGAGTGGTGCTTGTGTTTAGACTTGTGTTTTACGTGATTAAATCAGGAAGATTACATTGGTTTCTGTCCACACGGAGACGCATTTAAGACGATTTAATCAGGAAATGGAGGCACCGGCGCGATATAACTCGCTTTGCTCGTGAACTAAGCTCGTCTCATAAATGAACCGAAACTCAGAAATGCATCTAGAAAGCTTCACAATATCTGCGAAGATGACGAGTCAACATTGTCAACATCTTTGACTGACACATAAAACACTACTTTATTAATAAACAATTAAAATGTCTCCTTGCTATATTTGACACATGATTACTTTTGCCGGTTCTTTGTGGCAAGCTTTATGCGTCCGTTAACTATCGAATATCGTGACTCATATTTTGTACCAGACCATTTGGTTGTTCATATTGTTCAACAAAGTTCTTGATAAAAAAAGAAAAGAAAAAAAGAAGCTACTGTGCCTAATAGTATTGTTGTATACAGCGTGCGCATGCTTTATAAGTCTTCTTCTCAGTTTTTAGTGTATGTCTGTGGCAGAATTACAGCGCCTGTCTGGTATGTATACTAGGCTACATCGTTTTGAGTCGGTTTCAGTGGTTTCGTGTGTACGCAGATATTTCTTGAGACGACGCCATGTTTACAGAATTTTTTTTTTTTTGAACGGGAAAAAAAATATCGGATAGGGAAAGCTCTGGCTTCGTGTGGACGTGGCCTCAGCGTAGGACAGATTGTCAAAAAAATGCACACACAAAAAAAAAGTATATTTATAAACATCGCTAAACAAAGAGTGAATAAGAATTTTTAAAAGTAATGACGTTTTTAATGTTTTATGCACTTTTAGTTTTGTTGCAATTTCAGCAAAAACTTATAATTAGGAAATAACGCTAAAAGGTCAACATGCTAAACTTCTTTATATGTTAAAAATGTTGTAAACAAATAGGTATTATTCTTATATAATAAGAATAACAATATGATGCATTTATATTGCGCTCAAAATGATTTATTATGGAAAGAAGAATTCTTCTCAACTACCACCAATAAAGTTTTAAAATTCTTCTTTAGAAAATATTATATTTTGATGATTCTGCAAGTTCAGCAGACAGTGAGGTTCGGGTTTGTTCCGATCAGAGCTCGTGAGTGGAGAGCGCATTTCTGAATATTCCGCTCCGCTCGTTCATTCCGCAGGGTCGCTCGCTCAACACAGATGTCCTGTTGCCTGGTTCGAAAATATGTGGAATAAGGGCTGCTTCCGACTAACATTTTTTTTTCTAGTAGGCTAGTTGTTCATTTAAGTAATTCGTGGACAAATCGCCCCTTTATATTTATCCCTACAGGAAAGTTTTAAAGCAGTCTTTTAGTGCCGCTTTCAGAGCGCTCACGTCCGTAACTGTAAACTGACACATTGTTTTTTCCCTCATAAATGCTAACACGAAAAATAAAATAAAATGAATATTATAATGTTTTTTTTTGTTGGGTCAGACAATGATTACCAAATTTCTCTCTCATATTCCTCCTCATAACCACTGAAAACGGTCAAAAAAATCGAACCAAAAGTCAAATTAATATGGACGGACTCACGGAAGTTAAAAGTGGTGGGTACAAAATGACTCATGACGAAATGTGGGTGCGTACCCACCGTCCCCACCGAAATCGATGCCTATAAGGGAAACATGATAATATAAAAAGTACTGTACAGTAATGCAGAAAAGCGCATTACAACCACGTTAAAGCTATTTAAAACGTTAAGATGCAAAAAGGAACTAAATGTAAAATGAGATAATGATATTGCGCAAATGCTCTCGGTCTCTTCAAAGGTCTTCGCAAATTATTGTGTTATAAGACTCAGTTATCATACATCACGTCTCTTCTTCTGTAAGTACACAGAAAAAAAAATAAGACAAATGATGCGCGTTTGAGTCAGATTTTTATGAAGAATATGTGACTGTTTATTAGATTAGATTCAACTTTATTGTCATTACACAAGTACAGGTACAAGGCAACGAAATGCAGTTTAGGTCTAACCAGAAGTGCAATAGCAGCAAGTGCAGGATATACAGTGGTTCCATAAGTGCAGAACATGGATATGTACTGAATAAATATAGAGTTGAATACTATTATAAACAAAAATTTACAGATAGATTGTCCTATGAATATAATATACAGATAACTATTACTGTGAACAGAGTTTACAGCTAGATATGTACTGAATATAATAATATACAGATGGCTATTACTATAAACAGAATGTTTACAGATAGATATGTACTGAATATAATATACAGATGGCTGTTACTATAAACAGAATTTTACAGATAGATATGTACTATGAATATATATACAGATGGCTGTTACTATAAACAGAATGTGAGCATAATATACAGATGGCTATTACTATAAACAGAATTTAACAAATAGATATATGTATAAGTTAGGCTAATGAGCAGTATAACAATGGATTTAAAGTAGTGCAAATAAAGTTTGGACAGAAGCTATCCGAGTGAAAGTGCAGTGGAAAGTAATTGCATATTACAGTTATGTAGCCTAACTGGCAAAAGAAAACATTGTCTTCGTCATACTTCGTCAACTCAGTATGGCCACATGAAACACGACTGCCATCTACAGGTTTTAGTATTTCCTGCGTCCAACACCTAATCCCCCTTCTGCACGATCCCGCAGAATTTCGGAAGTGCTTGCAGCATTCTTCTCTCTGAGACGCGCATTTTTAAAGGCCACATCTGTATGTATATATATATATATATATATATATATATATATATATATATATATATATATATATATATATATTCTACCAAATTGGTTCACAGTTGGAAGCATCTCAATTGTTTTTTATTTTTTCCACAAATTGTGCTTGCAAATTGTATAATATCCAAGGAAAACATGTCTAGTAATTGTGCAGTTAATTCTCATACCCAAATTTGTCAATAATAAAACACAATAAAAATTATTTAAAGAAAAGGCTTATATTTACCTTTTAAAATTTGTTTACATCTACCTTGTAAATATATATATTTTTTATTAAAAAGGTTACAATTACAACAACAATTCAAGTGTAATCTTTCTTTGTAAAAACTAAAGTATACATTTTATCATACATATTTCAAAGTTAAGGATTCATTACTTTGAATATAGCCTACATTGACAAAACATACTATATTTAACATATTAGCAAAAATTGGCAAACAAAAGCTTATTTGAGGTGGCAGATATTTTACAGTCAACGAAATGTTGTCTTTCATATGTCTGTAACAGGTCTTTCGTTTTTATTATAAGGAATATAAATGTTAATTTGCAGTTTAATACGTTGCTTGTACAAATACATTTTATTTCAACATATTTCAGTCGATTTTTACTCAGTATAGCAAAATAGTTTGCTAAAAGCAGATCATTCATTCACACACAGAAACGCAATTCAAATTTAAACTGTCTTTTTGCGAGTTGTGGTAAACAGCACGCATCTCTGCCGTTCATTCATTCACACAGAAACGCGATTTACTTGAGAATGAAAAAAACTTACTACAGTATTCCATCCGTTGCTCCTCGAAATACCAGCACTTCTGAGGTACATTTTCCATTATTATTATTATTCCTCACAGCGCTGCGAGTCAGTGTAAACAAGTACAATGATCTGAATAAACTTGATGTGTTTTCTCGAGCTGATATGGGGGCGTTCAGTTTGCATGGATTGCCTCAGTCATTTGCGTTTGAATAGCGTGCGCTCTCCGTGAGCGGGGTCAGATTAAAACGTAATGAGCTGAGATGAGAACGACTGACATCTCTCTCTTTTCATAAAGTTTACATAAACAGATAAAAAATGTTTTTTTATAAAAATTACTTCATTTAAAAGAAGAGAATAGTGCACGTGCACATGAAGGGGGTGTGGAGGAGAGAGAAGCATGAAGAGGGAAGTTTGAATTATGGCCGACACACGAACAAAGAGACGACGTTTCGATGAACAAATTGCAAAGATTTTTGCAGAACAGGTAAATCCATTTTTCTTTCAAAATTGACATTCATGTTCGCCAAACCAACACAAGGATGTAATTAGCTAGAACTATGTCATGTCACCTTTATTTATATAGCGCTTTTTACAATACAGATTGTACAAAATAATACAACAAAGTTTGTTTCTAGAAGAAAATTGCATCATTGTCCACCCTAATTAGGCAGATCAATAATATCATTGAATATTAAATGTCCCCAACTAAGCAAGCCAAAAGCCAAGGCAACAGTGGCAAGGAACCAAAACTCCATCAGGTGACAGAATGGAGAAAAAAACCTTGGGAGAACCCAGGCTCCGTCAGGGGCCAGTTCTCCTCTGGCCAACGAGCAAACAGTGTATGATTATGATCCAGGCAGCATTACGGGTCAGAAGTCAGATTGGTCGTGTCGATGAGGCCGGCACTTCAGGGATGTGTCATGGTTGGGTCCACGTGCAGATCCACCATATAATCTGGATACGGCCGGAGTCCACCTCACTTCAGAAACGGAGAGACTGGTTGACACTTCAGTACTGCGTTGTCGTCGCGTCCAGGCGCTGATCCTTCATCGGATCTGGATACGGCCTGGATCCGGCGGAAGAGGAGAGACTAGTTGACACTTCAGGACTGCGCTGTCGTCGCGTCCAGGCGCAGGTCCTTCATCAGATCTGGATACGGCCTGGATCTGGCGGACTGCGGTAAACCTCGGTATAAGCAGAGAGACTAATATTAACGTAGACGCCATTCTTCTTATGATGTAACGAGTACATCAGGATTCATGGGAAGTGTTCCCGGTTCCGGCCGAACTAATCTATGCAGCCTAATATGGAATTATAGAAGTCTATAATGTGTTATGTGTATGCTAGGTCAAAGAGATGTGTTTTTAGTCTAGCTTTGAACTGACAGAGTGTTTCTGCTTCCCGGACAATGTTAGGAAGACTGTTCCAGAGTTTTGGTGCTAAATAGGCGAAGGATCTACCGCCAGCAGTCGATTTTGATAGTGTTGACAGAACCGGGCTAATATGGTCATACTTCCTGGTTCTGGTAAAAACTCGAGCTGCTGCGTTTTGAACCAGCTGTAGTTTGTTTATTAAGTGTGCAGGGCAACCACCCAGTAGAGCATTACAATAATCTAGCCTTGAGGTCATGAACGCATGAACTAATTGTTCCGCATTTGTCAATGAGAGCATATGGCGTAATTTAGATATATTTTTAAGATGGAAAAATGCGGCTTTACAGATACTAGACACATGACTTTCAAATGAAAGATTGGTATCAAAGAGCACACCCAGGTTCCTAACCGACGACGAAGACTTAACAGAGCACCCATCAAGTGTTAGACAGTATTCTAGATTATTACGTGAGGAAGTTTTTTGTCCAATAATTAGAATCTCTGTTTTTTTCAGAATTTAGTGGTAGGAAATTACTAGTCATCCAATTTTTTATATCAGCTATGAGCTGAGTATCGTCGGCATAACAGTGAAAATTGATTCCATGTTTTCTAAGGATATCTCCAAAGGGTAGCATGTACAGAGTGAACAGCAGTGGTCCTAGTACTGAGCCTTGTGGTACACCATACTGAACTTGTGATCGATGAGACATCTCTTAATTTACTGCTACAAACTGATAACGGTCAGATAAGTATGATTTAAACCATGCTAGTGCATTTCCACTAATGCCAATATAGTTTTCGAGTCTATTTAAAAGAATGTTGTGGTCAATAGTAGAGTTGAGCCGGATACTCGGCTGAAACGAGTATCCGGTATGGATAAAGCACTTTTGTCGAGTACGAGTATTATACGAGTAATACGAGTCAATATCTGTGCTCGGATTGAAAAAAAAAGAAAGTTATGTTGAGATTAGGACTGGGCGATATATCGATATATATATATATATATATATTTATTCATTTATTTATTTATTTTTTAATGCGATATGGAATTAGACCATATCGCATACCGATATAGTTCAAATTTGCGCTGTGATCCTTGCTCCAAGCAAGCTGCTGTGCTGACCCGGAGCTCTCTGCACTGCTCCCCGCACCCCGCCCCTCCTTTTCCACTTTGCGTGCGTGTTTAGAGCATGTTATGTTATAACATGAAATAAAGTCTTTCACCTCAGAAAAACGGACTTTCTTGTCCTGTCAGCCGTTATACTGTGGTCGTAGCGCACGCGCAAATGCGGCGGCGCGCGATGTGTATCGCCTCACTGTATATAAAGTGCAAAAGAAACTATGAGCATGCAACGCCGTTACGTTGTAAATTACACGAAATAAAAGTAATGCAGGTATGAATTTCATTCTATTCACCAGGAGCAGTTTCCATGTTTCATTAACAGTTCTTGTATTGTGTAGGCTATTCACCATGGTAACTGTCGTTTCCATATTAACCCCAAAATGCCACTATTTTTCTTTGTGTTATTTTTTATATTTTTAAATATACTCTAGTGGCTCATACCAACATTGTATTAACAAAAACTAGTTTGGGACTGCTATTTAATACCTTTAGCATAGGCCTAATGTTTATTTATTAGTACTAGTCTTTACTATTAGTCATATTCTTACAATTTATGTTAAGTAAAGGGGGACAGTAGTACTTGTGTGTGTGTTAACAAATTTTGAAAAAAATAAAACATGAAAAATAAAAAATATTGGGATATATATATCGTATATCGAAATTCAGCCTAAATATATCGGGATATGACTTTTGGTTCATATCACCCAGCCCTAGTTGAGATGAAAACTCTTGTTCATTACATTTTACTTCATAATTGCAACAGCATGTGTTGTATTCATTGTTGCAAAACTTGTTCTGTAGTTCGTTTGTTATCGTGATCAAAACCATTGATCTGAAGCTCAATGCTGATGCTGTCATGTAAATATTTTTTTAATCAGTAATAAATATAACAATTTCTGATCAACCCATATCAATTGCATACCGGTTAAAGCCTCGCCCATTTTAAGACAACCCGACTCACTTCCGGGTTAAATCCCGCCCACTTCCGGGTTAGGCCCCGCCCAGTCCGAGTACAGATACAGATACAGATAATTCATATGGTTAACAGATACAGATACAGATACAGATACAGATAATGCTGTACTCGCTCATCCCTAGTCAATAGTGTCAAACGCAGCACTAAGATCGAGTAACACTAATAGAGAGATACAACCACGATCAGATGATAGGAGCAAATCATTTGTGACTCTAATGAAAGCAGTCTCAGTACTATGGTACGGTCTAAATCTTAACTGGAAATCCTCGCAGATATCATTTCTTTCTAAAAAAGGAACACAGTTGTGAGGATACTGCCTTTTCTAGTATTTTTGACAGAAAAGGTAGATTCAAGATCGGCCTGTAACACCTCTTTAATGTTAATTTTTGTGATCTCCGACTGGCAGAGTTTAACATCATTAGTGCCGACGTGAATAATAATCTTAGAGAATTTACGATTAGCATTAGCCAGCACTTTTAAATTTGCTTTGATGTCAGGCGCTCTGGCTCCCGGCAAACATGTGACTATGGTGGCTGGTGTCTCTATTTTCACGTTCCGTGTAATAGAATCGCCTATAACTAGGGCACAATCAACACGATTCTCAGTGGGTGTTTCACTGAGTGGGGAGAATCTGTTTGATGTTGTAATCGGAACGGAAGAGCGGTGTTTTGTCCCGTGACTACAGCGTCTCACCGTCACCCAATTGCCCTGCTACACGGCTCAACTTCAGCCGGAACCGTGTTATGTACAGAGGTCACTAAGCTAGTCGCATCCAAAGCAGTATCTAAAGCCCTTGCACTCTTATAATTAACCTCGATTAAAGTTTGGATGCGTGCGTGCTATCTCCCTGCATTTATCACATGTACAACCTGTGCTGGCAGAGAAGGCTATGCTATACATGTTACATGAGGTGCAGGTGACAATAAGAGGAGATAACATGACTCACCGTGTTTGTTGACTGATACTCACCACAGGTTTTTGATGAACTTGTAAAAGGCGCAAGAGAAAAATAAATAAATAAAGAGCGCACAGAAGACACGAGTGCGCTAGAGAATAAATAAATAAATAAAGAGCGCACGGAAGATCAAGCGCGCTAGAGAATAAATAAATAAAGAGCGCACAGATGGCACGCTAACAAGCTAGCGTGTTGTGCTACATTGAAGCTAGCGATGTAAGGTTAATGTCTGATGTTAATTAAGTTATATTTAGCAGTATAAATAACAAGGAATGATAATAAATAATGATTAAAACAGACAGAAAGATACGAAGCTTACAGACGCAAACTAATGCAATGCAGCAGCAGCAGCAGCAGGGTAGACAGGACTATGCAGTCAGCATTGACTTTGGTGAATACAACATATAAGTTTCTAGCAGCTAACGTTAGCAATCAATCTATATTGTAAATGATCAAGCAAATTCACAGTAGGGCGACCATTTGTGTGAATGATTGTTTTCACCCACTGTTTGTTATGAATTTGAATGTTCATTTATAGGCTATTGACAACTTTGACTAAATTTGTTTACGACGCCGCCGTTGTTTATGCTCACTGGGAAACGCGAAGCTAACGTTATCTTGCGATTATTGCGTCCTTGTATGGGAGCTATAGTTATAACCTCAGATGGCGAAATGATTTTAAGATAATGTTTCTCTTTTTCTGCATTCTGTTCTGCAATATATAAAAGCATTTATCTAACTTGGCGACATTACACATTGGATGAAGTATCAGTAAAACTCAACTTTGTTTGTAGTGACTACTTTGACTTTCCTTTATGCTGGAAGGGAGGGGAGGAGGGAGGAGACGGGATGAGGAGGAGGGAGGGTCTAGCTAGCCTCCGTTTTGTTTGACAACAATTTGAATGTCAACAATAAGTTACGACTCCCGACAGCAGGGATGTTTTTCTTTTTTTTTTGTGTGAATAAAAAAAGTTAATAAGTATATTTAAGTGAATAAATCAATTAATATATATGATTAATATCTAATGTCTTATAACAAATAAGAAAAAAAATCCGGTAACGCTTTAGATTACAGCCCGGAAAGTACTGCGTAATTCAAATGAATGTACAGTGTAACTTTCAGTAATTACAGTGTACCTATAAAGTACTTACGTGTAAGTATAGGGGAACAATACGTAAAGTCTTGGGAATAAAGGTGTAACAACCAGGAAAATACTGTGTAATTAAAACAAAATTACAGTGTAACTTTCGGTAATTACAGTGTACCTATAAAGTACGTACGTGTAAGTATAGGGGAATAATATGTTAAGTTAATAATAAGTTTTGGGAATAAAGGGGTAACAACCAGGAAAATAACAAATTATTTAGGCAAATTATTTAGACTGTAAGTATTCCATGTAGTTACAGGGTAAGTATGACATTGCGGGCTGTAAATTAAAGTGGTGCTTCTTACCCTCTTGTTTCATGTAGTTACAGGGTAAGTTTGACATTGCGGGCTGTAAATTAAAGTGGTGCTTCTTACCCTCTTGTTTCATGTAGTTACAGGGTAAGTACAATAAAAACACATGTACACACACAATCTGACATCACTTGGAAAACCTTTATTTGAAAAACAACTTATTTCAAAACAGATTTACAACATATTACACTTCTTATTCTTTATTATTTTTTTAAAATCAACTTTTCATTTCAAATACTAAAGTCCTGACAGAAAGTAGCATGTTTTGTCTTTTTTTGTTTCTCTTGCATGGCTTCCTCCTCCTCTTGGTCCTCCTCTTCTTTTTATATCGTTCCACTGATTAGCCTAATCTTAAGGAGTCTTTTTCTATTCTGTATTATGTATTAAAAGAAAATACAGTACACCCAGAAATGTTCTCATAATTTACTCCAACTGTGACCAACTGTCACCAGCGAGTGCATGAGAGTCGGCTTCATAGGGGCGGCTTGAATGGCTTCGCGTTTTGTGAAGCTTTAAGCGTTCATTGCATCCTCGCGGGAGTTTGATGTGAAACTTGCGCGAGAACTGGTGTCTCTGTTCTTCTGCATGGTTTGTTTTTCATTATTATTATCTGTTATTGTTTGTATTTTGTTGTGTGCAATAATAAAAACATTAAAAAAAAAAAATTCAACATTTGGTTTTTCGGTGCGCTTACGTCACGCTTTAAATTGTCAAGCGTAAACTTACTCAACCCTCTCATGAACGCGCAGGTGACAGTTGGTCAGAAGCGATAGTCTACAGTTAAAAAATTTAAAATATTTGGTATTTTTCTTAAAAACGCTTATCGTTTCACTTCAGAAGACATTGATTCATCCATTGGGGTCGTATGGATTACTGTAGTTATTGTTGTATGTGCTGTTGTCAACTTTTAGGAACACATGAGCTTGCATTATATGCATTTACAGAGATTTTTTATTTTTCTAAAAACTTTTAGAAAAGGTTTTCTAATCTTTCGTTTGTGTTAATCTGAAGAAGGAAATTCGTATACATCTCGGATGACATAAGGGTAAAAGATGAGTAAATGGTGAGGACATTTCTGTACTGTATTTTCTTTTAACACATAATACCCTATAGCAAGAGACATGTCATGGGATTCCTTCTTAAAGGAGAACTCCGGTCAATTTTAACATTGAGCTCATTGTTTTGTAAATTTGGAGTGCTGTCAGTACAGAGAACAACGACAAAAATCGGTGTTGCCTACACTTGTTATCCTCTTTTTAAAATTTGCACCCTGTTGACTTCAATGGGGCAAGTTTTAAACCTGCTTTTAGCCTCTTAACATCCTTGATGTGTCATTACAAGTGCACAGGTCATGTGAGTAATTCCTTCAGAGTGAACACGGGTGAATCTGACTGCAGTAGATGTGAAAGATATGTATAAAAGTGATGTTAATTCAGCCAGCGCTCATACCTGTATTTACATCCTGTTTTCGGTCGAAGTCCAATGTAGTCGATTGTCGAGTTCATGCGCGTGATCATAGGTAACTAAACCTATGCGCGTGAACTCGACAATCGACTACTGTGGACTTTGACCGAAAACAGAATGTAAATACACTGTAATTTACAGCCCGCAATGTCATACTTACCCTGTAACTATATGGAACAAGAGTATATTTTCCCAGCATTT
Organism: Rutilus rutilus; assembly: GCF_951802725.1. NCBI lineage: Eukaryota > Metazoa > Chordata > Actinopteri > Cypriniformes > Leuciscidae > Rutilus > Rutilus rutilus. The sequence goes on from NC_140214.1 coordinate 48,087,280, forward strand.
AAAAAAAAAAAGTTGCAATAGTTTTACTTGCCTTGAAACTTAATCAGTGCACCTTTGCAATAATAACAAATTAGCCTACTTTATAAATGCACTGATATGTACCCCATAATTTTAAAAAAGCCTTTATGTATTGTTATACACTATTATTACAAAAAGGTGCTAAATTGCTCCCAAAAGTAAGATTCTAAAATACTTAGTCTAAATAATTTGACAAAATAATTTGTTATTTTCCTGGTTGATACACCTTTATTCACAAAACTTTACATATTATTCCCCTATACTTACACATACATACTTTATAGGTACACTGTAATTACCGAAAGTTACACTGTAATTTCGTTTTAACTACACAGTATTTTCCTGGGCCCGTATTCATAAAGAATCTTAATGCAAAGAGTAGCTCCTTGTGACAAAATTCTAAGAAAATTCTTAGAAATGTGGGCGTTTACTCTTAAAATTAAAGAAAAAATCCTAGTAAAGAAAAAAGTAATTCAGAAAACATCTTAACCCTTAAAAGATGTCTTAAGGGCAAAATTGTTAGGAGCACGGACGAGTACTTTTAAGAGGCTTAAGAGTTTCTTTAGCAGAGGAGAAAATGGCAGAAAGACGAAGAGGGAGAAGAAATGTGTTGCAGACAATGGATGACAGTGAGTTACAGTAATAAGACGCTATAGATTAGATCGTGCAGAGATCATGTTTGTGACCGATCTTATTAGAGACACGCCAAGATCTCCGACACAGCACAGAAAATGCCATAGCGCCAGAAATGAAAGTAATCACTACATTACGATATTTGGCAACTGGGAAAATTCCATGTTTGATACATTAAAACCAACATTCAAACCATCACTTAAATAGACATGCCAGCAATCAGTGTAATTGGAAAGAGTGGAACAATTTTTATCATTCTAAGCCAAGCAAATACCTTATAGGAAATTAACAGCATGGTAAATAAAAAAAAGGATTTATATATATAATGTTTGTGTGTGTGTGTGAGAAATGTCAAATAGGAAAAAATACGCATGTAATTTCAAAGTGAAGGCTTAGAACAGACCCTATACTTAAAGGGATACTTCACCTCTGGGAAGATGAATGTGTATTTAAAATAGGTCATTTAAGTAGAAGAAATGTGAAGAAATTTTTGAATTTGGAGCTTTCTAGACTGAAAAAAGCCAGAAAATGTATTTTTGGCTTATTTGAATGAAAGACAACAACTCCCAGAATGCACTTGCTTCGCTGCCTTAAGGGGGTCGCACACCGGACGCGCAACTCGGCGCCGCGCCGCGCCGCGCCACATCTTTTAAATTCAAACACATTATTCTCTATGAGAGTACACACACCGGCGGCGCCTTTCGGCGTCTGTCCGCTGCGCCCAACTACGGCTCAGGACCGTGTTCAAAATCCTGCCGCGCCACAGAGCGCCCTATTTACATAGTTTTTAATACTAAATTTACATTATTTGTCTCAAATCGTCGTTAATGTACATACTGATTTCATCCTGTGCTGTAATATATGTTTAGTTTTAAATTCCTAATTTAACAGCTTTAAATTATAACAAACATAGACCTTTTAATCTTTCATTTTTCCCTGTTGTGCCATTTTTCAATACTAACCATACTCTAATCTCAGTGCGCTTGCCTATCGTGGTTACATTCACTGTCGTGTATTGCCACCTACTGGATTTACCAGGTCACAACACACTTCAGGTCATTTCTGTAGCGTAGGAGCGGCGCGAAATGGACGACGAAAAACTCATCAATGAAGTAGGGAAATACCCGGAAATATATGCAACAAACCACAGATTTTTTAAAGACAACACAAGGAAGTCAGCAGCGTGGAGGAAGATCGCCGATGTCATCGGATTTTCAGGTAAGATTCTCTAATTATGTTAACTTACAACCTGAGGTAAAATGTTCTGTGACGTTAGCAATGACTGTACTTAATTGTATAGTAAAATAACATACAGTACAGACATTATTTTAATTTCATAATGTCCTTAACATAATATTTTTGACCACAAACTGACAATGATATAATTTATAATGAAATAAATATTGTTGAATTAAGACTCCAATTACCTGCCTCAGTGCACTACAGGAATATCAATTGTTTAAAAATGAAACCAATAGCTTAAACCACAAATATGTAACATCTTTGTTTTATTGAACAAACAAATCATATTAGTAGCTATAAGAAATGTTGCAATTGATTTGTAATAATACAGAATAATTCTAATAATTGATTAGTGCTAATCTAATGCTAATCAAAGACTAAATTATGAGGTAAGCAGGCATACATTAAGATATTAGCCTAAATAATTACATACAGTAATAAGATATCAAGGAAGTGATCAATTCTAAAATCAATTAAATTTAGTAAATAAAGAAATGTTGAAATTGATTTGTAACAATACAGAATAATTCTAATAATTGATTAGTGCTAATCTAATATTAATGCTAATCAAAAGACTAAATTATGAGGTAAGCAGTAAATATTTACATACATTAAGATATCAAGGAAGTGAGCAATTCTAAAATCAATTAAATTTAATACATAAACTAATGGTGACCATTAAACCATTTCATTCTGCCAAGACACATGTCCCTCAGAGTTGAAATAAGAGCAGAATTTGTCTTGAACCTTGTATGCCTCTCTTGCACCACGAAGTCCACCAACGGTGGAAATGCTCTCCATGGATCCAGTAGTTGGGGCACTGGTATCCAGCCACCTCTCTACTTCCATTGGCTTGAGAAGAAAGTTGTGCAGGATGCAAGCTGACAAAATAAGACTGTTTATTTTGTCAGGGTGTATGCTGATCCTGCTATGCAGGATTCTCCAGCTATGCAGGATTCTCCAGCGAGCTGACAAAATGCTGAAGGCATTTTCTACTACATTGCGCGCTCGAGACAATCTGTAGTTGAAGATGCGTTGTTGTCTTGTCAAGTCCCGACCAGGGTAAGGCCGCATCAGGTAGGTTTTTAATGGGAAGGCTGCATCCCCAACAATGGTGAATGGCATGTTCCCCAGATGCTCTGCTCCTGGAAGATGCTGTTCATCTGGCAGCTCCAGCTTCTTTGCATCTAGTGCCTGCCCTATGGCTGAGCCAGCAAAGACACCCCCATCGCTTGACCGTCCATACTCTCCAATATGGACTAGGTGGAAGCGATATTCGGCATCAACAACAGCCAGTAATACTACAGAGAATGTTTTTTTGTAATTAAAATAAAGGAAGCCTGAATGTGGTGGTGCAAAGAGGAGGATGTGCTTCACATCTATCGCTCCTATGCAGTTAGGAAAATTCCACCTAGTTGAAAATTTTGAGGCAATATTCCTCCACTCCTGCTCAGTTGGTTTTGCTAGGTGTGTATCCATCATCCGCCTGTTAATTGCTGCACATGTGTCCTTGATGGATTTAGCCACTGTGCTCTCCCCCATACGGTAGTTAAAGGCAATCGTTCTTACTGAATTTCCTGTGGCCAGATATCTGTAAAACATAAACATTAATGTAAACATTAATTTCTCCCTTTTGACAGAAAATGAGTGCAGAGTGAGATGGAAGTCCCTAAGAGACAACTACATCAAGTGGAAGAAAAGACAACAATTGCCAAGTGGCTCTGGAGCAGTGCGTCTACAGGAGTGGAAATATGCTGCCGCAATTTCCTTCCTGAATATCTTCCTACAAAATAGAAGGTACTATTTATAAAAAATGCATCATGTCAGAACAGAACGCCAATGAAATGTTTACCCGGCAAAGCTTTAAAGCACGAGCAAATAATGAACTTTTGTGATTGCGAATAAGTGCAGTGTCCTGTGACTCTACCGCTGCAATAACATGCGTGATGTGAATGTACGTCGAGTTTTACAGTATTGGGACTGAGTCGCCAGAACTGCAGCTGATAGAAATTGCGCTGTAGCGCGATACTACCATATTTTAATTTCCATTCTTATTTTGTTTCCACAATAATGTTAGTGAGTAAATCTACTGAAAATTGCCACCATAACAGTGGAGTGTGATGTGTAAGATGTAGGGCTACCACATATTTAAATTACTAAGGTAGGCTACATAATAAAATACGTAGACCGAGACAAAAAACTAGTTGAGGATAAATTTGTTAAAATTGGGCAATTCCAGCGTTATGGACGTGACATTTGCAGTCAAAACTTGAAATATAAATTCTCAGAAAATGCATTTAATACCAATATATTGAAACGTCTGTTTATATATCCATACTCCCTTAATAAAGGAGTCAAGACATTAGAAAAATATCAGTCTACACATGCATTTTATATTTAATATGAGAGAAATACACGTGACGTGACACAAAAAATCGTTAACTTTTTTCGTCGGCGAGTGAACTGGACTCTTGTCTCATAAATGAACCGAAACTCAGCGTAAGGTACTTGCCTCACAGACCTAAGAAATATATAGAAAGCTTGAAATGTCTACTTTAAACAGAACAATTCAAAACGAAAGAAATCAGACTGCTCTCTACTTAATCCGTATGAAATATGTATTTCTCTCTGGCGCATTCACTACTGCGAAGATCGCGAGTCAGCATCGTTCTTCATCTTTGCAGTCGACACAGAAAACACTTGTTTATTAATAAACAATTAAAATGTCTCCTTGCTATACTTGACATATTAATAATCATTACTTTTGCAGGTTCTTTGTGACAGCTTTTAGATGCTTTGTTGGCAGCGCCACCCACATGTTGAACGCGTCACACCGCATCAGCACTGAAAACAAGATTTTTTTCAAATCTAAAATCAAAAATCGTGATACGAACCGAATCGTAGGTTTGGTCTATCGTTACAGCCCTAGTAAGATGAGAAAGCAGGAGTTTATGGTTGTAAAAAAACAATGGCTATCTGAACATCTTTGCCAAGCGCAAACCAGAAGTAGGCTAATCAATAAATTATCGGGGAGGGTCATGCCTTTTTTCACAATCATTTTGGAGGGTCATAGAAAAAATTATTGCTGGCGAAGGGAGGGTCATGTATTTTTTTACTACAGATCTCAAAGCTCCTCCGGTAGCCCCTTAAATAAAAAACGAACAGTCCCTAACTGTAAAAAATAAATAAAAAATGGTATAGACTGTGTGCTCTTTTTTGTCTCTCTTTTTCTCAGTACAATCAGTAACGTTGACTTCGACACCTCTGTGGATGGATCGACCCATGAAGGTGATTTAGAAACACAAATGACTCCAGAAGAGGAAATCACAGTACTAGAGACAGCAGGGACCGAAAGTGAAGTTTCAGGCTGGCCACAGAGACCCAAGAAAAAAAGAGACCCAAAAAGTCCAAACACACAAATTAATGAAAAGCTTGTTGACTTTTTAGCAACACCAACAGTACCACCAAAACAGCATGATGAAACCGAGCTTTTCCTTTTAAGTTTAGCACCTCAAATGAGGTCCTTGGGAAAAAGGGAACAAACATGGGCAAAAATAGAGATGCTACGTATCATGGATGACCTGGATGTGCAGAGTCAGGCACATCATGGGCAAGGTGTGATTAGCTACCACACAGGACCACCACTGTTTGGTAGCTGGAATGCTCCAAATTAAAATATTGTGCCACTCTCAGCTTTCTCAACATACCATATTCATATAGTTCAATGAGATGTAACATTTGTTTGTTTGATTGGTTGATTGATTTGGGAATTGTTAACCTAATCCTGTTTTATGTTAGAATTACATACATACATTGTTTTTTATTACTGTTGTATGTGATGTTTGGACCCACCCGTAATTGTATGTGGAGGCTGGCTAGAATGGTCAGCAATTATTATTATTATTATTATTAGAATGATCTATGTGTACATTACTGTGTTATCTTAACATATGGCTCACATGGTAAAATCTATTAAATTGATTATTATTTTAAAAAATGTCTTCATTCTTCCAACATAATAAATGTAAACTGTAAATCAGATATAAATAGATTATATAGAAAATTGCTTACCGCAATGTTACTGCAAGTTTTTCTTTTGGCCCAATTGGTGTCCGGTAATTTACTGATATCCCTGTGATGTCAGGTCCAATAATTGACAGCAGATCCTCCACCTGCTCTGCATTCATTCTGAAGTACTGCTTGTGCTTTTCTGGACTTAACTGTAGCTCCTGAACAAGGTGGTGGGAAGTTCCAAATTGTTGTCTTTTTTCATTTAGAGGGTGTACCCAAATTCGATTGCCTCTGTTTTTCAGTCTGCAACGTAAAAGTAGCAGTACAGCAGTTTTTGTTTTGTCAGTCAAAATTGTATCTGTTTTGGGAAGAATAGAAAAAACAGGGCATTCATACAAAAAAGCCTTCATAAGTTGCATAGGTTAAATATACCCAAATGTAAATATGACTGTTGAATAGTGAATAATGTAGAAATGTTCTTGAGTACCAAAAAATATTAAAGAAAAACTATTAAAATAAAATACAGTACATTCATCATTCATTGTAAGAAAAACGTTACTAAACCAAACGAGTTATTTGATATATTCTTGTTTATCTTATTGTACGTAACTGGCATTATAACATTATTTTACAAAGAAATAATATAATGCCAGTTACGTACAATAAGATAAACAAGAATATATCAAATAACTCGTTTGGTTAACGTTTTCACTCGAGTTAGCTAGTAAACACTATTGTATCATGTAACATAGTTGCCTAGACAACGGATACAACAAAACAATTGTTGATACTTTTACTTAATTAATGTTCAACATGTCAGCTATTATTCAATTAACATAAAACAACTAAATAATAAATAAAGTTAAAACTCACCCATCGTGCAGCTCTTCCACCAGGAGTCGATTCAAAAATTGAGTTCTCGCGAATAGAATGTGCGCGTCCGGTGTGTGATACCGGACGTTGTCCTAGACGTGGCGCGGCGCTGAGCTGCGCGTCCGGTGTGCGGCCCCCTTTAGGAGGCCACGCCTACCGGTAAGAGTGCGCAGTTGAAAACAACAAAGCTAGCCTACGTGATGAGTTTGCCAGGGATTTACAGATCGCCCAAAATGTCCGGGATTCGGCTTTTGCGTTCTACAGTCGCCATTCATTCATCATGTTTACTGTGGCGAGCAGGACGAGGCTGACGGCCGCGGGAGAACGGCGCGAGGCCGGTGGCGTCATTTCTGAGACGCGCCGGGTCTCCCATCTCTCACGGAGGAGCGGGAATTTTCTTAGCAATGGTAAAACGCACTTCAACCGATCACTTGTTTAGCGTTCATGCAAACACTACATTCAGATTCACCAATCGGAATGAATTCAGTTAGATTGAAACAAAAGGTGTGCATGTAAACAATGAATGGCGACCGCAGAACGCAAAAGCCGAATCCCGGACATTTTGAACGATCTCGCCCGCCGGACAAGTCCGGGAAAAGGAGGATGATACTTACTCAGCTTTCTCCTATAGTATTCAGCTTTCTCCACAGAACAAGAGCCTGCTAGCTTAGCTTCCAAAGAAAGACGGCTGACACTGTGTACATTCTGTGAGTGAGATCCCAAATCCTATGGGCGGGCTGAAAACATGCGGAACAACGCCATCTACTGGCTGTAGTCTTTAGCCTCTGGCCAGAAAATCCTCCGATGACGCAAAATGACGATTTTTGCGTCATCGGAGGATTTTTTCCAGACAAAAAATACATAAATCTCTTGTCTCAGGGGATATGAGGGTGGAAAGCATGGTAATTTGAAAATACTACAGGTTTTCTACTAATACAAAGTTTAATGCTAAATCCTGAAGTATCCCTTTAAAATCACATTTTCCCCCTTCTTGGACAACCAACCAATCACAGTCTTCAAAAGATTGTGTCATACATAGCAAAGTTTTTGAAAGTTTTTGTCTTTTCCTTACTCAGAGTTGCTCTCAGATCGGTCCCGAATTGCTCTTAAGCTAAGACTCCTACGTAAAAGTTTTTAAGCTAAATTAAGAGTTTTCTGAGAGGATTCTTAGAATCTTTATGAATACGGGCCCTGGGGTTCCCCTCCTTGAACTGCCACCTTACCGTGGTGGAGGGGTTTGAGTACCCGAATGAACCTAGGAGCTATGTTGTCTGGGGCTATATGCCCCTGGTAGGGTCTCCCAAGGCAAACAGGTCCTAGGCGACGGGTCAGACTAAGAGCGGTTCAAAAACCCTTATGATGTTAAAAAAAACAAGGACCGTGACGTCGCCCGGTATGGCGCAGCCGGGGCCCCACCCTGGAGCCAGGCCCGGGGTTGGGGCTCGTATGCGAGCGCCTGGTGGTCGGGCCTCCCCCCATGGGGTCCGGCCGGGCTCAGCCCGAAGGAGTGACATGGGGCCACCCTCCCATGGACCCACCACCTGCAGAAGGGACCGTAAGGGGCCGGTGCTAAGTGGATCGGGCGGCAGTCGAAGGCGGGGGCCTAGACAACCCGATCCCTGGACGCGGAATCTAGCTCTAGGGACATGGAATGTCACCTCTCTGGCGGGGAAGGAGCCTGAGGTTGTGCGTGAGGTTCAGAGATTCCGACTAGAGATAGTTGGGATCACCTCTACGCACTCCTCGAGAGAGGATGGACTCTTCACCACTCTGGAGTTGCCCATGGTGAGAGGCGGCGGGCTGGTGTGGGTTTGCTTATAGCCCCCCAGCTCAGCCGCCATGTGTTGGAGTTCACCCCGGTGAACGAGAGGGTCGCTTCCCTACGCCTTCGGGTCGGGGATAGGTCTCTCACTGTCGTTTGTGCTTACGGGCCGAACGGCAGTGCAGAGTACCCGGCCTTCTTGGAGTCTCTGGGAGGGGTGCTGGAAAGTGCTCCGACTGGGGACTCCGTCGTTCTACTGGGGGACTTCAACGCCCACGTGGGCAGCGACAGTGACACCTGGAGGGGCGTGATTGGGAGGAACGGCCCCCCTGATCTGAACCCGAGTGGTGTTCTGTTATTGGACTTCTGTGCTAGTTACAGCTTGTCCATAACGAACACCATGTTCAAGCATAAGGGTGTCCATCAGTGCACATGGCACCAGGACACCCTAGGCCGGAGGTCGATGATCGACTTTGTGGTCGTTTCATCCGACCTCCGGCCGTATGTCTTGGACACTCGGGTGAAGAGAGGGGCGGAGCTGTCAACTGATCACCACCTGGTGGTGAGTTGGATCCGATGGCGGGGGAGGAAGCTGGACAGACTCGGCAGACCCAAACGTACTGTGAGGGTCTGTTGGGAACGTTGGGCCGAATCTCCTGTCAGAGAGATCTTCAACTCCCACCTCCGGCAGAGCTTCGACCAGATCCCGAGGGAGTCTGGAGATATTGAGTCCGAGTGGACCATGTTCTCCACCTCCATTGTCAACGCGGCCACTCGGAGCTGTGGCCGTAAGGTCTCCGACTGGGGATATCACCGGACGGTGGAAGGAATACTTCGAGGATCTCCTCAATCCCGCCGTCGCGTCTTCCATTGAGGAAGCAGAGGCTGAGGGCTCGGAGGCGGACTCGTCCATCACCCGGGCTGAAGTCACCGAGGTTGTCAAGAAACTCCTCGGTGGCAAGGCACCGGGGGTGGATGAGATCCGCCCTGAGTACCTCAAGTCTCTGGATGTTGTGGGGCTGTCTTGGCTGACACGCCTCTGCAACATCGCGTGGCGGTCGGGGACAGTACCTTTGGACTGGCAGACCGGGGTGGTGGTCCCTCTTTTCAAGAAGGGGGATCGGAGGGTGTGCTCCAACTATAGGGGGATCACACTTCTCAGCCTCCCTGGGAAAGTCTATGCCAGGGTACTGGAGAGGAGAATCCGGCCGATAGTAGAACCTCGGATTCAGGAGGAACAGTGTGGTTTTCGTCCCGGTCGTGTTACACTGGACCAGCTCTATACCCTCTACAGGGTGCTGGAGGGTTCATGGGAGTTTGCCCAACCAATCTACATGTGCTTTGTGGATTTGGAGAAGGCATTCGACTGTGTCCCTCGCGGCGGCCTGTGGAGGGCGCTCCGGGAGTATGGGGTCCGGGGCCCTTTGCTAAGGGCTATCCGGTCCCTGTACGACCGGAGCAGGAGCTTGGTTCGTATTGCCAGCAGTAAGTCAGACTTGTTCCCGGTGCGTGTTGGACTCCGGCAGGGCTGCCCTTTGTCGCCGGTTCTGTTCATAATTTTTATGGACAGAATTTCAGGGGTGATAGTAGAAAAAAATCCTGAGCCTGAACTTTTTTCCCTGGGAGGTAAGCGGGCCCTATATATCTAAGCCAAGATATATGCCCTGATCAACATAATTGTCAAGTGGGATCCAGGGGTGTGCTCCCCTATGAGAACATTTTGATAAATAGTCCCTTAAATGATAGAGTCTTGTGACTTTTGTGGATTTAAATGGACATCATTCAGACATGAGATGAAAAAACCCAATACAAGCCTATATTACAGTAGCAGGTTTCAGTAAGTCAAATTTAAGACCTTTTTAAGACATTTTAAGACCATAAAGATTGAAATTTAAGACCTACGACGCATTGCCAAAAAAATATTCAAATCGAAGAATTCATTTGTGACCCGATCTGGCGAAATGAGTCGGAAGTCGCAACGTTCCATTTTAAGATATCGGCCGTTTATGTGGAAAAACAATGAAATAATATTTTTTATTTTATTTATTTTTTTGTGCTAAATTTCAAAGAACAGACATTCAAAAATAATCTCCTAAAGTTTCGTAGTCCAGATAATTGAGTAAAGGTATTTAAATGACTATTAAAGTTTACAAAGTTTTACTAAATTCGCTGGAAATGAATATTGCTTTTCTCAACTCCTCTCGTCACCTCTGAGCATTTCCCGGGTATCCCCTGAAACGTCTCTGCTCTCCAAATATGGTGTTACACGTTGTATAGAACCAATCAAAAAGCTTAGAAATGTACACAAACGCTGATCATTTGTCAATGGGAAGCCCCATTTCGACTGACCGGCACGCGATTGGTCCAGCCATCCTCCTGTCAGATTCGCGGCGCTCTGTGTAAACAAGCTAGCAGATCTCCTCAGAAAGATTAAATATTATTAATTTGAGAAATGTCGCTGTCAAAAGAGAGCAAAGTCGCCAAAAAGTCGCCAAAAGCTTTGATCTCACTGGAGGCTTCTAACCTAAGCTCTGCTGCTGGTCATCAAGAGTGGCTAAGGCTAGTCAGTGATTGTTTTGAATCTGGAGACGTGTCATCCTCTGATGACAGCGACAGCCCTGTGGTATTTATCGTGTATAGATGTGAGTGAGTGCAATTATTCTGTGAGTGTATTTATCTGCAAGGAGAATCCATTACAATGTGTTTAATTTATTTTAACCCAATATTTAACTGTTGGTATATCCGTTATGAATATGTTACACTGTTATTGTCAACTAGCCTACACAAAGATATGATTGCATAGGCTAACATTATTTGTTCTCTGTTTCCTTGTCTCTCTGCCTCTCTCACTTCTCTCTCTCTCTCTCTCTCTCTCTCTCTCTCTCTCTCTCTCTCTCTCTCACACACACACACACACACAGACACACACACACACACACACACACACACACACACACACACACACACACACACAGAGAGAGAGAGAGACACACAGACACACACACACACACACACACACACACACACACACACACACACACACACACACACCCTCTCTCAAGCAAAACTGTAGCACCTCTGTTCAATCTTTCTGATTTTAGTAAATGTTTGTAAAAGTGCCTTTTAAATTATTTATTCAAATAAAAACTTTAAAATAATTTGAGCTTCAGCCTGGCATAATAGCATATATTAATGTCTTTGGTCAAATTAAGCTGTACAATAAATAGTTCATCCCTTTAAATGCAATGGATTTTGAAAGATATCAACAAAAAACGGGCAAAAAACTTTAAAAGCGATTTTCTCAGGTTTTCAATTGGAAAAAAGAGGGCAGACGACCATAATTAAAATGTGTATATATTTACAACCATTCAAGGTATGACTTTGACTAGGATATCATTTGAAAGCTTATGGTCTCCTCTTTCCATTAATACCAAAATATCAGTTTTGAAATTTGGGTCACTGTGACTCATTTTGCTGGATCAGGTCACATTTTATTTCAATGAATTCAGTCATTGAAAAAGCATTTATTTAATTTACAGATAAAGCAATCACATTAGTAACCTTCCACACCCAACAACGTGTGTCAGAGAAAAGAACAGAATCAGATATAAAAAAAATTTTTTTGAAAATTGTACTTTGCATATTATACTGTAAAAAACACATAATTAGTTGATTTCAGTTGATCATGACTAGAGATGAAATGGCATGAACATTTCATTTAATGATTATAGTTACAAAAATTATCACGGTTATCACAGAATCCTGTTCAAAAAGTATTAATACTACACAATGAAATCAATTCACCAAGTTTTATGTCGAAAATCAGCAAATAACAAATAAAATAAGCATCAATATGCACTTTTTGTTTACATAAACATTAAAATAATACCATTAAAAATGATAGCCAGATTTTAAAAGTGTCTTGCAACATGTTATAGCCTACTAACATATAAGTTACAAGTTCAAAAAGTTTTGACAAAAAAGTTTTTTATAAAAAGATAAACCTCACATATTTCAGACTTTAAATGATTATTTATAAAAAGAAAGAGTCAAAAAAAGATACATTACTGACATTTACAATGCACTTTAGCTCATCTTTTATTATTAATAGTAAAATTAGGTCCGATTTTCCCGTGGCGTCTGTCATTGCAACCATGCTCTGCACTCTCCACAATGACAAAAAAGTTTTATTGGCTAATGGATTTCCATGGAAAAAAACGAACGCGTCGCTTCAATTATGAGCGCGCTATACCGCTTACCGCGCGCCTACATTTGAATGAACTTGAGCGCGCAAAAGACGCGATATATGAACGGCCTGTTGGCGAGCTACCTCAAATCAGGCTCGCTAGCGATAATTTTTTCGTCAAGTTTGATCCACCTTTATCGACAAGTTTGGTGTCTACTGTCTTCCCCTGGCTTCATAAAGTTGCACTCCATGACTTTGGCTATGTTTTGCGCTGCTAGTGTGGGAAACACATTCGTAGTGTATGGGAAACACAAAACAAATTCGCACGTGGAGTGACTGCTGAATCTATCTGATTGGCCAAAACCCAAGACCAGCCCCTGCCTACCCTACCGATTTTTTTTTTTTTCTCGCAGACACGTCTGTACGCCGGAAATCCGGCGTGGCGCCGGAGCGCTATCAGCCCTGGAATTTCTAGGCGCAGCCAGGGGCCGGAGGGGGTCAGGTTTGGGGACCACACGATTTCATCTCTGCTCTTTGCGGATGATGTTGTCGTGTTGGCCTCATCAGACCAGGACCTCCAGCATGCACTGGGACGGTTTGCAGCCGAGTGTGAAGCGGCTGGGATGAGAATCAGCACCTCCAAATCCGAGGCCATGGTTCTCAGTCGGAAAAGGGTGGTTTGCCCGCTTCAGGTTGGTGGAGAGCTCCTGCCTCAAGTGGAGGAGTTCAAGTATCTTAGGGTCTTGTTCACGAGTGAGGGAAGGATGGAACGGGGGATTGACAGGCGGATCGGTGCAGCTTCTGCAGTAATGCGGTCCCTGTACCGGTCTGTCGTGGTGAAGAAGGAGCTGAGCCGCAAGGCGAAGCTCTCGATTTACCAGTCAATCTACGTTCCTACTCTCACCTATGGTCATGAGCTGTGGGTCATGACCGAAAGGACAAGATCCCGGATACAAGCGGCCGAAATGAGCTTTCTCCGCAGGGTGGCTGGGCGATCCCTTAGAGATAGGGTGAGAAGCTCGGTCACTCGGGAGGAGCTCAGAGTAGAGCCGCTGCTCCTCCACATCGAGAGGGGTCAGTTGAGGTGGCTCGGGCATCTTTTCCGGATGCCTCCTGGACGCCTTCCCGGGAAGGTGCTCCGGGCATGTCCCACCGGGAGGAGACCCCGGGGAAGACCTAGGACACGCTGGAGAGACTATGTCTCCCGGCTGGCCTGGGAACGCCTCGGTGTCCCCCCGGAAGAGCTGGAGGAAGTGTCTAGGGAGAGGGAAGTCTGGGCATCCCTGCTTAGACTGCTGCCCCCGCGACCCAGCCCCGGATAAGCGGTAGAAGATGGATGGATGGCCCTGGGGTTTTTCTTTCTAAATTCCTGGGGAATTTTAAGGCTAAAATTAGCTCCTAACTGGCGAATTTAGGAGCAACTTCTAAACGACTTCTCATTGCATGTAAACTAATTGTAACATTTCATTGTGAATCAAATTAAAATATTCTTCTCTTTGCAAACGTAGGCATATAGTGACAGATTAATTCAATAATGTTGCAAAGATATTGCATCAATCCATATTTTTCATTAGGCTACTAGGCTATTTGTTTTGCCTTACTCTTTATTCATTTAGGCTATTTATTCAGTTATTCATCATCTTCCGTCCTTCGCACTACTTGTGTAGTGCACGCATTCTCAGACCTGTCTCCTGTCACTCATCATCGTAGGGGAGGTGTTTGGAATCATTCCCGCGTTACAATCATCAGCCAATCAAGGTGGTCACTTCAGTCGAGCTCGTGCATGAGTAATGACGTCATCCATAGCAACAAAGACTCACCCTTAGTTTAGGAGTTGTCATTTTTCTTTACTAAGAGTAGGTCTGAAAGGCGTTGTGAATAACTTTTAAGAGAAAACTCCTAGCTAAAATCTTTTAGTGCGATTTAGGAGTACTCCTAGTGGTAAGATAAAATGCTTTGTGAATACAGCCCCTGGTTGTTACACCTTTATTCCCAAGACTTTATATTGTTCCCATATACTTACACGCAAGTACTTTATAGGTAAAATGTAATTACCGAAAGTTATACTGTACTTTCATTTTAATTACACAGTACTTTCCGGGCTGTAATTTAAAGCATTACCCATTAGTCTCTCAAAAATACAAACATGTACATACATGTTGCTCACATATTATGGTAGCCCTGTTTGTGCTTTCCATTTATATGTTTATAAGCAACTGAAAAAAAGCACAAATGTCAGGGCATGTCAGAACATCTCAAGGACCCCCAAAACACCTTAGGCCCCAGAGGGTTAAAACATTTCTAACATGAAGCTTGTTTAACACTTGTAAAGATTGCTCCATTTAGGCTTTGATAATCAGACCAAACCATATGTGCAGGGATGTTGTCAGGATATAGGCACGGAGACAGAAGTAAGTGAATCCAAACACAGCTTTATTCAAGTTGACAAGAGTGCAAGGTGAGTATTCAGTGGGTTCAGGTGCAGATTCAATGAAGATCACTCGGTGCGGGACAGACAGCAGGTAAGCATGTTCACTTCAGGTTTGTAGATGCCAAACAGTCACAGTTCATAAAAACTTGTCTTTTCTCTTTCAGATGCAGTCGATAGCAAGCAAGCTCGGAGGAAACACAGGAATCTCGAGAGAAAGCAGGATCACAGGCAATAGGAAATCGAACAGGATTCCTGGAGACAGCAGAACAATGACACAGATATTAGTGCTTCACAGGTGAGTATACGTTACATCTTGGAAGTATCAGAGGTTCAGGAGACAACGGATCATGGTCTGTTCCTGTTGGAGGCTTGACGTTGAACTGAAGCTGTGGTGAGTATTTTATAGAGCTTGCTGATGAGGCTGCTGATTGTGAACAGGTGCAGGTGATTATACTCAGGGGAGAGTAATTGCAGGTGCGCCAAAGAGGATCCCGGAGAATGTAGAGCAGAGATAGATGGTGAACGTGACAGATGTGTAATAAAAAGAAAATTTTTACTGATCTTGGATGTTGATTACAGATGCGTTCTGAAATCGTGCTGCAGACAGTAACCGCAAACAATGCCAAGTATTTGAATGTTTGACAGGAAGCTCATTGGTCGCTGATTAAACCTCTGGGATAGGCAAACGCTCTGGCGAATTTTACATATTCCAAACTTTCTGAAAATACAATATGAGAATTAACTGCACAGTTACAAGAAATGTTACCTTGGATATTATACAATTTGCATGCATACAAAATTTGTGGAAAAAGACCACCATTTTTTTTTCATGTTTCCAACTCTAACTTTGAACCAATTCTGTAGAATTATATATATATATATATATATATATATATATATATATAATATATTTATTTATTTTGTCCTCGCATTCTTTCTTGTGGTTTCCTATCAGTGACAGACTGTACCTGACTGGAAGGCTTATTATGCAGCTCATTATGCGGCTCATTGTCTTCTCAGGTGTGAATCACATCATTATTCATGATCATTCACACCCCCACGCCATATTGCCTTTCCAAACAAAAAGTGTCTTAAAAAATTTAAATCAATGTATTGTTTTATGTGAATGATTAGGCAGGATGATCATTTTCAGATCATTTTGAAGAAAAAACTCTAGGCGACAACATCCATTAGTCAAAAGTCTTGTGGGCCCATATTTAGTATGTGTTTTGTGGCCTATTTCAATTTTTTGTTTTTTTTTAATAACCATGCATAAACATTATTCTCTCAAAAATACAAACATGTACATACATGTTGCTCACATATTATGGTAGCCCTGTTTGTGCTAAATAGAGTGTAATGACACCTTTGCCATTAATATTGTGTAGTTACAAATTTAGGAATCTGTATAAGATCTGCTGACCTTATGTCTTTACATAATATAACATGAAAAACTAAGGTAGAGCACAATGAATTTAGCATTTTGAGGTATAGATGATGATTATATCAGCTGTTAAGCAGAGTTTCCAGCAAGAGATTCCTGCCAGTCCTGTTCTCTCTATTGTGAGTGTAACCCGTGGGAAAATTGGGTAATATAATAAACCAGACAAAGTCAGTGGTTTGTTAAATTTGTTTATTTTCATATTGTATATTTTTCCAGTTCTCTAAAAATAAATGTTCATTGTTATTGTTACTTGACATGTAAGATGTTTATTTTATTTTATAAAGTGAAAGTTGCATAGGCTTACTGGTTGTGTTGTGCGAGTGCTGAAGAAGAGAGGAATGACGTCAGACGAGGAAAAGAACAGAGTAGAGAGAGCACGAGGAATAGAGACCGTAATATGTGAATAACATATTTCTCTGGTAACATCTGATAGATTAAGGTGACTAATCCTGAAGAACTATCGGATGATATCTGAATGCTGAACAGTGCTTTGACGAAGAGCTCAATTCAGTTTGTTTACGGACAGTTTGAAGTTTGACGCGAGCCAGGCGCGGATTTATGGGTGGGCCTGGGTGGGCACGTGCCCACCCAGATTGACCGGTGGCCCACCCAATCAGATTAATAAAAACAATTATTTTTTTTTATTTTAATAATAATAATAATTAATTAATAAATAATTTCATTTTAATAGTTTCCTGACGACATTTATGTACAACAGCTACGAAAAATAGCTACAAAAGAAAAATATTATGTCGGCGTGTCAGTCCAGTGATGCTATCACGCAACACCGCTCTCTGTGCGCGCACTGACTTAACGTTGTGATAGTCTACATGCGACTCGCGTGTGTCAGACAGATTAACTTCAGGTTTAAAGCAGCCGGGAGGGCTGACTGACATGAGTACAAGGTAGTTAAATTCACTACCTAAGTACTAAGTACCGATCTGCTATAGTTGACATATTTATCAGGCGTGTTACATAGGCGTAATTTGCGGGTGGGGCGGGTGGGACATGTCTTTTTAAAACATCTCGCGGCACGAATGTACAATTCTACAAAACATTAAACAACCAGCAGAGCATTCATTTCGTTCGTTTGTTAAATAAGAGACGATCTAGCGCTGAAATGTGTTTTTTAAATCAAGTGATGAAAGTGCTCGTTGCCGCTGTGATCAGTGGCGCTGATACAGTGTTTTCTCGTGTGGCTCGCGCACACACCGCAGTCTTTACTCGGACGCGCGCTTCAATCCGTTGCGGATACTCTCTATTCGTTCTGGTGAAATCACACATCATACTGCATACATGTCCCTCCTTGATATACAACCACTGATGAACATAATCAGTTTTGATAAAAAAAAAAAAAAAAAACTGTACTGATGTGGATTAGATCCCACAACCTCTGACACTGTTGGCGAAAGTTCTACCGCTGGACCATTTAGGCACGTTGTTCGATTAGGACAACAAACGACAAATTAAACACCATGTAGTAGCCTACTATTTAAATCGATTGCTGGACATTGTAATTTTGTTGTACAATGTACATATATCTAATTTAGCAAAAGTTACGCCACTGGGCGTGTATATAAGCTTAAAAAACCGAGGCCCCCCCGTATATTCACCAGGCCCAACTATTAATGACATTCTGTATCCGCCACTGACGCGAGCTGCTGACTGTGAGCGCATGTGCGGTGTGGGACGAGAGACTGCCTGTTTGTTGACTAAACGGACCGGGGCTACAGTCTGGGTCATTCGATTGCATCGAGAGAGCTGCATCGGGACAGAGACAACGCACGCGATCGACGGGGACGGTGCTGTTGTGCAACACACGTGGTGAGCGCATTCTTTTTATTTTATTTTGCTCTATGGAGTGAAGCAGCCACAAGTTTTAGGCTACAACGAACCCGAGCATCGATTCAGGCCTGCTACGAGAACTGTGGTATTTTTTTTTTAATTTGGATTATTAGTATTTGCCGGCTATTATTTTTATGAATTAGCCTACACTGTCAATCATCTTTTGGTTGTTTACTAATTCATATTCTTGTGTGATTATTTTATTTTATATTCAGTAAAGAGCTTTATTTGTTTCAGTTGTTGTAAACAATAAACAACTGTTGGGGGCGCTACATAAGTTAAATGAGTCAGATTACTGAGGCTGCGTTCCAAACCGCATACTCAATGAGTAGGTACTTAATTTCAATAAGTACTTACTTAACGAGCGCTAAGAGTAAGAGTAGGTACTTTATAGCCAAATCTGGTTGAGTATGAATGCGAACCGGACATCTGCCATGTTGACGTTATCATGTGACCTACGACGCGTTATCACACGCGCAACAACTTAAAAGATTTGAACGACACGTTTAATTAATCTATCTGTAAATATTTTGATATTGATTAAACTTGCTCATTTTGTGGTCTTTTTGAAGAAACTGCTGCCCATTTATTTTGTGAATACATTTAGGGTTGATTTAGGTTCTTATATTTAACCATACTAATGTGACCCACCGTTTTATCCTTAACGATATTATTTATTTTTATTACGAAATCCCAAAATTGTAATCTCTTGAATATGTTGTTAATTTTTTATCCAAACGTTTTCATCCACAAGCAAAAGTGGCTAACTGCTTTATTTTTGCCTCTTTTTCTTGTTGAATTTAAGTGTCGTTTCATCCCTAGGTCTATAAATAACAAAAAATGATTTTTTTAAATGTATTATAATGAATTATGAAAATATATATTAAGATATTCAACCTTGTAGGTTCTTTTTTTCCTGTGTAAAAAATATCATATTATGTATGCAAACCCATAATATATATATATATATATATATACACCGGTATATATATATATATATATATATATATATATATATATATTATGGGTTTGCATACATAATGAGATTTTTTACAGATCTCATAACATCAGTAACTCGACAGCCCTACCTAGAACGGATTTCCTCAGCGTTTGTAATGTCTGCACAAAGGGCAGCTGTGCGAAGATTCGCCTTTGGAGGAAAACTGTTGATTTTATACTCGAAAAATTGAAGTATCATTAATATTAAAAATTAATATTACCTCAGAATGAATTGCATTGCTATCCCACCCCAAAACATACAATAACAACGATAAATGCTGACCAATACTTAATTATATTACTTTTTACTGAAAATGATATAATTCAATAAAACAAACAAAATGTAATGTATGTCATATGACACAGCTATGCATGATTGAATACACTCTAGATGTGTATATAATGAACATATCTACATTTTCTTTCAAACAATTAAATAAAACATTAATTAAATAATTATATTTTATTTACTGACAATGAGAAATATTAATAAATTAGTAAAAGAATGAATGAAAGTCACCATCACACAATAAACAAATGCATAAGTCAACACATGAAACAAAGCTTTATTCAAACTACAATCATGTATGTAGGCTACAGGCGCTGAACCCCACATCCTTCTGCCATCTCAACACAGCGGTGCCCATTCTGAGGCTTTATCCTGATGACTCAGCTGACCGCCAGAGGTGAGCCGTTCCCTCGTGCCGGAGGTTGTTGCGGGATGAGTTGTGCTTCACAATCTGAGGCAATAAGGGCAGGTGGAGTGATGGAGGGACTCATCCATGGCACCGTTTCCAGGATTCAGCTCTGGGCTCCTCATCCTCAGTGCTCACACCAGCCTGCTGACATTTCAGATCCTACAAAATGCACAAACATTACACAAAAGCAGTAATTTTAACCGCACAATGTCATTTGATTTCAGTATTATTTAGAAGACAAAAACGCTTTTTTTCCACAAATGCTGCCATCATCTTTCCTTGTAGGTCCTGCTCCACCACAGAAGCTCTGCAGCAAATGCACAGAAATCAAGAATCAGAAAAGTGCTGTAATAGCTCTGTTTGAAATTACAATAATTAAAATAAACTACAGCTTAAGATTTAAATAGTTGTTATTCATTTCTGTAGTATACTCACTAAAAGCCTTCATGAGCCACTCTCCACCAGATAAACACACATCTGTTCATCTGACCCTGTAACATCCAGACAAGATTCACATTAGCCTACCTCTGTGATTTTTGAACTCAACACTACATTTACATGTTGAGGTTGTTTTAACTTTTTATCCAACATAAATGTTCCTCAATTTATCAACTACTAATGGACAAATAAAATAGATAACTTATGTTTAACGTTAGTTACTTTATAGATTTGTTCTACATAATAGCACACATTCATCACTCAGATGTCTATTTCATGTTGTGATATTTCAAGATTTTCCTGTCAGATGTAAATAGACATTTAAAAAAAAGCGTCTTTAAGATGTATACGGTTTATGTATATGGTTTATGTAAATCCACGTTAGAGACGTAACTTACGTGTCCTTACTGGAGCTCCCTTTAGCTAACGTTATACATAATAAAACGTGTTTTTACAGCAAAATCACCACTATACTACACTGTGTAACGTCTTTACACCTTCAACAATTCAACAGTTTACTCTACAGTAGTTCAACACATGCGATTTTAACACAAGGAACCGTGTTTACTCACATTTGAAAGCACCCGCGTCGCTGATCTCTGCGATGTTTGATAATGACGTATCCTCTCGCGTGGCCTCCTGGGATAGAAGAGTATCCATCGGTTGAGCACTCAAAAATCTGGCCGAAAGCAGTAAGCCATCCGGGAACTTCTCGCCTACTCTTTTATGAATACTGACGTTTGGAACGTACTGCTTCCTTCACGTACTGTTTTCGCCTACTATATAGTAGGAAAGTAGGCATATTCGAACGCACTTAAGTCCGAATCTCGCGATAATTAGTACGTCACCCAGGTAATTCTCGCCTACTCTTTTGGATTCGTACATACTTTTTCGCTCGTCTACTCTTTTTCCCATACTAAATAGTAGGGAAGTATGCGGTTTGGAACGCAGCCTGAGACTCTCACCTTTTGTCTTTAATGGCTCTTGGAGCCTCTGTCCCAGTTGTTGAATAGTTATGCTGATTGGATTAGCATCTATGCATTTGAATGACACTATTATGCTGATGAGATCAGGGCTGGGGAAATTCCGTTAACGGTCTGACTCCTGTACTTCATTTGCACGCTTTGTTCAGAGTGTCTCCACCTCTATGTAAATCTCTCCCCCTTGAAATGTACATAAACTACAATGTATACTGCCTTGGATAGACTTGATGACTGCAGCTACCAACAGCTCGTGTTCTCAATATAGAATCCTGCTAAAGATGCAACCAAGTCTCCTGGTCTTCGCTTCTGAGTTTCCTACAATATGTTTATAAGCAACTGAAAAAAGTTCAAATGTCAGGGCATGTCAAAACATCTCAAGGACCCCAAAAACACCTCAGACCCCAGAGGGTTAAGCAACCACTCAGCTTGTGCCATGTAGACAACGACGTGATTGCAACCAATAAGCTAAAGACCCATCAGCCTGCACCATTCAGAGTGTCATGCCAGAACTATGTAAATATCCCTTCAGCATATCAACTGAAAATTCATTATAAGTGGTTGATAGATTGTTTACTGTCTCATCATGTCTATCAATGTTTGTTTATGCTGTAAAAATAAACATTACATTGCATATAAAAATTATGTAATTTTGACAGTAGATTTATTCGTACTTGTAACCCAGCAATCGTAAAACTATATTTTGTGTGTGAAAACTAAACCTGTTGTAAATTCTGGAGTCGTACTCAAACAAACCTAGCAAATTTCATATCTGTATCTGTTTTGATCATAGATTCGGGAATCGTACCCTTATAAATTCATGATTACACTCAGAATTTTTACAGTTTTTAGAATTGCGCACGTATGGTTTTGATATATGTAAATTCAAAGTTTTTTTGTTTTTTTCTCTCTCAACTTCTTGGCCTCTCCTTTACGTTTAGAGATTTTGTGGTTTAGCATGTTCATTATCATTGCACATTATCGCATCAGCAGGCTAATCACTAACCGCTCTGCAGGTCTATTACTTATACATTGATTCTGACCAATGCTTAGCGAACACATCACGTGTGCTCATCCTGTTTACGTTTAGCCGTCAGTCTCACAGCTCGCAACAGCTTCATGCTGCCAATGGAATTGGATTATACAATATACTTACGAATATAATTTCAATTAATAGTGATTTAAAAACAAAATGCCCAACGCACTGGCCCACACAGACCGCGAACCACTGGGAATCTCCCGGTAATCCCGATGGCCAGTGCGGTCTAGACGCAGCGGTCGGCTGGTGAGGACGAAGGCTTGCTTGGCGCATTCTTCCATGGCTTCCTGGACTGAGCACCGAGCGGTGCCTCGTCTGTTTATTTCTCTGTGATCGCTGGACTCTGTCGTCAGCCTGGATGAGGTGTTCCAGACTCCTGCTCTCCTCACCCCCGTTGGGTTCAATTACAGTTTTTCTCGATTGTTTACACACATTTTCTGAAAGCATGCCTCATATTCTCAGAACTCTACACACAAATCCAAAAACACACACACAATGGGCAAAACCCCTCAATTCTCCTGCAAAATGAAACTTTACATTCAAAACAATGTTATTTCTTCTCAAAATGGTATTTTGTTTTCAAATGACACACACAAACCATCATATGAATAGACATTTATAAGAACCAGTTGAACACTGATGTGCTCAATGTAAAACACTATGATGAATGTAAAACACTTCTTCTCCATTCATCATAATGACTTAGGCCTTTTTTTGTTCAGTGTTCCACTTACTACAGACAGTACATACATAAGTGTGTTGTAAAATATCTGAGAATATTGTTTTTATACTCAGAACACACAAATACACGGTAACAAATATATTTTATTTTTCCCACAAAAACAATGTACACAGTGTACATCCCAACCAACACAAAGTTGTACATACAGTGGTCTACGTACAAAACAACAGAAGAATTTACTGTATACAGTTACAGAAAAAAAAAAAAATCCAATGTTGGCATCCATTGCTCCATTGAAGAGCTCACCTGTGGCCCTTTTATGCTAAAGCTCTGATTGCTAATTGTAAAACTGTGTGACGGGTGTTTGCCCATGTGATGAGTCAGTGTGCATATCTGAATGGCAGTGTGTTCTTTGTGAAAACAAGAGATTTTCTGCATGAAAATTGTGCCAAAAGCAGAGAATTGTGTGTAGTGTTTTGAAAAAAGTGTGTTTTAGAACTGCAGTTTGAGTGTAAAGCAGGAATTGTGCTTGTAGTTCGGCAGAATTGGCTCAGGGGGTTGGTGAATGAGTTACATGTTGTGGTCATTGTGTCTCAAGTACCAGAAAATGTGTGTAAACAATCGAGAAAAACTGTAAAACGATTCTTGAAAAGATAGTCAATTAATGGCATTTTTCAAGACCACAATGTTTTAAAAGTTTTTAATGTTATCTGTTTAGCTACTGACTCTGGTGATTGTGTTATTCTTGGGCTTCTTGATTTAACCTTCTGGGGTCTGAGGTATTTTTGGGGTCCTTGAGATATTTTGACATTTGCCCTGACATTTGTGCTTTTTTCAGTTGCTTATAAACATATTAACCTGTTAAGCTGCAACCCCACTTTTGAAAAATCCCCAGAAATGACATACCCAAACTGAAACAGATACAGTTCATGAACCCTTTGCATTAAAAGCACAAGTATGATCTCATTTGAAAGCTGACACCTGGCAGTTTATTGTAAATGTAGAATTAATTATTGTCATAATGACAAAAATTGTTATAAATAGCTTCAAAGTTTTGTAAAATTATTAGAAATTAATTTTTATGAAACATCCTCATGAAAATAAAATTGAAGTTGGCACTGGAGCAATCTAGAAATGCACTACAGCTAAAGCCATATGTCTAAACATTCTATGTTTAAAATCTGAAGATAATAAGTCCAAAACTCTGTATTTAGTGAAATGTTTTTCAAGACCATGTCATGTGACTTTATTTTGATTTGACGCTAAAATGCTACTGTTTATTGTCATCTTCTAACCATCTATCCAGTATATTGTCTCTATTGTTTTGTGGTGCAGACGATCCCCATTCAGTCTCAGTCTCCCCCTGCACACATTCACACCTCTCCAGCCTGGTTATGGCTCGAAATATGCATTTCTTTTGTCTGCATTATAGCTACTAACGACTGGCTATTCACAGGCTATTCATAGGGTTTCAGTCCCTAATTTCTTTTCTCAAAGTATACCACACATTTTAAACTGTATCAAATGCATTTCTTGAATAAAGACACATTTCAGGTAGCATTCAAAAAATAATAAAAGTATAACTTCTAGGTAGCAGGTGCACCTAGGGCTAGCTAGCATGTTAGCTTAGCACACCATCAATACACGACAATTTATGAGATTAAAACCATGTTTGTGCTCTAAACTTACTTTTTAACGCACGTTGAGTATTTTAAATATTCTTCTGTGATCTAATTTGGCTTCAGATAAAAAAATCAGACAGAAAATATACTATTGGATAGTGTTCTGCACAATAATAGTCTATATAGATTAGCATTACATTATAAATATAATCTATTATTATGAAAATACCTGGCATGGCTTGAAAAACACAGGTAACTCAAATATCAGTGCAATCATGTTTATTGTCTTCAAAACATCTGTATCTGCATGTTACAGCGCGATCTCTTGTTAGCTTTGTGTGTATCAGTCAGGTATCAGTGACGTCCTGGAATGTCACATGGTCATGGCTCTTCTTCATGTTCCATATATGGACTATTATTGTGCATGTAGCGCCCTCAGGCTATTGGTATGAATTAAAAAACACAGTATCGGAATACCAAATGCTCATAAAGATTACATCGACGCATTTGGGTATAAATTCAATAAATATTATTCCTGTCTATAGAAATATGATGTAAATCTATGAGAATCTATCAATATTTCTCCAAATCTGCACAGTTTTGAGCTAAAGCCCTGAAGGACGTTGTTTTGTGTATCGCTGTCATGACGACAGCACGGAGTTTTTTATGAATGGAAGCGGCTGACGCGCATAATTCATATTAAAGGTATCGACTCATTTTTTCATTTCATAACTCCTGACACAAATTAAGACATAACTGTCACTATGAGTTTCTCAGAATACAACAGTGGTCAAATACTGAAACTTGAGTATTATATCTTTTTAACTATGTATAGTTTGTCAAGGTATAACATTAAATCTGATAGTAATTTTGAATTAAATAAATAAATAACGCTTCAGTGCGCGGGCGCACTGGCAACGGTTAACAGGTTAATGGCAAAAGTATCATTACACTCTATTTAGCACAAACAGGGCTACCATAATATGTGAGCAACATGTATGTACATGTTTGTATTTTTGAGAGAATAATGTTTATGCATGGTTATTGAAAAAAAATAAATGAAAGTTTCTGAAATAAAGCCACAAAACACATACTTAATATGTGTCCACAAGACTTGTCGCCTAGAGTTGTTTCTTCAAAATGATGTGAAAATCATCCTGCCTAATCATTCACATAAAACGATACATTGATTTAAACTTTGTAAGACACTTTTTGTTTGGAAAGGCAATATGTGTGGGGGCATGAATGATCATGAATAATGATGTGATTCACACCTGAGAAGACAATGAGCCGCATAATGAGCCTTTCAGTCACTGATAGGGAACCACAAGAAAGAATGCGAGGGCAAAAAAAAAAATCCTTCCACATGATCCTTCAGAAATCATTTTTATTTCCTGATGCTATGATGAATAGAAAGTTCAAAAGAACAGCATTTATCTGAAATGAAAGCTTTTGTAACATTAAACACTACCCTTCAAAAGTTTGTGGTCAGTAAGAATTTTAATTTTATTTTTGGGGGAACGAAATAAAATAAATAAATACTTTTATTCATCAAGGATGAGTTAAACTGATCAAAAGTTACAGTAAAGACATTTATAATGTTAGAAAATATTCTATTTTAAACAAATGCTGTTCTTTTGAACTTTCTATTCATCAAAGAATTTCGAAAAAAATTGTACACAACTGTTTTCAACATTGATAATAATAATGAATGTTTTTTTTGCATAAAATCAGCATTTTAGAATGATTTCTGAAGGATCATGTGACACTGTTGCACAGTTATGATGCTGAAAATTCAGCTTTCATTTGAGGAATAAATTACATTTTAAAATATATTAAAAATAGAAAACAGTCATTTTAAATTGTCATAATATTTCACAATAATACTGTTTTTTTGTTGTTGTCATTTATCAAATAAATGCAGCCTTGGTGAGCAGAAGAGACTTCTTTTAAAAACATAAAAAATCTTACCGATCTAAAACTTTTGACCAGTAGTGTGTATACATATACATATATATATATAATCCAAATATAAATGCAAGTCAAAAGCAAATTTTTAGTACACAGTCATACCTGGAAACAAATCCTTTTCAAATATGCTATATGAGTCATTATACAGAATTGGTCCAAAGTTAGAGTTGGAAACATCTTGAAAAAAATGCTCTTTTTCCACAAATTTTGTATGCATGCAAATTGTATAATATCCAACGACAACATTTCTAGTAATTGTGCAGTTAATTCTCATACTGTATTTTCAGAAGGTTTTGAAATATATCTGTCACAAATCCTCTGTGGCTCCCTCTGATCACCACCAGAGGACACCATCACCTGAGTACTAACTTCATCACGGACTTCATTTCCCATAACCCCGTACCTGTGCTGATTACCCTCACACCTGATCCCCATCCCATGGACTATTTAACTAGCACTCTCCCAAACCATCATTGCAGTTTTGTTTTGCTGTGGCTACATTTCTGAGAGTATTTCCCTGTTCATGATTTCCCCGTGTATGACCTTGGACTGTTTACCGATTCTCTGCTGCCTGCCTACTTACCTGTGCCTTGTCTTCCTGGATTAAGTCTGTATTGTTTTCCACCTGTCCTGATCTACTGTCTGGTTTGTGATTACGTCTCTGATCTGCCTGATACATCCGCTGTTGATTGAACCCTGCCTGTTTGTTATACGACTATCCCTTTTAACAAAGCTGCAAATGGATTCCAACTCTGCTGACTCATCATTCCAATATCCTCTCCCCAAATGAGTCAATAATAAAAAAACAATAATAAACAGTGCTTGAAGTGGGGGAAAAAAGGTGCCGGTACTCTCTTGCATTGGCAAGTAATCATGACATTTGATAAGTGAAAAACAAAACTTGGAGATATTGCTGGTACAACAACAATTTATTGATATTTATTAACAACATAAATGTATTTAAACAAGTCATGTATGTGCGTGTGTGTGTGTGTGTGTGTGAAAATGAACTACTCCAAGTCTGCAAGTCCAAAAATACATTTATGGTGAGATTACTACATTTTATTTAAATAAATGCATTTATAGTGAGATTATTATATTTTCATGTCATATTCTGTGTTAATTTTGACCACGAACCATGCGCTGTCACTTTAATTCAGCGCGTGCAGCACAACGAAAATAGACTAAGTGCAGAAATGATCGTTGCACTGCTGTATACGCACCGCTCCTGGAACGCATTGCCGGACCACATCCGCTTGCAGTGTGAAAGCTCTAACCTGTTAATATGGGTGCGGAAAAAAATAAGCACCACATACGCATTGGAAACGGAGTATATGTGAAATGGGCGTGGCACTGCCGCTTTTTTTGTCAGTGGTAGAGTACCAGCTACATGCGAGAAGTAGCGGTACGCAAGAAAAAGTGCAGGTACGCTTTGGAGTAAAATGCAGAAGTGCCGGTACTGCGTACCGGTGAGTACAGCCCCACTTCGAGCACTGATAATAAATGATTTAATAAGAAGGCTTATATTGACATATTAAAGGTGCTATAAGCGATGTCGGGAGACGTAACTTCTTGTTGACATTCGAATTGTTGTCAAACAAAACGGAGGCTAGCTAGACCCTCCCTCCTCCTCATCCCGTCTCCTCCCTCCTCCCCTCCCTTCCGGCATAAAGGAAAGTCAAAGTAGTCACTACAAACAAAGTTAAGTTTTACTGATACTTCATTCTATGTGTAATGTTGTATATGTTTTATATATTGCAGAAAAAGAGAAACATTATCTTAAAATCATTTCACCACCTGAGGCTATAAGTATAGCTCCCATACAAGGACGCAATAATAGCAAGATAACGTTAGCTTCGCGTTTCCCAGTGAGCATAAACAACGGCGGCGTCGTAAACAAATTTAGTCAAAGTTGTCAATAGCCTATAAATGAACATTCAAATTCATAACAAACATGGATGAAAACAATCATTCACACAAATGGTCGCCCTACTGTGAATTTGCTTCATCATTTACAATAGAGATTATTGGTATTCACCAAAGTTAACGCTGACTGCATAGTTCTAGCTAATTACATCCTTGTGTTGGTTATAGAGGCCCTAAAATAGATCCTTGAGGGAGACCGGTGGACAGACTAAGAGCGACTGATTTAAAAGACTGGACTGACATGTTGGAGACGGTCAGTGAGGTAAGACTCAATCCATTTAAGCGAATCCGAGGAAAAGTTATAACTGCATAGTTTTGCCAGCAAAATTGTATAAAGAACAGTGGCAATTCATATGAAAAAAACCTGCATGGTTCATATACAGCAACCATATATCTTCCTTACATAAATCGACCAGAATTACCTTCTGTGTTTCATGTAAGGCCAATACATGTCTTATACAAAATCAGACCGGTTATGGCCACTTTCATACTAAATAGCACACATACAACTTGTAGGGGATTTTTGCGTTATATATGAGTTTTACATGACAAAAGTATGCAAATGATTATGGTATTAGTAGAAATATATAAAACTCATATAAAATTCATATATAAATCATTTAAAGTTCTTATATTGAATCATATGCTAGTCAAATTAAAGTCATATAAAATTTATACACATTTTGTGTCATTTGTTTATGTGTTTCATACAGATTTCATGTTTTGATGACCAACATCTGATTCACTTATATACAGTTGGCAAAACTTTTAAATTGTACGGTGCAGAAGCTGATTCGAGGATTACTAGCTGTCAGAGTATCACTGACCTTTATGAAGACTGTTAATTTTCCTAAAGGATTTGAAAGAGCAGTTGAAAAGCAATGACCTTGTAACACTGTGTATTTACATTAATTGTGAACTGTCTGGGCCTGTTGTTTGTGAACAAAACAAATCATAACATATTATTGCAAATGAACAAAGTTGAGTCAAACATGTTTCTAGAACAGTGATTAAAATGTTGAAAACATTTTTTTATGTGACATGAACTCTGGTGGTGATGCCCTCTAAAAACTTTTAATAGGATTTACTCATTTTTTTGGTGAAACATTTTTACACTTAGAATACTGATTAGCCTAGATTAAGCAGTGAAATCCATTACATACATTGTATTAACTGAGTAAATATAAGTAAAACAAATTAAATAGATCCGAGTAACTGCATTTGGTACATTAACAAATAAAATTGAGTAAAAATAATTGGGGGGGGGACATTTTTTTTGTATATTTGTATAGCGCTTTTCACAATACAGATTGTATCAAAGCAGCTTCACAGTATTAAATTAAAATAAAATAATACAACAAGGTTTGTTTCTAGTGGAATTTATTGATTGATAGAATAAAATTAAATATCCCCAAAATATCCCCAACTGAGCAAGCCAAAGGCAACATTTAGAAACAAATATTTATGAGTACTATTAACTGTGTTTATATGCCAGTAATATTAACTTTTTTATTTCCTCTAAACCTTTGTAAAAATATTCCATACAACCACCGGTATAACTACATGACATTGGCCTTTATTGTCGATGAGTAGCCTACAGCAATACAGCATATTTTATACTATTTTTAACACGTATACAATATTGCCTACATTTAAACTCATGTAACAAACATTTTCGAAGTAAAAATAAATTATTCATTTAAATTAAATTAAATTCAAGTAATTCAAGTGTAATCAACCGGTTTGTTATCCAGTATCCACCGGATCAGCGCTGGTTCCCATCCCCGAGACGGACTCGCCTCTGCGGGGGAGCCTCTAACTTTACACCGCCGTCCTGTGTCACTCACAGCCGAAATATGCTGCGACGCGACTGACACCATAACCTGCCAATAAACAAACAGTGCACAGTTCTGAGGACATTTTATCATCCAAATTAGTTATATTCATTATCTTTAGGAATATAGTCGTGTGTTTTTTATGCAAGGCGTTACAATCACGGGAAAAGGCATGCGCGAGTCGACACTCGTTTGTCTCGTGAGTAACATTGCGTCTCTGTATGTTCTTTCGCATTAAATAAAATGATTTAAAGCACATTAATGCTTATACAGATAAATAAAAACATACACACACCTGAATTTCACAGAGGAAATGCACCAGTTCAACGACGCTAAGAAGAGAAGAGGAGAACTGTCTGAAGACTGGTGGAGAGAGCTCAAACAGCGCGCGCTCACTCAACCGCTGAGTGCCGTCAGAGGGTGGGGGAGGGGTGCATTGTTTTAATTGATTTAATTTTATGCGTGTTAAATATTAATAATATTGATTTTAAGTAATAGGCTATTTGTGGTTCTTGAAACAGATCAGTTTAATTATCCATTCCCAAATAATGTGATGGAAATTTCACAAATATATTAGAGCTAATATATTTGTGAAATTTCCATCATTTCTTAGCTCTAAGCGTATTTTAAATAAATAATTGCTTAGTCAAATACTAAATTATTTTAGTGAAAAATTTCAAACTGTAAATTTCAGACAAAATTAATTGTTGGAGTTTTAGTCAATTGACTATGTGCACGTTAGCATATGCTACTTCCGGCTGCGAAACCGATAGGGGGTGTCTAGTTTCCGGTAGCCTGATGGACGACGCAGAGGATGTATATTTCTCCAGATGTCTTGGACATTTGCCAAATATTACAGTCGATGATGTTCATCGACTGGTTAGTGATTTTTCCCCAGCTCCCCAGAGCAAGAGAGAGAAGGGGTTTAAATATTACATCTCTCAGTATTTGCATAATTTTGAAGGTAAGTCACAAAAACATCCATGCTAAGTTACGTGCTCAAGCTATGCTATCTGGTAACTGTTATGTTATCTCTCTATACATTATAAAAGTCATATATAAAAATCATGCGTTAGATAGTGCATTTTCCCGAACAGTTTGTGTTAGCCGTTGTTTTGTTTATGATGTTCGGAGGCTATGTTGTTGACAACCACTCCTACACATGTCATACAGGGAGTAAAGGTATCCGACGTTGTTCGTTCGTTATCAAGTTAGGCTGTTTTCACCATAGACTGTAAGGTTTTCACACATATTTCTAGACAGGTCTCCCTTGCAAAATATGTTCTAACCCCAAGGGCTTCTCCTGGTTAAAGGGTATAATATAATAATAATAAATAAATAATTAGTAGCCTAAAATCTTCCGTCTAGTTGTCATGGATACGCAACGCTCCACTCTGTAAAGCGACTGCTTGGGTGCGGTGACAAAAAGCAGATGTGAAAACATTGTTTACTTTTCACAATGCAGCAGCGCCTGGCTCCACCCAAATATGTGTGAAAACTGTGTTGATTGACTTGACTATGAACAAACGAACATAGTTTTAGATAAATGGATTTAGATAGCCTAAGCTTTAGATAGCTTGACAACAATATGTTCCTATTACAGTTGCTAATTATTATACTTACCAACTAACTTGCATGTTATTCTATTACTAACTTGCTAATATTGTTATTTTTCTGCAGTGTCTGAGAAAGATCAGGGCTCAGGAGAGGTGGTTGTCAGGGCAGAGTGCTTCAGGTCCATGAGGAAAGCTGAGAAACCTCACAAGCTCAGAGTATGGTTACAGTCAGCAGCAGTGTGAAATTGTGTTCAGTGTACAAATCCTAGTAGGCCTAATGTTGGGTAGGGTATTGTTAGGCTGTAGGGTAGTGATGGACGTAGGGTATTGTTATTTTTCTAGGATCATGTCAGGCTGCATCATGTCAAGGGGGTGTTCAGACAGGCTTTTTTTTTTTAAGAAATGAGTAATACTGTCAAGGGATATGCATTGATTACATTAAATACATTCATATGTTTTACTTAATAGGTTGTCCTAAAAGATTTGCAGCCTGTGCAACTTCTGCACTTCTGCTGCACCTGCAAGGCTGGGAAAGCTTTATGCAACCATTGTGTAGCTCTTCTGTTTCAATCTGCACACTATTCGCAATTGAAACTCCAAGTTGTTCCCCCAATATTAGGCTGCACTGAAGGTGAACAACAGTGGCATAAGCCTAGAGTTATGGTGAGTTCAATCAATCAAACTTTATTTATAAAGCACTTTTCGTAAATACATTGTACCTGCTT
Organism: Rutilus rutilus; assembly: GCF_951802725.1. Lineage (NCBI taxonomy): Eukaryota > Metazoa > Chordata > Actinopteri > Cypriniformes > Leuciscidae > Rutilus > Rutilus rutilus. The sequence goes on from NC_140214.1 coordinate 48,120,196, forward strand.
TACAGTGGATTAAAAACAATCCTACTTGCCTACATTCTCTATTTATTTTTCACTATATTGACATAGGGGATAAAGCCGGGCCCTGTTGACAAGATGGCTGTGATCTCAGCCAAACCAAAAACAAGAAAGACCGCAGAGGGAGTGCGGTAAGTGCTCCATTTATGGGATTTTAGAAAACAACATTCCATTGGACAATAGCATTTTAAACCAGTGGGGGGAAACTGAAATTATTATTGTTACAAGGTAGGTTCTATGTGTTTTACATCTAAATCCTTCTGCAGGTGTCTTTCAAGTTGGCCAAAGCAGGCACACCTTAAAGGGATACTCCACCGTCTTTTCATATTAAACTATGTTATTCACTTAACTAAGACGAGTTGATACATACCTCTCTCGTCTCAGTGCGTGCACTCAATCGCTCTGGCGCGCGGCGAAACTTTGTTCACTCAGTTCATTCAATATGGGCCAAGCAGAGAAGCTACCAAACACCTCCACGTTTTCCCTATTTAAATACAGTTACTCGCGTAGTGTAACTCGACCTAGGACGGTGACACAAAACAAAACGTTGCGCTTTTCTAAGCGTGTAAAATGGATAACTATATTGTATGGCGGAATACCATAGCAAGTGCTTGTAAGCACTTCGTCTTGGCGGAGTAATATTTTCACTTGAGGGAGCGGGGGCCGGTGAGAGGATTTTTCACGAGTGAAGATATTACTGCGCAAAGTCGAAGTGCTCATAAGCACTTGCTATGGTATTCCGCCATACAATATAGTTATCCATTTTACACGCTTAGAAAAGCGCAACGTTTTGTTTTGTGTCACCGTCCTAGGTCGAGTTACACTACGCGAGTAACTGTATTTAAATAGGGAAAACGTGGAGGTGTTTGGTAGCTTCTCTGCTTGGCCCATATTGAATGAACTGAGTGAACAAAGTTTCGCCGCGCGCCAGAGCGATTGAGTGCACGCACTGAGACGAGAGAGGTATGTATCAACTCGTCTTAGTTAAGGGAATAACATAGTTTAATATGAAAAGGCGGTGGAGTATCCCTTTAAATCATGAAATTCAATTGTATTATTAATTCTGATGACCTGTCACTGTACTGGTTATTGTATTCTATTTCCAGAATGCTCTTCCCCTCAAGCAAAATGTATTACTCTGTTGCAGATTTTTAGCGTGTGTGTGTGTGTGTGTGTGTGTGTGTTTTCTAACATACAGGAGTAAACTGTACAAAGGCCTTCATGGGGAACTTCCTGACCTCTCAGTTCTTCGGGTGTCCGAGGTGTACAAAGATTTAGCTGATGCTGACCGCCCTATGATCTGCAGCATGGGAATAACTGAGGATATCCCACTTGTGGACTCACTGTTCGGCAAGGTGCAACATGGAAGTCCCCTTTCTTATCAGCAACCTGCCAAAGAGAAAGCAAAGACTCTCCATGATGCTCCACCTCCTCCATCATTGCCACTGCAAGGCTACAGACTTGAACCATCAGAGTGCATGTTTGTCTGTTCCAGGAAGCAACAGCTGCACATGAAAAGTCTCGAGGTTACCCTGGAATTGGCCCAGAAGATTGAATGTGCTACGCGAGAGCAGAGTTTGTGTGCCGATTGGTACAATGTACGGAAACCACGGGTGACTGCATCTCGTTTTAGAGAGATCTGCCATGTGGGCAAGGCCTCTGAAGAGGGACTTGCTGAACGCATTCTAAGAGGTACTCATCAGACAGGGCCTATGAAGAGGGGTTTGGAGTTGGAGGCAGATGCGATCTGGGAATATTGCCAGATAAAACGTGTGAACCACTACAAATGTGGGTTTGTGGTACAACCGGATGCACCATGGATTGGTGCCTCACCAGATGGGGTTGTTTTTGACCCCTTGGAGCAGCCTCAGTTTGGCCTTCTGGAAATAAAATGTCCAAACATTCCAAATTATGTAGACGCACCGTATCTCAAGGTCATCAATGGGTCATTGCAGCTCAAACCAACCCATGCCTATTATTGGCAAGTTCAGGGCCAACTACTTGTCACCGGTATGAGTTGGTGCGATTATGTCGTCTCCGCTCAAGATGATGTTTTCATACAAAGAATACAGAGGGATGAGAGTGTGATGGAACAAATTAAGCGTGGGATAGATAAGTTCTACTTCCACGTGTACATGGACAAATACCTGGCAGTGGCGTAAATTGGTTGCTTGTCATTCCTGAGTTTTGGGCACATTTTTACAGAAGACTCCTTTAAATCTGTTATTATCTTATGTTATATGTTATCTTATATGTATACGTTATATATTCTATTATTATAAATGTTCATTTGTGCCTTTGTATGCATTGTTATTGAAGGGCAGTGACACTTTCATGTTAACCATTTATGAAATTGAAGTTTGTCAAATATAGTTCACTTGAAATCTATTATGTGTTTTTGCTTTCTGAAGAACAGACAAATGGTCTTTGCATTTTTACAAAATCAAATCAAAATTTATTTATATAGCACTTTACAACAACGCTCAGGTTGACCAAAGTGCTTTACAACTGTGAAACCCACAAAAACAAACAATACAGAGCAAGAATCACATATATATATATATATGTATATATATATAAATATATATATATATATATATGTATATGTATATATGTATATATATATATATATATGTATGTATATGTATATATATATATATATATGTATGTATATATATATATATGTATATATATATGTATGTATGTATATATATGTATGTATATATATGTATGTATATATATGTATGTATATATATGTATGTATATATATATATGTATATATGTATGTATATATATGTATGTATATATATATGTATATATATATATGTATATATATATATATGTATATATATATATATATATGTATATATATGTATATGTATATATATGTATATGTATATATATGTATATATATATATATATATATATGTATATATATATATGTATATATATATATGTATATATATATATGTATATATATATATGTATATATATATATATATATATATATGTATATATATATATATGTATATATATATATATATATATATGTATGTATATATATATATATAAAAAACACATCAAAACCATATAATAACTAAATTATTAAAATATAAAACACCTTAAGATAAAATATGAAAGTGCTAAAAAAAAATCAAAAAGCCAGTTTAAATAAATGGGTCTTCTAAAAAAAGATATCACAGTCAACAGGAAGCACACAGAACAAAGCTGTAGACAGCACTAAAAGTAAAGCAGTTTTATTTGCAGAGTAACAGCAAATCATTTCCAAAACTTTATGAGTATTGTGTGATGTGTTATTGGCCTTTATTTAGCCAGGAGAGTGTGGTGTCAAAGTTCATTATAGAATGGATTAGGAAATCCGGCCACCAGAAAATCAGACCATCCATTTCTTGACCAGGGGTCCGTACTGATAATTAGTGAGGAGACATGCAACAGTAAAAAGCTGGTTTATATTCCCACAAATGGAGAGAGGGATGACCGTGTCAAAAAGTTTGTTCTCTTTGACCCTCCTAATGAGCCTCTCGACGTGGACTCTCAGACGTGCAATGGACTGGGTTTTAAGGACGTCCACCTCGGGCATTTGATCCTGTTTGGACATAAAAGCTGGGCGATGCACTTTCCCGGAAACTAGCTCATCTATCAGAAACCCCTTGTCTACCATAACTTCCATGTCGGGTGTTAGGAGGGAGGTGATGCCGGAGTGACGAAAAATCTCCTTGTCACTGATGGAGCCTTCAAAAAGTGCCGACACAAATGTCAATGCTCCATGGGGGGACATGCCAATAAGCGCTTTGAATGTACAGTGCGACTTGTATGTTGAAAATACCTCACTTTGGAGCAGAAGGGAGGTAGGGGTTTGGCACCTCATTTCTGTGCAGTCGAGGATGACCTGGGTGTTTTCATAAGTCCCATGGAAATCTGTGGGGCAGTTTGCTCTCACTGATCCGCTTGTCATCCATATCGAGAGAGATCCAAGTAAAGTATATAGAAAGTTGGACCACGTCACAACTATTCGACTCACTGTAGCTCTGTGGATGTTGAACTTGTGAGCAAGTTCCCTTTGTGTACAGCCGGTTGATAGATAGTTAAGGAAGAGGAACAGCTCGTCAACTGGCAGCAATTTCTGGGGAAAATAGTTACCGTATTATTAATAGATAGAAACACTATACAAGAAAGATAAAATACACAAACTAAGGTGATTAAAATATGCAGTGCATGTGGGGGTGTATGTAATCTAAAAATTGGAAACTTTCATCAATGATTTAACTGGTGGTAAAAGAGTAAGCTGCCTATAGCAGGCCAGCGTGGAGCTGAGCAGCCAAAGGAGCAGAGCAACAAAAGCAGGTAGTCGCTTGCACAGACAACAAGAGTGCCAGAGCAAGCAAAAAACAAAACAGCTAACAGTGCAAAATGTGTAATTCACATGGACCAAGCTGGTAGTATATATGAAGACTTCAGATGCAAAAGCCTCTAAGTGCCATCTGAAATTTTCTTCTAGAATGATCATTTTTTGTCAAGCTTGTATGTTTATGTTCAGTTATTTCACTTTAATGGCAATTCAAATTACCTATTAATTGTAATAAAATGAAATTACTTAAATATACAAGCTTGATAAAAATGCTCATTTTTGAAGAAAATTTCAGGTGGCACTTAGAGGCTTTTGCATCTGAAGTCTTCATATGTTTATTGTAGAACTTACTGTTGATCTGTTCAAAGGGCTCTCAGTGGATGTACTGGTGGAAAGGTTCTTCTGACCACTGGTGACTCTCACCATTCTGCTCGTTGCCTCTTGGATTAGATTCCAAAAGGCCATGAAATGCTCATATGATGGAAATCTGCATACAAAAAGCACATATCATATAGTTTTTCTATTGATGGCATTCAGATTACATCAAAACATTCTCATGTTGTGAACATGGAATCTAGCGTTGTTTTCTCTAGATCTGTTAATTATATTTTATTCTTCTTTACTGAAACACACAAAGTCACAATCCACACACATCAGACACACACCACACACGCATTGTATGGAACCGCAAAAATCCATACTAGCCAAACTATTATACAGCTATCGTGAAACTTTAAAGCTAATTACATCACCGGCTGCTGATAAGTTTTTTATTGCCTCGTCAGCAAAGACATGTATGTATATATTCATAATGTATTATTTACAGAACAAAGTAAATAAAATACACCAAATGTGATGGTGTGAAATCTCTGATTTCTTACCTGGTATAGTACCGAAAGTCATCAGGTGATGTGGCAAACCGCTGCAACCCAAATCTCTCCAAATGATGTGACTCGAGCTGCCTTGTGAGCTCCTCGATCTGCCTCGACATGTTCTCAAATTTCATCCGGTCGACCACGATAAAAGAGCTGGCTGTGTAATCGTGGTCTTTCATCAGGGGTGTCGTAGCCAACTCAGCACAACCAGAGACAGTGTTTTCATCCACCTCAGTCACCATGTCCACGGCGGAGTCATCCTCTGGAGCGCGGTCCAAAGCCTGGATTGCTCGAGGGCGGCGCTCCCAAACTCCGGGTCGCTGGGTTTTTTTAGTGTAATTATTCCAACCGAACAACGATGGAACTGCCTTTGGTCGAAGACACCGCTTTCCCGAAGAAGATATTACTATCTCTTCTTTCTCGAAGTGGCGACTGCACACTCTGGAGTTGGTGGTGGGGGTGAAACCTTCCCTTCTGATTTTAACAAGCCACTGGGCGCGTAAATTAAGTTCCTTTGGGAAACTATGGAAGCTCAAGGTTGTGTTGAATCTCCCCCCGGCGGTACATAGTGGCACGCAGCAATGGTGGTTATTACCACCGACTGCCCTTTGAAAAGTGAATCGTTTTTTTTATGTTTTAGGTCCATTGCGAACGGTTAAACTAACTTAACGCCGGTTAACGCCGGTCCACTGATGTAAACAAGGCGGCAACCGGAAACGAAGTACCCACCTTCCGCCCTCAAACCGGAAGTTAGCATTTTTCTCGTGCACAGGGTCAATTATTTCGGTATGTTCAACTCAAACTATCAAGTAAATGATATTCGGAGATTTTATTAAGTTAATAAAGTTAATTATTACTGTGATATTTACTAAGCCACTGAATTATTTTTTAGAGTGATACGCATAAGAATCACTTCGACATTTAGGAAAGTTTTATGTTTGTAGGTTAAGAATAGAACTGTTGTATAGTTGTTCTGTGATAAAGTTTAGAGAAATTGTCACAAATGAAAATGAAATCTGGTGATGCAGGATTTAAAATGAAAACTATTGATATGTGAAATATGCAAATGTATCTTTTAGAATATACTCTAATAAATAATTTTGTAATTAAAATGTGTGCTTGTGTAGTTTAAATGTTGTGTTTCATCTAAGGCTGATTATACAGTATGATTGACTACAGGCATAGGGCTCGACTTAGGACAAGATAAGAACAAGCATGAGTGAAGTACAGCCTTATACTGACTGGTAAACTGCACTGTGTTTTATACACGTCCATGCTGGACATTCATATTAAATTAGCATTATTTTCCTATGTTTTTACATCATGAAAATCTATATGGCTTTAGTTGTATGTAGGACATATATGACATATATGATTAAAAATACATTAATATTATGCAATTTATATATGTGGTTTTTGCAGCATATATGTCCCTTACAATATTCTGTTGGAACATATAAGAATCACAGGAGTTTTTAGCAAACCCTTTCCATATGGGAAAAGCCTTCCGGAGATCCAGGAACACCGCACCAACAACCCCACCTCGGTCCAACAGAGCTCTGATGTATTCAGTAAAGAAGCAAGTTGCAGTCTCGGTGGAGTAATTGGCTCTGAAGCCAAACTGCATAGGGTGGAGGGCAAAGGGTGTGGAATTTAGATGGTTAATAATTTGTTTTGCTATTAGTTTCTCTGCAATCTTAGATACTGCAGGCAATATACTGATGGGTCTGTAGTTTGACGGAATGAGGATCTCCACTTTTGAAAATTGGAGCAACAACAGCTGGTTTCCACATGCTTGGGAAAATATTTTGTGAAATAGACATGTTGATTATTTTGGTGATGGGGGATATGATTGATGTACTTAGTACCTTGAGCATTACCGTATCCATGTCAAAAATATCTTTACATTTTGATGGTCTGAGTGATTTAATGGTCTGTGATACCTCTGATTCTGTGATGTTAATTAAACTAAAAACTTGAGTTTAAAACGGAGTGTATATGTTCTCTGGTGTAAAACAGTTCGCTATGTTAGCCACAGAATCAATAAAATAGTGATTAAATGCTTCTGTTATAACCGGAATGTAGATTTAAAAATCATGGTTTCCCCTTTATGGTTGAATCGCGGAAGCTACACCAGTTACCTTTGCCAAGAGATTCAATTTATTATGCATCATGTGTCAGACAGAGAGAAACAAGAATATAAGAATAAGGCTACATGAGAGGTCTTCATTCCAGATTTCTCTGTTTCCCATTATTAATCTTCTCATCCCATCATGCTAGATGTAAATGGTTTCTCTGGCTTTATGTTTCTCTGCCCCTAAGTTTCTCATGCCTCTGTTTCTCTAAGCCTATACCCCTGTTTCTCATGCCATATGCCTTTGTTTCTCTAAGGTTATACCCTTGTTTCTCTGAGGTTATGCCTTAAGATAGAGCTTATATACATTACAGAGCAGCTTCCTTTTAAGGTAACAAACTATGTTGCTTATACTTTAAAAATGGAACGTATATGTCATACGAACACATGGCACAATTCACTTCCATATTAAGTTTACATCTGCATCAGTTGAAAACATGTTTATTGTACACACCCTCTACAACCACGGTTGTCAAACTGGGGTACGCGTACCCCCAGGGGTACGTGGACTGATTTCAGGGGGTACGCGAAATATGGCTGTGCCGGTAATCTTGACAACCGCACCACCGCGATTGTAAAGCGCCACCGCGGTAGCTGAGTAGTAGCTACCGGCGGTGGTTTGCCAAAAATATGAATGCTGTTTTACATTAATATTATGACACACAAAGCTTTGTTTACAAAATAAATAATAGGTTAGCAATTAAATGTTATATCGCAGCCATGGAAAAGTTTGAATTCATGACGAATGAGAGAGTTGTGCGTGAGCCCATAAACTTAAGCTTTTTCGGCTTTGAATTCTGGTTTGCGATCTGGTCACCCGATTATTAGTGAATTTAAAAATATTCCAGTAGTTATTCCTTATAGAAAGCTTGAATTCTCTACTTTTAAACAAAACAATTCGAAACGAAAATAAACCGACTAGCATATGCATATCCGTATGAAGTGTGCATTTCTCTCTATAGGCGCGTTCACTGCGAAGATAACGAGTCAGCATCGTCAACTTCATCTTTGCAGCCCGACACTGACACAAAAAAATAAACACTTTATTAATAAAATATTCAAATGTCTCATTCCTATATTTGACACATTCATAATCATTACTTTTGCCGCCTCTTTGTGACAGCTATATGTGCGTTATTGGCAGCGTTACATGAACGCGTCACCACCGCATCAGCACCAGAACATGGAGATTTTATTTTAGAGAATGATCGCACAACAGACATTAGAACATTAGATATTCTATAATTAAATCAACTAATCGAATATTCAAAAATCGTGACTCATCCCTGCATGGAATCTCTCGTTTCTTTTCCCATATCTTCACTCGCGTCTCACCCATTTCCAAATGGGATTATAAACGTTTCTTCCTTTGTTCGCTTTTAGGTCAATTATTTTCGTATTCTTTACTGTGTTAAAGTAGAAAAACGCTGTAGGACAGATAGCCTACATTTTTACTTGTACGTCAAATTCTTTTTAACACATGTTTGTGCTTGTTATTAGACATATGATAATTGGTAAGGCGCGTCAAGTTCATTTGTAAAGCGCGTTTCACACGCGCGGGTGATTTTAGTTTGGCTTTCTCTGGCAGCGCGCAAACATAGCCTAAATGCCTTGCTCTAGAATTCGCTCTTCATACCTTTTACAAGTAGAAAACATGAAGATATCAGAAAATAGATCGATGGTCTCTTTCCTGCTCGTGTCCCACATCCCTCTCAAAGAGCAGAGCGGTAGGCTGTATCACGCGTCTTTGTGTGGGAAATTTAAGTAAAGTTTTTTTTTTTTTTTTTTTTTTTTTTTTAAATAGATTCAACTTTATTATATTATGTAAGTTACCAGTATTTACTGATATTTATTTCAATGCTTTACAGGCTTTAGTGTGTTGTTTCTTTGTTTTTTTTTTGTTTTATTTCAAAACAACGTCCCCCGACCACTGCAACACCGCTGGTATTTGGGTCCATTACTACCGCGGTGGTAAAAAACTGCCACCGTCACAGCCCTATATCATATGTTGACTTTTGATGAGATTTGTATCATATGTTTATGATTCTATTCACTATTCTCGACAAAATTGATAAAAATAAATATAATAATAAAAATAAAAAACTTGTTGTTAACAATTGGTGGTGTTGGGGGTACTCCGGAAGATCTATAATGTCTCAGGGGGTACATGCCTGTTAAAAGTTTGGGAACCACTGCTCTACAAAATATAGCTCAACCACCTGTCTCATGTGACATGATCTTTACATGGTTCATGCTATCTATAGTCTCCTCATGCACTGAACACATGCATAACTCTGGCTTGACAAAATACATTATGAAATTATGAATAAAGAAAAATAATACAAATACATAACATTAAACAGTAAATTTTTAGTCTTCACGTAAGATTGTTTGTCGGTTTTTCATTTATTTTAATTACTGGAGTGTTTTGTTCTTTGGGGCGATCACCCATCATTTTTCTTAGCAAATTCCATATTGTTTTAGTATTTCCATTAGATTTTTTAATTATAGTGAGAAAGAAATCTGCCTTTGCTTTTCTTAATAATCTTAAAACTTTATTTCTCAACATGGCGAAACGTCCTCTGTCATGACTTGATTTAGTTTTATTTGCTAGTTTTAGGGCTTGGTCTCATTCTTTCATGATTTTTATGATGTCTGGATTTATCCAGGGTACAGTGTTTTTGTGTTGTTTGTACTTGATTTTTTGTGAGAATTCTTTAATAGTTCTCTCAAGTGTTTTTAGAAATATTTGGCTGTCTTTTTCGCAATCAACTAAAGATAAAATGTCATCCCATTGAATTTGGTTGGCTGCAGCTACAAAGTTTTGATAATTATTTTTAGGAATTGACAAATGACATTTGTGGTGAAAGGGTGATATTGAGACCCCTAAACATTCTAATAAATTGTTTGACCATTTGATTTTGTGACACTGTAATGTGCTTTTTATATAAATCATCACTCCTCCCTCCCTTTTTGATCCCTCCCTGTCTTTACTGTAGATGCTATAACCAGGAATATTCAGAGCTGCCGATGGAGCACCAGGTTTCAGATAAGCATAAAAAGTCCAGGTTTGAATCCGATAAAAGATGCTGCATTTGCTCACTTTTAGACAGTATGCTTCTAACATTTAGATGTCCACCTAGAAGACCCTTTGGTTTAGCCCTAGAGTCCCACATTGTTCGCGAATGATTGACAGTCTGAAACACCTCCCACTTTCTGTTCTTCGCAATCCCAGGATTTAGACGTGTTTTACATTTTACGTGTTTTACAGGATTTACCTTTCATGTAAATAAACAACAATTACAATTTTAACAATATTTAAAGTTTAATCTTTCTTTTTTAAAAGTATACATTTTATCATACATATTTCAAAGTTAAGGATTGTATTCAGTGATCTCTGACTCACAGTCATGGCCGCTCAGCAGCCTCCACCCTTCACACTGCGGCTGACAGCAGCAACATGTCAGGCCTGATTCACAGAGTGTGTTTGAGGAAGAACGAGAGAGAGGAACTTCAGTTACACCTTCACAACTCTAAAGAAAAAGATGCTTCCTTCGAAAAGACACCTCTTTTTTGTTTTTTTCTGCTTGTCATGCAGTTTTCTGCAGTAGCCAAAATAGCAGAACAAGGCATTAGAAAAAGAGAGAAAGGAGTTATTTCAAGGTCCATTTTTATTCAGATGCTCGGTATCAAGGTATTTGACTTGTGCTGTTGTAAGCTCGCGCTCGATCGGCCCAAAACCGGCATCCGACCAGCGCGGAAGGTCTTTACGTGTTACTGTCCTTTTCTTGAGGCAAAGTATTTTTTTATTAAATGCAATACACTTGAATATGTATTCTCTCGTTATTTCACCTGACTCAAGAAATGAAAATGGAGGAAAGAGATGTAGATTAAGATGACTCAGAGGTGAGACTTTAGTCTCTAGTGCACGAGGGCTAGTTAAGATGTTGATTTCCAGAGAGGTCCTTTTGTCCTCTCAGGGTCTGGTCGCTCTTCAACCAGACTGTCCAGCATCTCCTACTTTCTCAATTCTTACACTGTGCTCTGCTGGTTTTGGTCCTAGTTTGGATCAAATCTTCACTGCAGCTTTTCAGTGTGACTAGATGCAGATATAGATCAGCAAAGTGTTCTAACCACACCAGTCATGATGACTCACACATGCACTCATATCACACTCTCTCACACACACACACACACACACACACACACACACACACACACACACACACACACACACACACACACACACACACACACACACACACTTATAGATGTTCTCATCTGCTTCTATCAAAGCATCAAATATAAAAATAAACATCTTTTCTGAAATTATTCATGATGTCTCTTTCACTAGCTTATGTGAATATCTGTTTTAAGTATTGTGTGTGTCTAGGATGGTCATGTTTGTGCATGAATGTGTACAACTTATGTCTGTAAGTGACTGTGTGTTTGTGGGCATGTTTTTAGATGATATTTAAACACTGTTCACTAAAGTTCTTGTTAATCCTTGATTATAAAGTCCTGTGGAGGAAATCGTAGGGTTCTCTTCTTCATTGTAAGGTTGTGTGTGCATATGTTTGTGTATGAGTGTGTACATGTAGCCGTGTGCGGGGTGGGTGAGTTTTCAATATCTCTGTAAATAATCAGATGTGTGTGCAATCACTATCTCAACACTCAATCAGTTAAAGTTCTGGCCCATCTCTTAAAGGGGAAGTTCTGATATGCAGTTTGTCTTAAAGGAGAAGTTGACTTAGTTTCTTCGGTATGCGCCTTAAGCAAATGTTTTCATCAGCCTCTTCTGCAGGACTTTATTAGTACAAAGTTGTGCTATATAATACTGCAAGGCTGGTAAAAAGAGTGCTTTTGGCTCTGTATGGGATCAGGTGAAAGAGTTTTTAACTTTAGCTCTGGTAATTCTTCCAGCTGTGTACCGAGCCCTTGCACATTTACAAAGACCTTCACTTTACAAAGATGCCTACACACACACACACACACACACACACACACACACACACACACACACACACACACACACACACACACACACACACACACTCACACACACTCACTTGGTTATGTGGTGTACGGTCACTCTCCATAGGTGTAATGGTTTTACTAATGTACAAACTGTATAATCTATCCCCCTACACTAACCCTACCCCTAAACCTACCAATCACAGACAACTTTTGGCCTTTTTTGAATTTCAAAAAACACAATTTAGTATGTTTTTTAAGCCATTTGGTTTATGAGGACACAGATGTAATGTTACTAGGTCCCCATCCCGGCATCAATCCCGGGACGTGTTTGCGTTCACACAGTCAGAATCCAGTCCGGAGCTGACTCCAATGGTTCAAAGGGAGGCTCTAATAGCCCCTCCAAAACAACTGATTAATCCCAGGTGGGGACACTAATAGGACGTGCAGGCCTCAAGCATCTAACTCCATGCATAAACGAGGAGACCAGACGGTGTCTATCTACGGCGACAGCCGCGACTTAAACTCTCAAGGTAGTAGCAGCTGCTCCAGACACAAACTTATCCTGCAGGAATTCCAACACTGAACCGACCGGGCAGCTGACTGGGTCCATTGCATGAGCCGAACACCAAGACTCAAAGACCTTCCACTTAGAAAAATATAGCCGCCTAGTAGAAGGCACACAAGCGTTATCAATGATCTCCCGAACATTAGCGGGAAGACCAGACGCCACTGTCGCTATTCCCTTTTATCGGCCACACCCACAGCCTCCATATCTCGGGTCGAGGACGCCAAATCCTGCCCTGGAGCTGAGACAGCAGATCTCTCCTCATAGGAATCTGCCAAGGGGACCCCTCCACTAGGGAGCTCAGCTCCGAGAACCACGTCTGGGATGGTCAGAATGGGGCTACCAGAAGGAGGCGGATTCCACACTCCCTTACTCTGCATAGGACTGCAGGGATTAGCTTGACTGGAGGGAATGCATACCGTCTCAAATCCGGCCACAGATGAGCGAAGGCATCTATCCCCAGAGGCGTCGGATGAAACAGGGAAAACCACAGTATACGTTCACTGTATAAGAGTGAGTGATGTAGCGTCCCTGAGGAGGCGCCCGCGCCATCAGCCAATTAATTGCCGTGGTTCTATATGGGTTCAGACTAGTGTTGTCAAAAGACCTGGTACTTCGGTACCAAGTCAGTACTAAAAAAATTAAACCGTTACGTTACCAGCCTTTCTTAAGTACCGGTGGTACCGAAGTATCGGATTAATCCGGTTCTTGATGCGCTGTCCAAAAGGTGCACAGTTGCGTCCTCTTCATAAAAACACAGAGACATGGCGACCGGCGGCACTACTAATGCGGTGACTCTGAATCCACTCGTTGACAAGAAAGGAGGAAAGAGCCACATATGGAAATATTTTGGATTAGTCTAATGTCACGTTGCTATAAGGGGCCGTTCACATAGCTCATTTTTTGCGTGTACAAATTCGTTATTACAAATGTAGGCACGCAGCATCATAATAGAAGCGGTGCAGCGCGCTCGTTTTTCCAGACGCACATATGTTCATGGTTGCACAGCAACGACAGACGCCACGGGAGAGCAAGCGCATTTGGAAAGAAGGAGAAAGCGGTGCGAACTGCGATCTCCATGATGACGAGGAAGTATCAGCAAAGAATTAATTTATTTCTAGCCCTTGCATTAGCTTTACTACTAGATATATTTATGGAGATGAGAAATAAAAAGCCGCCCTGTACAGCTATGATCAGCTGTTCGGCCAAGCTTTCGATGTTGTTACGGAAAGGCCGAAGCTGATCGGTTGATTTTTGTCACATGACCTGTTGAGATGAGAAGTTGAGACGTTTTCATCTCGCCGCGGCATAGCCTACATTTGAAGTAAAGGTTTTGAACGCGCAAAAAATGCGATATGTAAACGGCCCCTAAAGTGGTATCGGGTGCGGTTGTATCGGGGTAGTTTTACGAGCACAGTATCAGACCGACACACAAATACTGGTATCAGTATCGGTGCATCCCGATTTATGTCATTAATATCAGTCCGTCAGAAAAACAGTTCTAGGCTTATTCTTGGCTGGATAACTCTTAACAGGTTTAAAAAGCCCTTTTAAAATTAAATATTAACACAGTTTTGGTTTAAATAAAAGTCAAATAAAACATGATATACACTTTAATATATGTAAATTGAATCAAAATTAAGCTTTGGTACCAAAATTGGTACCAAGAACCGTGGATTTTCATTGGTATTGGTACCGAATACTGAAATTTTGGTACCGTGACAACACTAGTTCAGACAATCAGCTCTAAAGCTCAATTTATACTTCTGCGTCGACCTGTACCCTGATGTGCACCTCTCCAAAAATTTAACAACGTGTCAATTCTACGCGGACGCAAGCGCTGTGATTTTCACCAAGACAGATATTTTAAAATACTGTCTGTAATTCTGTATTCGGATCTGTCAGTCAGTCAGTGGGCGATAGATTGTTTTGCTTACATCAGCATGAGATTTTAAAAATCGCATTCATTGGTTCAGACTCATGCCATCGAGAATTTGCTATGCATATTCACAAAGTTGGAATGCTGCGCTTTAAAACGATACCAAACTTGTGCTGAGAGGAAGCGCCAGTCGTCGAGAAGCGAGCAGAGAAAAAACACATTTTTCAAGGAAAAGGAAAGGTACTACTCCTCTCAGAAAACGTACAAATAAAGATACCTTTAGATGTTTAATTACAATTTGGAGCATTGGGATCGCTAGACGAGGGCTTAATGAACACATTTTTGTGAAAACCTCAAGTTCAACTAAATTCAAAAATGTAAAAAATTTAAATTACATTTTTTCACTTGTTTTGCCTGTAGCTCGAAATTAGCCCATGCGCACTCCGATTTATTCTGCCAGCACGACACACACACACACACACACACACACACACACACACACACACACACACACACACACATTGACTGGCTGTTTATATCTGACCAATCCCTTGGTAATGGCTAGAAGACACACTCTGCCTTATATAGGCAGGAATGCAACAACAGAGACACACACATAAGAAAGCTGGCAAAGTGTGTCATTCAGATTAGGAGCTAGAAGAGAGAGAGAAAGAGAGAGAGAGAGAGAGAGAGAGAGAGAGAGAGAGAGAGAGAGAGAGAGGGAGGCAAGGTGCCAATAGAACAATTAATGGTAACACTTTAGAATAATGGTCCGTCATTAATAAGTAACTATGCAGGAAGTAATGCAGGACTAATGAGTAGTTCTACATTAACACTTCAGCTACTACTATTAACTAATATGGGAACAAGGTTAACTAATCAGTAAGTAATATCGAATTTAGGAGATAGTTCATTATTATGTAATCAATAATTACTTAATGAGATAAGCCTCATTAATAACTATTAACTAACTGACTAATTATGAAGAATATTAAATTGTGTGTCTGAGACGTAATCAGTCATCATTTTTTACTCTGAATGTAGTCATAAAATGCATCACTAAATACTCAAATGTTACCTAGTCACTATGCAGGAACTACTAGTGATGTGGACCATTATTTTAAAGTGAAAAAGATGTTTTTCAAAATAATGGTCCACATCACTAGTAGTTCCTGCATAGTGACTAGGTAACCCTTGAGTAATTAGTGATGTATTTTATAACCACATTGAGAGTAAAAAAAAGACACTTGTTAACGTCTCAGCCACGTTAATGTTGTGATTAGTAATTAATTAGTAATTATTTAGAATTTGTCATAATTACCTATTAGTTCTTAATGATGCCAATATCATTAGGTAATTATTGATTACCTAATAAGGAACTATCTTAGTCCTAAATTCGATATTACTTACTGATTAGTTAAGCTCGTTTCCATATTAGTTAATAGTAGTAGCTGAAGTGTTAATGTAGAACTACTCATTAGTCCTGCATTACTTCCTGCATAGTTACTTATTAATGACGAACCTTTATTCTAAAGTGTTACCCAATTAATATAACAGAAAGTTAAAAATCTTGCAATTATTTGTGTTTGTGTTATAGTTTTATGTAAAATTAACTGAAATTCACACACACAGCATAGAATGAATAAATACATTTATCACCCGAAACTGTCCACTGACTTCTAATGTATGGACAAAGAAATCTCTAAATATTGTCTTTTATGTTCCACAGAAGAAAGAAAGTTATCCAGCTTTTGGTTGACATGATGTACATTATGACAATTTTAATTTTTGAGTGAACCATCTTTTTAATACATTTACATTGAATCATTTAGCAGACGCTTTAATCCAAAGCGATTTACAAATGAGGAGAACAATAGAAGTTAAACTAACAATATTCAAGTGCTGTGAATAATAGTGTGAATAGTAGTTATTTGGTAAAAGAGTATAATGTCCATGCATTAGGAACACAAGCAAGACTATGACATTAAACTACTTGATGTTGTTGATCTGTCAGTCTATCGGGGGAATTAATGAGAATAAACCGTGCTTTATACAACCCTCCTCTCCATCATATGATAAAGTCCTGCTGATACAGAACGCCAGCAGAAGCATCAACGGCACATCAATACATCTTTAATAAAACTCTGTTTACCGTATGTGTTTAATGGAGCGCAAACAGAGCAATTGAGTTTTGAGTTTGATGAGTCAAGAGTTATCTCTAATAAACCTAAATGTCACAGAAAGGAAGGGTGTGTGCAGTGAAAAGAATGACATTGACTTCATTTATTGAGTGCAGATGTTTAAACTGAACTGCAGGCGGTCTGTGAATGAGACGCAGGCTTTTGCATTGAAACACTGGAGGCAAACGCTGCACTACTGTCTCGAGAGTGTTCGTCCCGGCTGTGTGTCGAACTCTAATGTGTGTCAGTTCTACAACAGCAGTGAACAGACTTCATTAACCCTCCAACATCAGGCCTCAAGAACATGTACAATACACAGTCAGCCAGTGGGTTCAGAAACAGGAGACATTCAGAACAATACCAAAATATATAAAACAGTGTATAACTGACGTAACCATATATAAACCTCAGGATTATGTAGGGGAGAATGAGAAAAGTGTAAGTCAGAAGCACCAGGAACAAACTGGCCAAAATTTTCTTGCGCTTTAGAGAAGTAAGTGATATTGCGCGTGAAAGACCGCGACAAGTGCCAACAAAACACAGAATGATTATCGGGTAGGGGATTAAACAGCCGATCGATCGGGACAGAGGGCTAAACAGCCAATCAGTGTTAACGTCTGTAAATGAAAAGTTTATGACTGCAAAGATCAGAGGAAAAAACCAGATGATCACAGAAACGACACAGCAGACTTTTAGTGAATGATGAGATCTGTACCAGATAGGATGAGAAACCAGAAGATATCGTTCAAAAGCAACACATGCCATAAAATACACACACACAACCAAACTATACCAATATGCAATATAGGCATCCAATGACCATGTGATTGTCCATGTTAATCTACAAATGATCTGAATGAGATCTGAAAGAATCAAATGAATAACAAACACTGGAGTGGAGCGATTAGATTTGATAAGAGCACACAACGCAAACAGAGTTAAGATCATGATTAGAATCTCAATGGCTGCAATTATACTGATAATTAATGGGTGTGCAAAATAAAGTTTAATGAACAATTCCCGCATATGATCATCATAATGTACTCCACTTGATCCGTTGATATAATAATCTCCACTTGATCCGTTGCTGCTGGCGTTTTGTTCTGCCATTGTTTCATGAAATCTTGACAGGCAACACTAAATAACAAACCAGTCATTAGTTTAAAAACATGCATTCATTTACTATTTACTACTTTATTAAAAACATTAGGGAAAGATATATGACATAACTTGTTTTCTGTGTGATTGTTGAAACAAAGTTTCCTCAGTTTGCTTGACATGTTCTTTAGAGGAGATGTGTGTAATGTTAGAAAGCTTGAAATACGTGAAATGTAAGATTAAAGTTTGGAAATCCTCCATTTGAACAATATCACAGAAGCAAGAATGCTGTTGTTCTGAATATTCAGTCCAGCACAGCTGCAAGTGTACAATGGTTTATTAAACTAGGAATAAATCTTGAAGAACTTACGTTACTGACAGGATTGTGTGTTTCGTCTGCAGGTCAAAGCAGAAGTTTGTGGAGCAACACACAGACTGACAGATGTTTCACAAGTTTCCACTGCCGTGTTTAAAGAGCTCTTCATTCACTGCACACACTGTAAAAACACACATCTTAAAGCTTGTGGATCTAATGTAGGAAATGCCTGAGATTACAGACAAACTATTTGATCCAACGTGTGCAACTGTAATTACCTTAAAGACACAATTAACTAACAATGGTGGTTTGAGTGAAAAACCAGTCTAACTTTCACAAACGGTTCGGCTCGACTACGACGACTGAAGTAATCTGAGAACGCTTTATATCTGATGCTTTCATTTTTAAAGTTCACTCTGTGTTTATAACTCTTTCCCCGCAAGTGTCTTTGCTCATTTTCACTAAAGCTTCACGGCCCACAGAATATTTTGTTGTATGAATATCTGAACATGTAATATATCAAAAGAAAGTTTTTCTTTTTAACTACACTTGAATGTGGGAAAGTGTCCTTATGTGTCCCTACACCTTCGTGCAACAATAACAATCATTGACAACTAGGCTTATTGATCAAACTCATGCTTACCCTCCAGCAGAATCTCTCCTGGATCCTTCGTTGTCCTTGGTCTTGCAAGATATACTATAATGCTCTTTCTATTACTTACAGAGCTGTCTTTGTAAGCTCAAGTAAAACTGAACAGTGTTTGTCTTTATGAAATAAAAAATTATTTAAACAAACGATAAAAATACTGGTTACACAATGATTAATATTTGTTGCAAATCATCAAGAGGTTACAGGTTATAATACTTCAGCTTATCCAATCTCAACAGGGCAGTCCTGTATGAGTGGAGAATTACACAGGCTATTTACCTTGTAAGGAGTTAAAGCAATAGATGCAAAAAATAACTTGTCCTCATCTGAGCTATTCAAGTTAAGATAATACAGCAGAGCAATTTAAGCAAAAAGAGTTTCAGTTAATAAACTGAGCTAGGAGAGAGCTAATTTCTCCCCAGGGATGCACACGACATCAAAATAAAAAAAAAAAAAAAAATAACAGTCAAAAAGCAGTCATATTTATACAGAACTGGGTTACATTGTTCCTGTGCAGTTTCTTGGGTTTTTACCAGAGGAACTAAATCATGTGACATCAACCTTCTATTGCCTCAGTCAAGGGGGCTTCTGGTGTCGACATCGTTCCCCATATGTGGGCATTCTTCTGTCCTTTACGTGTAAGTGTGTGTGTGTGTGTGTGTGTGTGTGTGTGTGTGTGTGTGTGTGTGTGCATCTGGAAGTGTATTTGTAGGTTCATAATATCTTTCAAAATTCAAATGATTCCCTGCAACTTCCAAACCTGCTTTAAACAATTCCATCTTCATTTCTTTAATTTCTTCTACACATAATCAAGCACACTAGAGAGTCAACAAGCTGAACAACATGTGCTAACGTTTGAATAAAGGCTGAAACACAATGACACAATAATTCCCACATGAGACGACATGATCTTACCGGGAATCAGACTGAAGACTGAAGACGCTGCTCATCAGGAGATGATGGTGTTTATGAGCTGCTCAGCGTTCTTTTATAGCCTGAATTAACTCCAGAAACACCAAACAAAGATGCATTAAACATCATTTACAGTTAATGCACATGCAACCGCATCAGCACTCAGCAAACCAAACCAAACTCCACAATATAAAACCATTAAAAAAAAGACACAAGTGTTATAGAAAGGAGAATGTGAACAGCCAGAAATACAGTGATATAATACTGAGATTTTTTATCAAATTATGATTATGCATTAAGGGCTAAATACAATTCTGCACTACGCTTTAATAATGTTCCACTAATCTGTGTCTGATTCTAATTATTGACACTTGATGTAGTGATAAATGTAAAGTATATTAACTGTATCCACACGAGAAATGGGCATTTCGGTTAAAGATTTAAAAATCATTACAAAATGTGTGTTCCACATGTTAATTTATGTTGTGTTAATATTGGTGAAAAGCTAATTCATGTTCAGATATTGTGAACATTAGACTTTTTCACAGTATTGTAAGAAAAAATGATGTGGATGTTGAAGGCTGGCACTAAATACTTGGGGTTTCGAGTCTGACGACAACACGAGGGCGTGGTTTGTTCGCAAGGTCATGGAGCATGCGCAGTTTACTTGCTCCGGGAATACCGCAAAACTTAAAACATTAAATAGTTGTAAAAGCGTCATGATCGCGCAGAAGCCGTCGTTGTTTAAGTTTCATTTGCACTCAGTTCAAGCACGAATGATATCATAATGTTAAACGTAAAAAAATAAATCTTTTTTTTTTTTTTTTTTTCGTATTGGCAATAATGTAACTAAGATCAAAACACCTGACACTGTTGCTTGGTGTCAGGTGCCACGTTGTATACATATGTTTTATTATGTTTCTCTCTCTCACACACACACACACACACACACAGCCATTCAAAAGTTTTTGGATCGGTAAGATCTGTAATCATTCTAATGCTAATGATGCTCAAAAACATTACTTATTATCAATCTTGAAAACTGTTGTGTACGATTTATTTTTTACTTTTATTGATGAATAGAACGTTTAATTTATTTGAAATAGAATCTTTTGCAACATTATAAATGTATTTACTGTAACTTTTGATAATTTTAATGCATCCTTGCTGAATAAATGTATTGATTTAAATTTTATTTACTGGCATATGATGCATAACTGTGGCTCAGATGACATTAAGCTTTCTTGGGTATGGTCTATTTCTTCAGCCATGGTTTTTGTCGCCAGTTGACTAATTGAGACCTACAAGAAAGAGTTGGTTCCCAACCTGTGGGCTGCTGAGGTATTGCAGGTGGGCCGTGGGAGGCCTTTTCAATAGAAAAAAAATCATTAAGAAAATCATGAAGGATTACTAAAAGGGATTGAATGGTTCAAGTAGAACAATACCCAAAGTGATTTACATTTAAATAAATTAAAGGTGCTCTAAGCGATGTCACACGTTTTTTAGGCCAAACATTTTTTGTCACATACAGCAAACATCTCCTCACTGTCCGCTAGCTACCTGTCCCCTGAACACACTGTAAAAAAATGTGGTCTCTGCAGACACCACAGACAAACGAAACAAACTGGGCTAACCGGCACCACGAAACATAACAAACCGTTCCAGCCAATAACTGACAAGAAGGATTTGGGGTGGGGTTTGGGGAGTTAGTGCACGGATGAGGAGGAGGGAGGGTCTAGCTAGCCTCCGTTTTGTTTGACAATACTGTAAACGTCAACAAGAAGTGACGTCACCCAACATCACTTAGAGCATCTTTAACCCTTTCACACGTAAGTTTAAAATATTCTGGCTGATACTCTAAATGTATTGATTTTTTTAGTACTTATGTGAATTTATATGTCTGAAACCTAAAATAAACATTATGTGGTTGAAAACACTGAAAAGTTTTGATATATGACAGCTCTGAGCGCACCTGTCTCTGGCTTAGCGCCAGCCAACGTGCGAAAGCACATTTGAATTTAGCACTTGATCACGTGATGCACTAACTGTTCTAATCACACCGGTGTGATCGTACACTCCAGGGACCAGCCTAGACTGATCACACCGGTGTGATCGTACATGCGAAAGGGTTAAATTAAATACATTTAAACAGTCTTTCCTCCAATCAGTCAGTGTAAAAGCAAGTGTGTTAAGTTTACTGACTTTGATTTCATCTAGCTAATCGTGCTAATAGGCTTCTTTTAGTGATCAAAAATGCTAAAATATGCACTGCAATTATTTAAACAACATAGATAGATAGATAGATAGATAGATAGATAGAAACATTATTGATCCCCTTGGGATGTTTATGAAAACATGTCACATTATGAAAATATACACTGGACATGACTTTACCTGTTAGCTGTCTTATGTTTTCGATCAGCCGTTCTGAGAAGTGTGAGAAAAGCTAAGCTCGGGGGTGGGGTGGCGTGATATTGGGGAGGGGCCCAATAGGAGTGCATTACAGGAGTTGGGGAGTGCATTACAGCACATTTGACACATTTTACCTCAAAACAATATACAAACTAAGTAAAAGTAGCCTGATAATATTAATAATAATAATAATAATAACTTAATTATGAATTAGTTAATAATAGTTCATAGTTAAAAACAACTATTTTTGCAATATCTAAGCAGTTTCTTCACATTACATCTCAAATCTGAATATGGCATTGAATTGCCCATGTAGGAAAACTTACAAAAGCACATTTATTTCATGTTTGTACCTTGTTTAGTCAAAAAGATATACTGAAAAATAGATTTCAGCCTGGCGGTGGCGGCCATTTAGAATTTCTTAATTTTGAGGCATTTTGGGACATTTTTGAGCTTCATATACAGCAGATTTGGATTCAGCACCCCTTAATACCCCTAGAAATGTTGTATATTATAAATAATCACAAAATGCCTCCAGCACTTTAAATAAGCACATTTTCAGAAATTCTGCCTAGTCTATATAGGGAATAAACTTAACGATTATGACAAATATAATTGTTTATCATTTCCCTTAATATTTTGTTTAATATCAATTACTGCAATGTTAATTAAAATACTAATTTTGTGTGGGGCAATTACATATAATTCTTAATGTAGACACATTTGAAATGAGCTGAGATTTGATTTCTGTATTATTGCAGTGCCCAAACAGTGAAATCTGAACTTAGCCGCACGGAAAACAAAATTATTACTCATATTAAATTGTCTGAGTTAAATGAAAAAAAAAAACGCAAAAAAAATGAAAGAACACAGGTATTTGGGAGTATTTGGGAAGACCAATTGAAGTGCCTGGTATTCTTGTTCACAATAATCAGTCATGAAATAATTTGGATTCCAGGCATCGTTCCATTTTTTAATTAAAGACAAGGCCTCAGAGATCGCCATGGTGGACTCATTTTCACAAATGAACTCTGCAACAGGTTTGTAGCCAACATTTGTCCTGACAACAACTAAAAAAAGTGGCAAGGCATATTTTGTTGTTCTGTATGTGGCATCCAGGAGAACCATGTCTTCATACCGTTTAAGAAGTCTCTGCTGTTCTTGGGACTGATGTACAAACAAAAATGTGTTCTGCATGGTGGACTCCTTTTCTTCACTATTCACACCATCACCATCTTGGGATTTATCATCTATGATTTGGGCCTCTGAGCATTTTCTGAAGTAAAAATGTGCAGCAGGATCATCTTCTTTCCATTTATTCAGCTTTATTTCCAAATTAAGCTGATCAAGACCAGAGTACCTTCCTGCTACTAAAGCCAAATGCACATGGTTTTGAATGGTATGGCTAGTTGGAAAGTAGCACTGATCATGTGACTTTGGGAGGACACAATCCGAAACTGAGAGTTCAGTGTTCACAAACTGCCGAAGCACTTTTTTAAGGAAAGGCACAGATGTAATTCCCAATGACACATACTCTTGAATTTTTTTCTTCACAAGAGGGTGGATATTTCTTGTGTATCCACTTTCTGCCGAAATCTTGTGGTGTTGGTGATCTGTCTCAAATGGTAAGATGATGTGAATTATTTCAGATGACTCTGCTTCATTTTTCTGTAGAGCTGCTTTCGGAGTGTCCATGACGACTTGTTTTCTCACTTTTGAAGCTCCTTTCTCAATGCTGAATTTGTTGAATCTAGGGAGAAAAAAAAATGCTTTGTAAGAATATAATTGATTGAAAGAGTTGCTAAACGAACAAAAAATCCTAATGGTTTGATGTATTTTATAAGAGAATATTCTCTGTAAACCCACTTGGAAATTATATTTATTCAAAAAAATGCTACATAAATATATTGTAGGGCTGCCCCGACTAAAGATATTTCTAGTCAACTAATAGTTATTCATTTAAGTCATTAGTCAACTTAGCCTCTTCCTGTTGACTAACCTTTGTTTGTATATTTGTTGGCATCCCAAAATAAATTTGAATTCAATGCATTTATTTTCAGGTTATACATTAAAACCATCAGTAGGTTAAAAAAAATGTTGTTAACTTAATACAGAATATGTATTTTTTGTGTTTTAAAATATTTCTAGACAAATGCAATTTGGCTATTGAAATATAAGTTTCCCAACACTATTGTACAGAAGCAATGTAGCTTACTAATATACCTAATAAAAAGTTTGGCTGTGCAGCCAACTTTTTTGGTCGTTTGAATGTACATTCTCTTCCTTTTGCCAGAATATATATGCTCATCCTCTGAAAAGAGCTGAAATATATGCAAAAGTGTTAACAGAAAAGTATGCTTTTGAAAATTGTGCATTAGTTACCCTAAATGAAAAAAGAAATCCCCTGAATCTTACCTCCTGAGTTTTGCAATTCTTTCGTGGATTTCCATACTGACAGCAATGAATTACTCTGTTTGTGACAGCAAGAGGTACATCCTCAGAAACATCTTCCACCTGCCAAACCAGACGATGCGGCCCCTTTCCTTTCTTTCTTTTATCATCAGACCTACAAATAAAAGCAAGCACTTAAAGACAAGAAATTGTAATAATAATCTTCAGTTCTCTAAAAGCAACCAAAACATCTCTTATTCTCATCCTTACCAAGCGATGAAAGACGTCAGAGTTTCTCTCTTGTGGCATTCTAGCACAGTGTTGAGGTCAGCTTTGTTGGTGATGAAGCCAGACACATGGGTTTTTGAAATGTTCAGTACATTAAAACAATCAGGGAGCCATTCTGTGGCAAAAGATTTAGTAAGGTAATCTGTAAATAAGGACTAGGGAGAACATGGTGCATTTGAAGAAACTTTTGAACTTGAAATAGCATATTCTGTGGTAATTCTTACCTGGAGTAATTATGGTCTGGTCTGCCATAATGCACACAAAACAGAAGGCCTAAAAAACATAACAATGTGATAACAGATTCTTACCATAGCTAACGTTACATTATATGTGCTCTTTAAGTAAGTCTTCAATAATTCTACTATAAAGACTATATTAACAATAATATACGAGACAAGCATCTTGAAAGAGACACCTATCATAGTATAAAACATTATTCCCAATTGTCAATATGTAATAACGTTTCAGTCTACAATTATTCAAAATAGTTAAAACGGCAGAATCTTACAACGACTAAAACACCAGTAAACATTTGATGAGACAATTGATCAAAAAGAGAATATTTAAACAAACCGTTAAGCATTAAAGTAGTAAAGTCATTCCGTCATTGGCAGTTAAATTAATATTAATATTAATATAATTAATGTTATGTTATGTCAGTAATGAAACCCCAAGTATTTAGTCTGAGCCGGATGTTAAAGATCTAAAAAATGAAGTTTATTACAGCATAGCAGTGGCAAGGTACACAAAGCACCTTGGGTTCACCGGCGTCAGAATGAACCCAGAACATCCAAATCTTACACCTTTTATCCTGTTACAGTTTACAACTCTTAATGTAAATTAAGTTGCCCTTGTTGTAACAGCTGTGGTCTGTATGTTAATGAAGTTGAGACACCCCATTGTCTGAGAAGGTTCTCTGTGTCCCACACCCAGTCCCATTCTACAGTTGACTACCATTTGCTCAGGATGTGATCAACCCAAATGGTCAAGAAACAATATAACTTGACTGCCTTAATCTCTATGATAATTAAGCCATTTTGGGGATGAGCTCATTCTCAAATATATTTAGGAGTGGAATCTGGGTCGAGGCAGACTACAATTTCTTACAGTCCCCTCTCTGATGCTCTTGGCCCAAAAGAAGCATCACATCCACTCCCTTCTCACAGATTACACCTCCCTTCTCTAGTGGGCAGGTGCCCAGTGGCGGTGAAGCCCTGCCTTAGGTCGTCCCCCTCTGGCCACCGGAGAATCTTACCCGTCTTTGGGTCGACACCTCATGCACACTGGTTACAGCTCCATCCAATTGGGCAGAATTATCAAAGAGACTCTTCTAAAATTTGGCAATATGATGTACAAACATTTTCTTGGGTGTGGGTGAGAAGACATTCAAGAACCATCACAGCCAGTAGGAGTGTCTCAAAAAAGCGATCCTTAAGTTATCTGCAATTCGACATTTAAACATAGAACACATAACATAATGCATTGGCAAATAATAAGAAAGATACATACACATACAGCCGTTTTAAAGGTTACATTCCAAATTAAACCAGAATAGGCCATATCTCCATCATGCATTTGTTTTGCAAAAATCTTGTCTTTCTTCAAGGCCTTGTTGGCCTCTCACAATGTCAGATGTTCACATCAGTGATGTCAGCATATTATTTAGTTTTGATAACTCAAATAATCAACAATCAATAGACAATATAGTGTGTGTGTGTGTATGTGTGTGTGTGTGTGTGCGTGATTTTGTGTCCATTTTCTCAGTGTGGACATCCTTTATCCACTTGTTTTACCTCTATGTGGAAAAACTGCTGTCCGTAGTCTCTGAAAGTCCTTCTAGAAGAAGCAGTCACTGGTGTAGTTCGAGTCTGTGCCTCTTCATCAGTTCCTTCCATTCCATGGTGGGTCTCAGGGTTTCTCTGTCTTTTAGGCCTGGAGTTTTGGATCTTGCAGGTCTGGAAATCTCTTTTCATCTTTCTCCAGGAGGTTACACATTTCAGACAAACATCTCGATGCTTATATCTGAAACTATAATCAAAAGAAGAGGTTGCCCCCCTTTCCCCCACAAGCATCTTTTCACATTCAAACATCGGTAATGTTTTTAAAAATTATTTCTAAACATAATGTCATTAAAACATTTATTATAAATTACAACTACATATCAATGCTAATAAAACATGTTTCATAAATCATAAAGAATCACCCCCCTTTTGATAGTAAACCTTTACTATGATAAAACTAATTCTAATTTGCATCAGCATTTGCTTGTGACTGAGCTAGAGTCATGTTGCTCGTGTAGTGATATGTTTGACAAGGTGTGAATGACTTCTTTATTTCCTTCCAACAGTGCCAACTGGGTTTCTAAATTGCCTATTTTCCTGAGCAAACCACGATAGCTCATCTTTCTTTTGTGTGAAAAGTGACACTGTCTTGCCTTGTGTCCCATCTTTCCACAAGCAAAACAAACAACTTCCTGATCTTCCTTTCTTTTCTCCAAACAGTGCCTTGCAATGTGACCATCCTTTCCTCATGCATGACAGACAAAGTTTTGAAGAGGTCTCTCATTGTCTTGACAATGTCTAGCAATGTGACCAGCTTTTCCACATGCATAGCAAAGAATAACACCTTCTGAATTTATTCTTGCAAATCTCCTTGGTCTATGATGGAAACCATTAGACAATGTAGAAAATTCTCTCTCGCCAAAGGCAGCAACTGGATGTCTAGATTTGGCAGCTTTCATTTGACTATTTGCATTAGCATCATTGTTGTAAAACTGTGTCATTTTAGCAATAATGTCATTATATTCAGAGAGTGGTGTCACTAGCATTGTCACAGCAGACCGGGTGAGTGGGTCACATTTGTTAATCAAGGCAGACTTGAAACTGACATCATTCTCAGTAATATCAGGATTGCCACTGAAAGTTTTAAACATCTCCAATAATCGTTCTGAAAATGATGCTTGATGCTCCCCTTTCCTCATGTGCATCTCAGATATTTCATCCCAATTAACTGACATCACACCTAAGACTTCAAGCAGTGCCTTTTTCCTCTCTGACTTATTAGCATTTCTGTCCTTTACTTTCTGAGTTAAGGCTCCAGACAAAGTGTCAGGCAAGCACATTCTTAACAAAACACATGCATCACCATCTGTTAAATTGTAAACTTCAGCATATTCCTCCAAGTTTTTCAGAAAATCTAATGGATCTTGTTTGGCAGGATCAAATTTACCAATATTCTTGATCACAGTTTCTAGTTCAGTTGGATTAAATCCTCGGACTATGGTAGAAGTCATTGGTTCTTCCCTTCCTTCACTAGCACGCATAGTCTTAGTAGTATGAACTGGTGCCATGGGGAATCTGACTCTACAGTCAGAGTATTGGCTACTGAATGACTGAGAATCTTTTTCCCAAACCTCAGTCCTGTCTTCCTGCAAAGCTGGCATTTCTGGAATTGGGTTACACAATGTGACACCTAACAATGTCTTACTATGGTTTTTCTCAGTTGTGCCATTCTTTATCATAAACTGACAAGCCGCCTTCGTCTCCTCCAAATTGCTGGACAAGGTTTCCACAGATGATTCAAGCATACTATTGTTAGTTCTAAGAAGTGCGATCTCATTCTGCATCTTGACCTTTTCTTCTTTCCATATCGTTTCACTAGCCAGGTAATGTTTTGTAGAAATTACCCCAACACTGAGTCCCTCAATTTCAGCCTCTAACTCATCTACTCTCCTCCTAGTTACTTTGAAGCAAAAAGTGCTTGAAGCGCATTAGCAATTTTCCCATTTTTGTTCTTAGGCATTTTGGGATTATTTTCAAACTTAGAGATAGCCCACTTGTACGGTTTATCAACAATATTCTCTATTCCGTCAAACATTCCCTGAGAACCGTGTTTAGCGATGTATTTAACAATCATT
Source organism: Rutilus rutilus (assembly GCF_951802725.1). Taxonomy (NCBI): domain Eukaryota; kingdom Metazoa; phylum Chordata; class Actinopteri; order Cypriniformes; family Leuciscidae; genus Rutilus; species Rutilus rutilus. The sequence continues at coordinate 48,149,172 of NC_140214.1, forward strand.
TCTTCCATTTTCAAAAGTCTTATCAAGCTTAAAAATATCTCGTGATCTAATAGTTATTCACAAAGTCTGATTTAAATGACGACACGTTATCTAGTTCCTTTAAGATATCCGTTAGTCTAAATATTGACAGCTCCAGTACTTCGGACACAAATGATCAAAATAGCCACACTACCTGAGGCTTCTAAACTTAACCACAGCCACAGTCCATTGGGCCTTAAATTTCGTTAAGCAAAACAGTTAAGAAATGCAACACTGCCACAGTACGTCGGGCAAAACCACACTGCTTCGGGTTCTTGTTTTAAACTTCACAGAGTCACGGCGCGTCTGACTCACTAGCCTACACTTTAACACACAATAGTTGTGAAATAATTCTGTGACCACACTGCGTCGGGTCTATTCAATTACTTTAGAATTTCCTCAGAATTATTACAACTTCACAATCGGTTTCAAGTATGCTAGAAACACACATTTGTTTCAGTTACTTTAGAAACAACCAATCTAATATAACTGTGCCACCACACTACTTCGGGTTGATTCAATTACTTCAGAATCTTAACAGAATTATAAGAGACCAACACCAAGTTTCAGTTACTTTAGAAACTTTACACTTAAGCACTTTGTTTCAATTACTTTAGAAACAACAATTCCAATACAACTGTGCCACCACACTGCTTCGGGCTGATTCAGATCCGTTAGAATCTTAAACAAAATTTTACGGAATAGGCTTAACAACTCCTCCTGCTAATACTGAATAACGTCTCGGTTACGTATGTAACCCTCGTTCCCTGAGTAGGGAACGGAGACATTACGTCGGATGACGATGAATGGGGTTTCGCTTAGAAAGCCTATCATCTTCGAGTATATAAAACGAGCCAATGGCAATAAAAATGCCATGGGTCTGCGGAATTTGCATAGCGTATCTCCGCCCCACCCTGGGGGTATATAAGGAAGTGCGCTGGCAACATGCAGATATGTCTTCGCTGAGGAGCCGAGACTGAACTCAGGCGTTCCAGCGGTACAGCGGAAGTGGCAGGGAGACGTAACGTCTCCGTTCCCTACTCAGGGAACGAGGGTTACATACGTAACCGAGACGTTCCCTTTTGTTGTCACTCCGAGTTACGTCGGATGACGACGAATGGGGTTCCCAGTGTAATCACGCCACCTCTTGACTGTCTTCCAGTGCCCTGCGTAAGTCAGAGCTCCCTGTCGTGAGACTAGCACGGACGAAGGAGTCCTACTTAACACAGGAATACCAAGGTACACTGGGGAGCATATCTCAGAGGAAATATGCAATTATGCCCAGCCCGAAGGGGGGGACTTAAGAATACACATATGACCCGAAGGAACTGCATATGGCGAATCACTGGGGTGTCCAGCCGCAGGTGGAATATTTCAACCCCAGGGGTGGCAAGGTGGCTTGCCGAGGGAAAGACACATGCTCAAAGAGGCTTACAGTGGAAATACACATGTGGGGGTCACCCGGAGGGGGAACCATGCACATGGAGGCACCTAGCCAAGCGCGAAAGCTGCCAGTGGCATAACTCTGGCGTTGACGTCGTCAGTGCTGGAGGAGACTCAGGGCTTGTTAGGCTCACCTGAGGAAAATATCGCACGTATCCCGTCCGTGGAGAGGAATGGTGAGCAAGCGAAGACACCTGAGCAGAATCTATTACCGGCTAGTTGAAGCGAGTACATGAGAAGAAACTGGCTCCACTCGGAGATTGTAGAATCTCGCGAATGTGTTAGGTATCGCCCAGCCTGCAGCTCTGCAAATGTCTGTTAGCGAGGCGCCATGCGCTAGAGCCCAAGAGGATGCCACACTCCGAGTGGAGTGGGCCGTCACACCAAGGGGGCATGGTCGACCTTGCTGCTGGTAAGCCAAAGCAATGGCGTCCACTATCCAGTGAGACAACCTTTGCTTGGAGAGAGCCTTTCCCTTCAGCTTCCCACCATGACAGACAAAGAGCTGGTCTGAGGTCCTGAAACACTGCGTTCTGTCTACGTAAGCACGGAGGGCGCGTACTGGACAGAGCAGTGCCAAGGCTGGGTCTGCCTCCTCCAAGGGCAGCGCTTGCAGGTTCACCACCTGGTCTCGAAAGGGTGTGGTGGGAACCTTGGGCACATATCCAGGCCGGGGTCTCAGGATCACGTGAGAGTTAGCCGGCCCGAATTCCAGGCACGCTTCGTCAACCGAAAATGCCTGCAGGTCCCCTACCCTCTTGATGGAGGCCAGTGCAACCAGGAGCGCTGTCTTCATTGACAGGAACTTAAGCTCCACTGATTGCAGAGGCTCAAAGGGAGCACTCTGCAGGGCAGTTAAAACCACTGAGAGGTCCCAAGAGGGTACGAGGGGAGGACGAGGAGGATTCAGTCTCCTCGCTCCCTTCAGGAACCTGACGATCAAACCTGACGATTTCCCAAGGACTTACCATCAACTGCGTCGTGATGTGCGGAAATGGCGGCAACATACACTTTCAGGGTGGAGGGAGACAGCCTTCGCTCCAACCCTTCTTGCAGGAAGGAAAGCACGACACTGATGGGGCATTTCGTGGGTTCTAGATTTCTAGAAGAACACCAGTTGACGAAGAGGTTCCACTTCAACGCATAGGCATGTCTCGTGGACGATGCTCTAGCGGAAGTGATGGTAGCCACCACCGCTGGTGGTAGGGTACTCAAACCTGCCTCGTCCCGTCCAGGAGCCACACGTGGAGGTTCCACAGATCGGGACGAGGGTGCCATAAGGTGCCCCGTCCCTGAGAAAGCAGGTCCTTCCTCAGGGGAATTGGCCAGGGAGGTGCTGTCGCGAGGAGTACTAGTTCTGGGAACCAGGTGCGGTTGTGCCAATACGGGGCAACCAATATTACCTGCTCCTCGTCCTCGCTGATCTTGCGCAAAGTCTGCGCAAGAAGGCTCACAGGGGGAAACGCATACTTGCGGAGGCCCCGCGGCCAGCTGTGCGCCAGTGCATCCGTGCTGAGCGTGCCCTCGGACAGGGAATAATACAGGGCGCAATGGGACGAGTCGTGGGAAGCAAACAGGTCTACCTGTGCGTCCCCGAACTGATCCCAAATCAGCTGAACTGTCTGGGGATGGAGTCTCCATTCTCCAGCGAGAGGCCGAGGCCGAGACAGCTCGTCGGCCGCCTGGTTCAGGTCTCCCGGGATATAAATGGCTCGAAGCAACCTCAGATGCTTCTGACTCCATATGAGGAGGTGGCGGGCGAGTTGCGACATACGGCGGGAGCGTAGACCACCTTGACGGTTGATGTACGCTACTGTGGCGGTATTGTCTGATCGGACTAGTACGTGTTGACCCCTGAGCAACGCCCGGAAGCGGTGCAGGGCAAGGCGTACAGCCAGCAACTCGAGGCAATTGACATGCCAAAGGCGCTGGGGTCCTGTCCAGGAGCCCGCGGCAGCATGTCCATTGCACATGGCACCCCAACCCGTGGCGGAGGCATCTGTTGATACAACAACATGCCTGGAAGCTCGTTCTAAGGGAACTCCGGCCCGTAGAAATTTGAGGTTCGACCACGGGGAGAAGGTCTGACGGCAGGTCGGAGTCACTGGGACTCGGAGCGTGCCGTGTTGCCATGCCCACCTCGGGACTCGATCGCGAAGCCAAAGACAAAAAGCGGTCTCATATGAAGCAATCCGAGCGGCGTTACTGCGGCTGCGGATGCCATATGCCCCAGGAGCCTCTGAAATAGTTTCAGTGGAACCGCACTCTTGTCCTCGAATTGGCGAAGACAAGTCAGCAGTGACTGCGCGCGCTCGCTCGTAAGCTGCGCGCACATGGCGACCGAGTCGATCTCCATAACGAGAAAAGAGATCCTCTGCACGGGGCAGAGTTTGCTCTTCTCCCAGTTGACCCGAAGGCCCAGACGAGCTAGGTGCCGGAGCACAAGGTCCCTGTGTTCGCAAACCTGATCTCGAGAGTGAGCTAGGATCAGCCAGTCGTCGATATAATTCAGGATGCGAACCCCGTGTTCTTGTAGGGGAACAAGGGCTGCCTCGACGACCTTCGTAAAGACGCAAGGAGACAGGGCTAGCCCGAAAGGGAGAACCGCGTACTGATATGCCTGCCCCTCGAAAGCAAACCGAAGAAACGGTCTGTGTCGAGGAAGAATGGAGACATGAAAGTAGGCGTCCTTCAGGTTGATCGCTGCAAACCAATCCTGGGGCCGTACGCATTCGAAAAGGCGTTTGGCCGTGAGCATCTTGAACGGCAGCCTGCTTCTTTTTTTTTTTGAAGGGAGCGGTTCAAGACGCGCAGGTCCAGGATCGGTCGTAACCCACCAGATTTCTTCGGTACAATGAAATTGGGGCTGTAGAAGCCGGACCTCATTTCGGCTGGAGGGACAGTCTCGATCGCACCCTTCGCCAGTAGGGTAGCGACCTCCGCTCTCATGACAGGGGCATTGCCACCGGCCATAGTGAGCGGATTCCCCTGAGGCAGGGAGGAGACCGCGCAAACTGAATCACGGAGCCGAGCCTGATGGTTCTCGCGACCCGGCGGGACAGTCCGGAAAGCTCTAGCCAGGCCTCCAGAAACTGCGCCAGCGGGGTTATTCGAACCACAGACGTACCGTCGGGGGTGCAGCGAGGCGGAATGACCGGCCCAGGCGAGGGTGGCATAGCGGCCCTGTGCGGGGGCACGGCCTTTAACCGCGTCCTGCCAGAGGAGGCCGGGGGAGGACCAGCATCCCACGGGGGTGTGCTCTGGCAGGGGTCTGGCGACAGAGGGGGATGAGAGGAGCGTGGCCCGTGGGCGGCGCGTGCTGTCATCCACAGCCTCTTGGGGCTCAGAGAAAGAGCATTAGTTCTTTTGTGGAGATTCTGCCCCAACCCTCCAGCGGGGGAAGGAGTGGTCCTGCTACCAGCTCCTGAAGAACTGAGCCCTAACTCCAAGCTGCCTGTCTCAGGTTTGTGCTGCTCAGCCAGGTGTTAGCCGGCTAAGGGGCAAAGACAGGCGGTGCCAGCCTCCAGCGACCTCCTTGTGCTCAGGCCAGTGAAGGCTCGAGGGGAGGAGCCGCAAGGAGGCGGCGTCAGCGGGAAGCAGACTAAGCAGACCACACTGACGGATGGCCGTCAGTGCAGAAGCCTCAGTCTGCTTCTGGACTGATCGAAGACTGTTGGGCGCAGTCCTCAACCACCCCGCCAACCAGGCTGCCCGCCTCAAGGTGCCGCTTAGGCTGGCTCGTGGCAGTCTAAGGGGCGGAGACGGGCAGCGTCGCCCTCCTGCGGCTTCCTCCTGCTCAGGTCCGTTTTTTGCAGGCCCGAGGGGAGCAGCCGCATGGAGGGGGGCTTGGCGGGAAGCAGACTGAGGAGGCCGCACGGATGGATGACCATCGGTGCCGGACCCGAGTCTGCTTCAGGTGGTCGAAGCCACACCGCCAAAGAGCCCAGCCTGGGACATGGGGAAGTTGAGAAAATTCATTCTCAGACCGCCCCACATCAACCTGGCTAAGCCCATGTCTGGACCACATTAGTGGGCATCACCTGACCCAGGATCACGCAGGTACCGATGTCGCCTGAGCGAGGTCAGTAGTGTGCGTGGCGGAACAACCAGGCCCGGCATGGGAGGCATAGCGTCCCAGGATGGGGGCGTGGTTAGAGTTTCCGCGTTCTGTCAGGGTTGGACTCTCGTGGACTCACGTGGACTCTCGCGGAGTGGAGGCGTCCTAATGCACATCCGGACGAAGCCTACAGCGCTCGGGGGGAGGGCAGCGCCACTCCAACCGATGCTTTCAGCTGTCCAGGAAAGCATGGCTGACAGCTCTGAATCAGTCCCAGCAACGATGGCACTCCCATGGGAGGCAACGCAGCCGAACTTCATTTCCAGAGAAATCAAGCCCGCCTTGTGATGCTGTGAGTGACATGAGATCATCTGCCGGAGCCCCGAATAAAACACTGGGTCCCCGAAGGAAACCAGGCATATACAGAAGCTCCACGGTTTGCAATGTGGAGGGGGGTGTGGCCCGAGGAATGACTCGTCGGTTGTTGTGCCACACCGTAACCCTCAGACCACCCTGGCCACCAGCCAAAGTATCCCCTCTCGAGGAAGAGATAAATTGGGGTGTGGCAGAGGGGACTCTACTCACAGAGAGATCATTTAGTCTCGATCTATAAACATCGCGATGGTCATGTTCCCGCAATGAAAACATGACTCATCCACGAGCGCTGCCAAGCGTGATTAAGCTCAACACGCGAAACAGCGCTCGCGACCGTTAGGCAGATGCCCACACACATCCAGGAAACAGAAATACACGGGCGAACCATCTTTAAAAAGACGTGCCGCGTGCAGCTCTTTTAGAGATTGGAAAAGCTCAACAGAGTGCCGAAACGCCCAGGGAGAAACACACTCACTGTCGGCAGATCACTGCACAGACCAGCAGCAGGAAATGCGATCTCGCTGGAATCCGCCGTCACACCAACACTCTGAAGAGCCGCTCGTCTCGAAGAGATTTGAGATGACATTCAAAAGGCTTGTGGAGTGAAGTATTGAACTTGCCTCCGAAGCGAAAACATATCTGCATGTTGCCAGCGCACTTGCTTATATACCCCCAGGGTGGGGCGGAGATACGCTATGCAAATTCCGCAGACCCATGGCATTTTTATTGCCATTGGCTCGTTTTATATACTCGAAGATGATAGGCTTTCTAAGCAAAACCCAATTCGTCGTCATCCGACGTAACTCGAAGTGACAACGAAAGGGAAACCAAATTCTCTTCTGTCCTTAAAATTTTCCTTTCTAGATTTTTTTAAAGGAGTCATAACCTGCAATTTTCACTTTTCCACGAGAATCAATGTATGTTATGATCGACTAACGATTATACACTGGCCGGGAAGCCGATATTTAAAAGTGAAGCGTTTGTTTACCTCAGGGTAAATAAACCAGCGCGCGTGCACGCGCACTCAAATACGAGATTTTGATTTCAGCTCCCTCTTGACGTCATGAGGTAGTAGGATATACCATATATGGACACCGCAGCAGGAAGCCTTCCCCTCTCCCCCTCATATTCAGTTCAGTCGAGAAAGATGGAGAAACCGAATGCACACCGGACTTGCTCTGTGGTTGATTGCCATAAAAAACATGTAAATGTGTTCTATCTCCCAAAATCGGACGAAACTATCAGGGACCAGTGGATGAAATTCATTTTTAATGACGCTGTCCCAACAACCCTTTCAACTGGCGTGCAGAGCCATATAGAGCGTCCACGACAGCCAAAACATCGCATTGATCTCGCGAGACAATAATGCCTTCAGAAATAAGGGTAAAAGTAGGTCTGTGTTTATTTTTTTTCCACTTTTCTTTTTTAGAAGGGCCTGAAAGACTGTAATACAGCAGTAGGTATCCAATGTAATACTAGGTTATGACTCCTTTAAACGAGGGGGTTTCCTGACAAAAAACAGCATAAATGAAAGAAAACAGCTTTTCTTACCTTTCCCCTTATAGACTAGAAGGATTTCAGAATAATGGCCTTCTATAAGAAGTGAGGAGCATTTATGGGTACAGGTCGGGAACCGGCCTACCTTACATATTTCAAGGGTGCTGAGTCCCAAAAAAATGGTACCCAAGCGAAATTTTGAGTTTTTTACATTTTTCCCTAGTTTTTTTGTAAGTAGGCAATCAAGATGAGGAAATTAAGTTTCTAGATCGATAGTCAAGGGTCAGAGCAAAGATATAATGGAGGCTCACTGCCTTTTTTATGTATATATATATATGCAAAATACCAACTTTTAAGGTGAAATTAAGCATTATTTGTGTCATTTTTTAAGGCTGACATACATATTCAATCAATATCACTCTTAAATGTTCCCAGTGTATATATGATATGTGATGTATTCCATATTACATAATAACTAAGAAAAACACCATTGCAAGTTGTCTGATTTTATTTTTTTATGCAAATTAAGCATTTGTTTTCTAAATTCTAAGACGGGAAAAACCCAGGTGAATAGGGAAAAAAACACCATGAAACTTCCCTTGAACAGATCTACAGATCACATCTTGTTTCTGTATATTTTTGCTTCGTGTCTCTGAATGGCGCATATGGCGGCCTATTTCATTTACCTCACACACACACACACACCAGGGTTATAATCGTTAATGAAAACTAATGAAAAAACGAAAACTAGGTGGGAAAAAACATTGTCGTTAACTGAAATAAAAATAAAAACGAGGCATTACAAAAAAACGATAACTAACTAAGTAAGGGATAATGTAGGCGGTCGTTATAGCGAATAACAAGCCCGACAGGCTAAACCCCGACGTGAAGCGGAGGTACATTTGGTCCGTACGTAATGTATTACGTACGACCGCCTATCTATACATTATCCCGCTTATTACATGGCTACAAAATAAATAATTAAATAATTAATTTGACACAAATTATTGATTTAAAAATGAGTTTATTGATTTAAAAACGATTGTATTGCTTCCGCCAAAAGAAAATAGTATATGTGGTTGGCAAAACTAACTAAAATAAAATTAAATTATAGAGTAAATGTCCTTAGTTTTTGTCTTTGTCAATGTCTTTAATGTCTTTAATTATTTAACGCTATTTAAAACACGCAGCGTCATTCGAGCGATCACACCTGGGCTTCAGTTGCGTAGTTATCTCGAGGGCAAAGCAGACCTCACGCTTCCTACATTAAGGAGAATTCTCCGCTCTCACTATCAAGAGAAAAATGCCACAGAACTATACAAACAGCTTACTTCAGAGGCCCAGCGTGCTAAAGAATCACCACAAAGCTTTCTCATTCGTGTTCTTGATCTAAGACAGAAAATCCTGTTCGCTTCACAAGAAGATGAGTCCAAAACATGTTCCTTCAAAAGAGCTGCCAAATCAAACATGGGAAACAAGTCACACCACACATGAACAGCGTCAGTTTCTATTGCAGCCCTGTCACCCTAAACCCCAACAGAATGCTGTTCCGCAGCAACAACATACAACATCACAGTTTTGCAGTCTGCAACCATATTCTACATCATTACAACAGCCCTTGCAACATTCAGTCTCAACACAGTATGCGGCTCAACCATCACTATATGCCTCACCACAGTTTTACCAACCACAGCTGAACACAGCGCCCCAGCAATTTACATCAACAATACCGACACCACAGTACCCTCAGCAGTTTCGACAGTCACGTCCTCAACGGACAAGACAGTGCTTCCATTGCCAGCAAAGGGGACCAGAGGAACTATGTACTCATTGTTATTGTTGAGGTAGCAGTGAGCACTTTTCAGCAGGCTGCAGAACCAGAGGTGCAAGATTCCAAAATAGAACTCCTTTAAACGGGAACGGGTTTCCTCCACGGGACAGGGAGTGACCCAGACAGCCAAAATGTCCCACCAATGTTCAAGGCAACACTTAGAAAATTCACAGCAACACTCTAAGTTTCCTCCACTTGATAACATCTTAACAGCTTCATGTCAAGTTAAAAATACTCACCTGTAACTTTTCTTGTCGGCAAACAATGTCTGGTAACCTGCTACTTACAAGTACAAGGGCACAAAACTGAGGCATTATGGGACACAGGTTCACAAGTATGTATTGTAGACGAACAATGGAGGAACAAGTACATACCTGAGGTGAAACTGAAAGACATTTCTGAAGCAACAGATGCCCCAGATAGCCTGCAGCTTGTGGCAGCCAACGGGACCAATATGCCTTATGTTGGATGGGTAGAGATAACCTTCAAATTGGCTTCCCATGTTGACAGTGTAAAAGAGTTAATCATTCATGTTCTTGTTTTAAAAGATCAAAGGTTATCCAAGCCGATCATTGGCTACAACGTGATTGAACAAGTGATGAGGCAGAGTGAAATTAATGAAAACAGTGAAGAGAGTAAAGGACATTTGCAGAAGATTGTTAAGTATGCCTTCCCTGGCATGAAGACAAATAAGATACAGAGCTTCATTAATCTTGTAACTGCTGAGAATCCGAGTGAATACTTGGTGAAAACGACGAAAAACTCACAATTATGCAGATACAGTGTCAAGTTAAAGTGTCATATGTGAAGCAAGACAGTGTTCTCCTGTTCGAACCACATGTAAATCCACAGTGTCCAGATGGTCTTGAACCCATGGAAACTCTACTAACTCTGAAAAAAGGAAGTCACCCAGTGGTTAAGATCAATGTGCAGAACATCACGGACCATGATATCAGGCTTGCAGGGAAAACTGAGCTTGGAACAATGCAGTCAATAAAGTCTGTACTACCAGCTGCAGCATCACATTGTGCAACAACTGCAGTTATCAGTGATGGTGAAAAAGCCACCAGTGCGGACATAGGTAACAGTGAAGAATTGTGGGACCCACCTGTTGATGTAAGCCACTTACCTATGCACCAGCAAAACAAAGTTAAACAGTTGCTGCGAGAAGAGTATCAATCGTTTTCAAAGTCTGATGACGATATTGGATGCATCAAGGGTCTTCAGCTAGGTATCTCCTTGACTGACAATACGCCTGTTGTCCGCATGTACACTTCAGTTCCTAAGCCACTGTATCAGGAAATGAAGGACTACCTGCATGACTTGATTGCCCAGGGCTGGATTGAGAAAACCCATTCTCCCTACTCTTCGCCAATCGTATGTGTTCGTAAGAAGGATGGCAGCCTTAGGTTGTGTATCGACTATAGAGATCTCAATAGAAAGACACTGCCTGATCGCCAGCCTATCCCTAGAGTACAGGACATTATGGACAGTTTAGGAGGTAACGCATGGTTTTCTGTATTAGATCAGGGCAACGCTTACCACTAGGGATGGGACGGTATGAAAATTTTATATCACGATAATAGTGACCAAAATTATCGTGATTATCAATATTATCACGGTTATGATACTGTTGATATGTTACTAATAATGTTGTATATATCAGACTAACTAAAGTTGAAAAACATTCTGTTCCTTAAAAGTGTATAAATGAAATGTTTATAATATTAAATCTATAATATAAAATCACAGAGTGGTTCTCTCTCACAGCACCGGCTGTCGGTCTCTGACTCAGAGGGGTGTATTCAGTGATCAGGATGAGACATTGTGAATGTTGTGTTGAATTTATTTCAAAGTATAATCTTAAAAGTTTAAATGATATCTTTTAAAAATAAAAGATGGTTTAAATTAAATTCAATAAATTATTAAAAGTTTTAATAAAAAACAAATATTCTACAATGATGGTCTGTGGAAAAACTTGACTTGAACTTAAAGTATATTTTTTATTTATCATGGGTATGTAAAATAATTAGAAATTTGAAGCGTCACAAGTCATCTCACACCTGTGAAATGTTCAATAATTCCTTAAGTTGTATCTGTGAGAAAATTACCATATAGGCCTATCTTCAGAGATAGAGAGAGCAACAATTAGGGATGTCCCGATACCACTTTTTCACTTCCGATACGATACCGATGCCGCAGCTTTGGCTATTTGCCGATACCGATATCAATCCAATATTTTTATTTTATTCTTGAACTAATACTACTAATTATAAAATATATGGAAGCACTTTGCTCAATTAGCCACATAAAAACAACTCACTCAAATGGAGAACAAATACTTCTCCAGTATATAGTCCACAACAACAGCTGATAATGAAAGACTGCCAGCCTTTATTCAAAAGACCTTGAGATATGTTTGGTAATTGTACCTGAATGAATTTAAAATTAATTTGCTATATTTCAAATCAATATATTTGTTTCCTTAAAATTGTAATTAACTTTAACTTTATTCTCATCTGAATTATAAATAATTTATTTATGTATAAAATAATACTACCATTAAAAACACATTTGATTTTCTTTTTTAATCAATGTAGATTGTGTAACTTAAAAATAAACAGATTAGTGCTCTGTTTTAGGACAAGAAATGAAAACCAATGCAATATGATGAATGTACAAAAGATGAGATCATTTTTGCTTTTAAACAGCGTGTGTGTGTGTGTGTGTGTGTGTGTGTGATTTTGGTTGGGTGACAGTTGTAGGTTACAGTTTGACAAGAGTTTACAGTTTGACAAAAGCACAATGTTGTGTTTTACACAAATATAAGTAGGCTAAACACTTTTTGCAGTTTTAATGATGTCCTGTATGAACAAAAAATGACGGAGTATGTTTTTATGTTTCCACTGTTCGATCACGCCCGTGCCTTCCCTCTCTCTCTCTCTCTCTCCGACACACACACACACACACACACACACACACACACACACACACACACACACACACATTCCAGCATTGCAATCTTGACATCGCAGCCTGTTCATTTTGCTGCGTTTACACCAAACGCGAATACAGCGTCAAATTCGCGTCTAGTTCGATGCTTGAACAGTTTGCATCCATTCGCGCGTATAATGATAAAGCGAGCGTTTGAAGCGAAATAGACGCGCGTTCAGAGCTAAGGTACGGTGATGCATTGCTGCCACATACATATGATTTTTTCCACTCAATTATGTCGTAATAACGAGATCTTATCTCGTTAAAACGACATCTTTTCTCGTAATAACGAGATCTTATGTCGTTAAAACGACATCTTTTACTTGTAATAACGAGATCTTATGTCGTTAAAACGACATCTTTTTCTCGTAATAACGAGATGCTATGTCGTGAAAACGACATTTTCTTGGCCTTATAAGGACATGTGTAGTCATGTACAAAATATGTCTTTATCAACATAAAATTGACAGCCTATCGCGCCTTTATCACACCTTTACATTCAAAAAGTTGTAGAAATAGCAGCCCCCAATGGACATTCATGTTAAAAGATAAAATTCTGTACACACCTTATTAATAGCAGATGAGCCCAGAATATGAACATTGCGTTTAATTGCACATTAGGCTAAGCGTTTTCCTCCCATAGAAAACTTAAAATACTCCATCATTTCTGGTCATACTGAAAAGATTAATACATCAGTTGCAACTACTTTTATTTGTGTAAACTCACAACAACAAGCAAACGTTGTGCTTTTGTAAAATAAAATAAAACGAACAGGGCGCGCTTTCATGATCTCTGTGAATTAGAGCGCGTCTCAAAACTGAACTGAAAAACAGTGTATAGACAAGCCTCACAGACATGAGAAATATAGCTGTCTATATAAAGCTTATAAAAAAATGTCCAATCGAAAGCAAATACGGTACCATCTGATTATGTAATCCTGTCCGTATACGAAAGGCGCATCTCTAGAGGCTAAATTAGAGAGATGTATGGAGATATGTTTGCAGGCAGCCTACACTGATTTAGAAAAGACTAGTTCATTAATAAACAATTAAAATGCGTCATTATTTTTTTCAGACACATTTATTATATCATTAGCCTACTTTTGCCGGTGCTTTGCGGCAAGTTTTATGCATGCGCTTGAGTGTGGAATATAGGCTATAGCCATATATACACCCAGTGACCCAGGGTTGAATATAAACGTGCGATTAGTCCTAATTGCTTAAATTAATGACTAGTAAACACAATGTTGTAAAAAATAATGATGTGTTTTGACTACTTTTTGTTTAATTATATCTCTAGGTAATGAAGATATAGCCTATTAACAAAAATAAATCTTAGGCTATTTATAATATATTATATAAAAAACGTATAGGCCTATATAAAATATATTTTAAAAAAGGGCCTCATTGATTCATTTTGCCTGATTGGGGGTTGCTACTATTTGCTTAAGCTTTTTGAACGTAGAAGTGTGATAAAGGCGCGATAGGCTGTCAATTTTATGTGGATAAAGGCATATTTTGTACATGACTGCATGTCCTTATAAAGGCAAAAACAAGATGTCGTTTTAACGACATAAAATCACATTTTTACGAGAAAAGATGTCGTTGTAACGACATAAGATCTCGTTATTACGAGAAAAGATGACGTTAAAACGACATAAGATCTCGTTATTACGACATAATTGAGGGGGGAAAATAATATGCATGTGGCAGCAATGCGTCACCGTAGTACTGCTCTTGATGTAAAGTGTAACAATTATCGTCAGCCCTCTTGCGCCCTCTGTTGGCATTTGTACATAATATACATATGGTCATTGGGTCTCATTCATGAAACATTCGTAAATATACGAGTAAATATGTGAGTGATTTGAGCGTAAAGAGACATTCCCGAAAATTCTTCTCCTGATTCACAAACACTTCGTAAACGTCAGATTTGATAGTGAAATGTGTGTATGCGTTAATGAATACCAATAAGTCGTAAATGGGACGCACGTGCACGCTCATTCTTAATTACCATAAATCCCGCCCATTAAATTCGACTGACAACTATATATGGGCATCATATTATGACACCAAACGAAGGATTTAACATGTCTTCTCAAAAGCGGATAAAAAAGTACAATTTCTCAGATTCAGAAATTGAAGTGTTAATATCTGAAGTTCATTCAAAACGCAACATTTTATTTTCAAGCGTACATAGTGGTGTATCAGGTCCTAAAAAAAAGGAAGCTTGGCAGCATATTACAGATGCAGTTAATGGAGTTTCATCTGTTAATCGAACAGTCCCAGAAGTGAAAAGAAAATGGTTCGACATGAAGCTTGACTGCAAAAAACGAATTAGTTCACTTAGAAAAAATCGTATTCAAACTGGAGGAGGACCACCCTCATCATCGAGCATCATTAGCATAATTGGCGAAACCTCTCTGTCGGGTATAATTCCCGATGGTGACAGTGATGAAACCCCTTTGCAGGAAAGCACTTCAGCACAATCTGATGGTAAGGCTACATTTTTTTTTCTTTTTTGGGGGGCCAGCTGACATGGTAAAATAAAAATATATAATTTTGGAGGAAATACACAAAGCAGTTTATTTGAGCAGATTTTACTTTTTTGTAAAGACAGACAAATGCCAACTGTGTCCACCCATGAGACCACTGAAGCGGCAACCGGATCCGTTCATCTCACGGCCCCTGAACCGGTATATCCAGCAGCATCCCGCAGTGTTGCCTCTGCACAGAAGACGGCTTTAAGTCAGGAAGTGCTGGATAAGCAAGACAAAATTTATCAAGCTGTGCTGGCAATAAATGACACATTAAAAGAAATAAATGTAAGCCTACGAGAAATATGTGATGCTATTAAACATAAGAAATAAAGTTTACTGAAACTATTTTGTGCGCTTGCTTTTTAATGCATACATACTCTTAGAAACGTAGAATTAGTTCCTGTCGCTTTGCAATTGCAGCAAGAGGTATGTCTATGTGTCGGATAGGCAACCTTGGAGGCACCATACCATGATCAGGTCTAATTATATCCTCTGGGTCTGGCAGACCATGTTCCATGGCAATGTTGTGTAGAACGGAGCAGGCCAATATTATTTTGCAAACCTTTTCTGGTCTGTATAACAGTGTACCACCTGATGTGTCCAAACACCGCCAGCGCCCCTTTAAGATACTGTTTGTGTGTTCAATAACTGACCGAGATTTTGCGTGTGCATCATTGTATGCCATCTCCTGCCGGCTTTGGGGATTTATCAATGGGGTCATAAGCCATGGTGTCAGGGGATAACCATTGTCACCTGAGTGTAGGGGAGGAGATGGAAAGTGTCAAATATTTGTCAAATGCTGTGAATAAATAAAATTGTACATACCAATTGTACATCCGTCTGTAACTACACCACTGTCCAAACATTAATGACACAACTTTGTATACAATACAAAATTTGTATCAATGATATTTTCAATGTCATCAGAACACAAGAAAAGAATGATTGATTAGAAAGATAACAAAGGAGTCACACGTTGGTGTCACGTGTCTGTGGTGCGACGTTGGAGTCACACGTTGGTGTCACGCGTCTGTGGTGCAGCGTACCCCTTCTGTCACGTAAAAGTACACGACTGTCGACTTCGGTAGGTTATCCATGGCACTATCCACTCGTCATACTCCCTACCTCTACAGCGACCCACACAGTTTTCCAATGTAATTATGTGGTGAAAAACTGCAGTGCGTTCTCATTGAGAGTAGTAACATTACACAGCCCAGTAGATGGCGCGAATAAACTTTTCGTTTGTTTGTCAATCGCCATAAAACGGCAGAAGAAGCTTATTTTCACGTGACATTACGTTAACCTCGGAGGACCTCTTGAAACCTCGCTTCAGAATCAGTTTCAGTCCGCTTCAGCATGTGTCTTCATCAGGTCAGTTACTAGTTGGTATGCCTGTTCTTCCTATGTGGAGTAGGGTATCAAATTAATGAAAGAATAAACCCTTTAGCTTAAACATGCTCATCTGAATGGCTTTTACATAGTAGTTCTGTTGTGTAATGTTTTATGTTTGTTCGAATAGAGTAGACATGACATGACCTCACTGGAATTCCTAAAATGCAACATTCCAAAACAACTTTTTGACGCAGTAATACATGAATGCAATTATATAATGGCATTCTATGCGTTACTCATGTGTAATAAAGTAAACCAAGCAACAAAGCAAAGATCCGCACACCAGAGAGCTCCCATTTACAATATTGTATTAATGTGTGACGTTTCGGGCCTGAGGAAGGGCCGCGAAAGGCCCGAAACGTCACACATTAATACAATATTGTAAATGGGAGCTCTCCGGTGTGTGGATCTTTGCTTTGTTGCTTGCATTATATATGAGATCCAGCACCCGTACTTGACTGGGATGTGCGTGTTTCAACTGCTCCTTTTAAAAAAGTAAACCAATCATTATGTGTCACCCTCAGGCTGACATTAGAATTCTGTCAAAAGTGTATGTCAGCGATTAGAATATAAAGCTTTACATTTTCATCATAACTAGCGCTAAGATCCAGTATTTTCCCTACCTAAATTTTTGGCAAGGACCCGCTACTATAACGCATCGATCTACAATGAAAGAATCATAATCAGTTTGAGGAGCTTATAACTTTAGCATTGCCACTAATCTTTCAAATGTAATTCATATTGCGTGTAAAAAAATACATAAATAAACGTGTTATCGACTATATATATATATATATATATATATATATATATATATATATATATAGTCGATAACACGTTTATCAGTGGCGTAGGCAGAGGTGGGTAGAGTACCCAAAAACTGTACTCAAGTAAAAGTACAAGTACTTATAGAAATATTTACTCAAAGTAAAAGTAATAATCTTAATAGTTACTTGAGTAAGAGTAAAAAAGTATCCAATGAAAAAACTACTCAAGTAGTGTAACGAATACGACTCTGGGTAAATATGAATTAGCTCAAGAATATGGGGAATTCTGGGAATATTAATATTTATGACTCATGGTCATAATTCATACGTCGCATGTACATTTATTTTATCAATTATCGAGATTACCTTGTTCTGTAACTGGTCTGACCAACATTTAATTCGTCCAGCGAAACAAATGTAAAATCATTACAGTCAGAGGTATTCACAAACTTCAAGGAAGTTTATGTCCTGGCCACGAACATTAAAGTCCCTGTAAAGTCAAAATTAAGTATGTTTTCTGAGTTTGTCACACCACAGAAAAAGGTATTATTAGCCACCCAGCCAAATTTGAATGATAAAAAAAGCCGGCAAGTACATAAAATAAGCTATCAAAATCTTGAAAAAATGAGCAGTAGTCTCTGCTCTCAAACGCTGGGGGCGTGTCCGCTGGCTGCGCTGAAACCACGCCCACTCGCGGGAAAGCTGCCGTCGCCACACTCAACCGTGACCGCTACAGCCGGAATGGATGCTCCTAGGTTTTACAAATCCATACATGTTCGAGCCTGGACTACCTACTATAATTATAACATAAGCACACAAGGCAACTTACACTCATTGGTGGGCACGCACTGCCGACGATGGCACCAGTTGTCGGCGCGACGGGAGGATGAAGGCCGAGGCGGGAGATAATCGGTTCGGCCCCAGTAACAGCGGATTATCAGTGAATCCCAGTTGTCTCCGACGAAAGTTTATAAAACTATCCTGTGTAAAATGATCACTACAGAGGCGGATTTTGGCGGTGATCCTCAGCTCTCCATCAAGGTGGCTCTTCACAAAATGAATCCACCTCTTCTTGATGTGATCGTTTTTCGGAAATTTAAATAAGGACACCGATCTGTTTTGTACGTGATCGCATCCAGGTAGTAGCTTACGCATTTCCGTGACGAAGGCATAGCTAGCTAGCTAGCAAACTGTAGGCTGTAGTAACTAATAGTACTGACAATAACTCGCGATCGGCAAACTGATGTGAATGAATGTGCTATATTGTTAGGGGAGGGGCAGCGTCAGGGGCTCCGATGCGTCATCAAGTAGGGGCGTGTCCAGGAGCTCAGGGGCTTCAGTGCGTCATCGAGCCCCCGTTTTAGCCCCGCCCAAAAAATCCGGAACACAGCAATGGTGAAAAACTGTTTAACGGTCTAACTCCACAATTCAGTACTTCACAGTTCACAGTCTTTGTAATATGTTTTAGCAATACATTTCTAACATTTATAATGTGTTTAGAATTTTTTTTTAGAATTGCCTTTACAGGGACTTTAAACTTTATTGAGTTTATTAATTAAAACTACTGAATGTAGTCTAATATCGAGCTTGTAGCTTAAGATCTTTTGTTTCATTGACTTTAGAATGGTGGGTTTTCAAACACGGAGACAGTGAAAAGTATTTATGAATTTTAATAAATGCAAAACTAGAGATTATATGAGCTACGAATATAAACGTACGTAAAAATGCAAACAATAAACAAACAAACATATAACCAAACAATAGCATAAGTGATCAGAATGAAATGAAGGAAAGAAAGAAAGAGAAGAGAAGAGGGAAAAGCTAGTAATTATTACATACAGAAACCTAAGTTCACGAGACACCGGGAAACAGCTTTTATCAGACAATGTACTTGCGATTCTGTGCTCTTTCGGGTGAGGCTGATGCTGAGGCAGGAAGCGAGGGTGGCGTCCTGTTTTTGCTGGGTCTTCCGGTGCCGCGAAGTTCGAAAAGGCTCACTGAATGTAAAGTTACCGGAAAATCAGATTCATCTCCCTGGATGGGAGAGGTTTAAAGTCTTTGTTGCAAGGGACGCAGCTACGACTCGGACATGTGCTTGCTCGATAGAGAAGACTAAGGCCTTCTTCAGATGATCCTTGGAGAAGCGCTGCGCCGGGGAGAGGAGGAAGGGTGAGAGGTCAGGGATGAGAGCGACCGGAGAAGAGAAGAGGTGGGATCAGCGGGATCGATGAGAGAAGAGAGAGAAGAGAGAGAAGAGTGGGGGTCTCTTCCTTTTAACAGACATCTGTTTACGCCCTGTTTTGGTGACAGAGCGAATCAAAACTTCTGATGTGTAGCGGGAAGAAGTCTTCTTTGTGTGAAGACAAACACGCCCCCTTTTACCATATGTCTTATGAGGGAAAGGATTCATACTTAGAAATGTGATATTTCCTGGAACAATTTAAGTATTATTGTACCTTGCAGTCAAGATTCGTCTCCGTGAGATGGAGAGGATTACATAGATATCCATTATGACAGGTAAAGATTGGGGAAACATAACGTTACATTTATATGCATAATTACACACAAATAAAGTTTGATTAAACACACAATGAAATGGTCAGTATTTCCGTTATGGCATGTGAAGACACTTGAGAGACATAGGAATACATATCAACATTTTGGTAATGTCCTATGTGGGTAAGTCAATGGAAAATCTGTGTGTGTGTGTGTGGTGCGTTTGGGACGTGACTCGCTGGAATGTTAGTTTTCCTGGGTTGTAAAGTTTTATGGTCTGAGGTAGGGTTACCACAAGACACTATTGAGGAACTTCTTTCATGAACCTTCAGAATTAAAGATTTTACTCTAGCAAGTCACACCTCTATTATAAATTTGTAATGAATGGTAAAATGAAATTTTACTATGTGGAAGTCCATATATGGAAATGTGCTTCAGTTGCATCTCGTGGTGGTTTTCTGGTTGAAAGTCACAGGAAGTCCAAGCTGAACTAGGGGGTTTTACAAGGGGTTCTTAAAAACAGGGTCCTCTTTATGGCTCAAATGTCCCTCTGGGGAGATTATTAACCAGATTGCAATTTTGACATGTCCAAGTAGACTTAGCGACGCCATGGACAGACCCGTTGTCTAAAAAGACAACGAAGGATGTGTTTGGAAACAAGGAATTACTAATTGGAACAGCATGTGACCGCATGTCAGGCATTGTCGCTACATTCCCCCTTTGTGTTGGATGAAGACTTGGAGATGGACTTTATCGAACAACAAATAGGCACAATGGATGGCAGGTGGATCATGATGATCAAATAGCAGGTGGTTGCTAGGCTGATGATTCAGCTCAAGTGAGGTTGAGGTGGTCGATGTCGTGGGACCCCCACTTTTTCACGGTTCGTAGGAACTCGCCAGACACGGCTTTGTGAGCTTGGCTGTGGATGCTCACGTCTTGTTGAGTCTGGTACAGGATGAAAGCCAAGACGAGTGTCAGGGCGTGGTCGGTGACCGTGGAGATGCCTATCACCGTGTTAGACTTTCTGAGTGTGAGTCCTGCCTTGGTGATCAGGAGTCGGGGCTGCTCTCTATCCATGCGATGCCGGATGCCGGATCTGGTGATGTCAGATGGTGGCTGCTTTCTCGTGAACCACCACAGCATCCTGTTAGAGGCACAAGGGAGAGAGAGAGAGAGAGAGAGAGAGAGAGAAAGGGACAAAAATTTCCAGCGATGGATGTCCTTGGTTGTCTCTTTTGCTTCGCTGAGGTTGGTATAGGAAAGGTCTGTTCATCAGAGGCCCGCATGACCTTTCTTTGTACACAGCGGAGGTGGCGTAAGCGGCTCTGAGGCGTGCAGTGTAGTTGGTAAAGTTTGTTTGTGCTGTGTAGTCACTGCAATCGTGATGGTGGTATGTATGTGGCGCAGACATTGGTCTGGTTACTCCAGGTCAGGTCAGTGATGACCTTGAAGCAGTAGGTGTCAGTGTTCGTTTTCTGTGTCGGTGTCAGACGCGGCTGCACTGTCTTCATCTGTTGTGTAAGAAGACTCGGGCTCACCAGTGTTCTGGAGAGAGTGGTTGCTGGTTCGATGGTCTGGGCTTGGAGTTCTGGACGGCAGGTGATGCTGGTTCCAGAATCTTTCTGAGCGCTCGGTCCGACGCTTTGGATGAGCACCGTCACAGTCGTGCTGCCACGTGCTGTCTGGCTCTGAGCAGTGCTCAGAGACGGAGTAAATTGTGTGTGTTCTGACAGTCTTTTCATCCATAGCCCTTTGCTTGGTGTAAGCCTTGTGGGCTAAGTCTCTGAGTTTTCGAGTAGACATGGTTCGTGGGCAGACGAGCACATCAAGATGTTTACTCACGGTGCTATGTAGATTTCGCAGAAACAAAGTTCTAAAGGTTACATCTTCTTCCATATGTGGGGTGTTGGTTGCTCCGAAGAACGTTTGTCGGAGTCGGTCATAGTAGGACTGGGGGTGTTCAAGTCGGGCCTGTTTGACGTCAAAGGCCGTGATAAACCCTTGGTCTGATTCTGGATCAGAGAATTCACGGATCAACGCTTGTCTCAGTTGCTTGTAATCTGCTTTGACCGCCTCTGGTTGTCGATCCAGGAAGCTACGCACTTCTCTATTTGCGGTTATTCGTAACAAATACAACTTGTCCCAAGCTGTCACGTTAGCGACAGTTTGCAGGTGAAAATCAATGTCTTGAAGGTACGCATAAACACTGCAGTCTCCTGCAGAATCTGGATCGAACATAGGAATGTTTCGAGCTAGCTTGTCAAGTTCTCGGGGAGGAGAGCTGTTGCTGGGGGCCCAATCCGTCTGGGGAGGATTCTGACCCTTTACAACTCCGCCCCCTTCAGCTTTTGGATTTTGGCTGACAGGGTTGGGGTGGCTGATTGGGAGAAACTCTGTGAGGTGTGTTTCTCTGTTCCAGCCACTCTGCAATCTGTAAGCATGTTTTAGTTCTGCATGAACAGTGTCAAGTTCATCTTGGAGCTCGTGTCTCTGCTGAGCAAGCTGATGGATTTTAGTCTCTGCTCTCTCAAGGAGAGCTTCAGCCTGTTGGAGCCTTTCGTTGAGTTCCTTCCGGGTGAGTTCCTCCGACTGTTGTCTTTGGTCTGTGTGCCGATGAAGATCGTCTAGGGCATTTTGAAGTCTTTCAACTTCCTGTTGTAGCGTTGTGTCCGTCTCGTCCTCTTCCTCGGTCAGGGAGAGTAGCTGGTCTAGACGGCTCTGTGTGTGTGCTCGGTCCTCCAGGGCCTCTGTGGCCTGGAGCTGTAGTGCGGCTGTCTTTTGCTGCAGGTCGGCGTTGCTCCTTTCGCTGTCCCGGGCCCTGGCGACGAGTTTGAGTGCGAGGTTTCCGAAGATTTTGGACAGCTGCTCGTGGCTGTATGTCTGGGTTGGATCATGGGACTCGAACTGGCTCAGGTCTGTGTCCCGTTGCTCTTGGCTCGAGCGATGTGGGTCCTGGGGCAGCACGGTCTTTGTTATGTCCCTCAGCCATGCCTCAAGGTCGTCCCAGCGGACTGCAGGACAGGGTGAGCTCGACATCTCGGCTTACTGTTGGCGAGAGAAGCACAGCACACACAAAAAGAGACAAAATGCAAGTTTGTTTTAGGGTCAAATGAGCTATACTCATACGGGCTAGGCCGTTTATGAGAATTTCGGGCTAACTGATGCCGACAGTTAGCGGAGCCAATTTCGTGGGTATGGCTAAACCCACAATAGAGATTTTGACAGGCGGTAGCCTGGGAGTCGTCTAAAGACGCCGGCTTTGATCGTTACTCTATTCACTTTCCTGGGGTCTCTCTTAGGTTCTGTCTGTAAGTGAAATGAGAGAAACAAATCACAACAGAAATGGAGAAAAATTAAAATAACAACAAAGTTGAAGGTAGGGAAGAAAAGGGAAACACAACACAAGGAAGTGAATTGGTCTGCAATGAAATGTCACAAACAATAACACGGGAGTGTTATATAGTAAAGTAAAAAAAAATTAAAGAGGCCTAAGCCTATTAACACTGCTAGAGTTATCGGGACAGGGTCTCGAAAGAAGGTGTGTCTTAGAGAGAAAAAGGTGGGCCAAGCACCTAAAATACACCAGGAGGAATATCTAGTATTCTGTGGTTCATAATAAGTGGATGGGTTCTATCAAATTTTAGTTACCTGGGGTGAATAGAGGTCATCCAGGTGGAAACCAGTGATGTCGTCTCAATCACCCCAGTGCACTGACTGAGTCCTGCCCATAGATACACAATAAGGGATTAAGAGGTTGGACTTAATGTGAATTAAGGCTTTCTGGTTTCATCAAATTGGGTAAATATGTATGCAGGAGTCAGAGGCAAAGGCTCTACTAAAATAGTGATACAACAAAAAAAGAAATTATGATAACTGATGGTGATTTATCAGAATAACCTACCCCACCCACCCCCCCCCCCCCCCCACCCCCTTTTGGAGAAAAGAGGGAAGAGAAAAAAAATTATCAATGAAATAAAATGTGAATAACAACACAGGCTTGAGACGCAGGCAGAGGGATAGGCCCTGGCAGTGGGTTTGTGTCACTAGGGTGAGGGCCGTATGTCTTCTCGGTGGTCTTCCCTGGCTGATTAGACACAATTTTGAATTAAAATTCAAACTAGTTTGAATTGAAATTCAACTAAGCATGCAAGGGGAGGTTCAAAATAATAAAAATAAGGAAGGAAAGAAAATTAGAATGATGACAGTGATGTATCAATACTAAAATTAATTAAACTGAAATTCAGAATGACTTCCTATAATCCTTACAATAACACTGAAGTTATTAGTATTGATTATAAAAATAATCAAACGAAAAGGGTGGCAATGAGACACTTCAATTGCAGACTGGGGGTTAAACAGATATTGATAAGTCGACCCAAGATCGCCACACGGTGGCGTGCTTCTTCCTAGGTGGACCTATCAATGAACTGAGTGAATCAAATCTAAGTTTTTAATTCGAAAAGTTTTCCTTTTTTTCGAACTTAACTTAAAGTGTGACAGTCAAAAACAGAAAAAGGAATTGTCTAACTCCAAATAATATCAGCATAAGCTAAGCTTGAATGCAGTTAAGTATTTGAGAGAGAAAATGAATGCAGAGAGAAAAAGAAATTGAAAGCAGGTATTATCTTAGAACGCCACCAGATGGCGCACTTGCGCTCGCGCAGGCTGACGTCAGTGGGAGGCGACGCTCACGCAGGATGACGTCGGTGGGGGGCGCGTGATTTGAGAACTGCCACACACCTAGAGGCTGCCCTCTAGTGTTGGTGACGTGATTCAGCAGTTAAGACAGCAGATTTTTTATCTGTGGAATCACGAGTATTTTGCGCTCTGTTGCATGCGGAAAATGAGCGAGTTTTACAACATGTGACTACAGGGATTACACATTATGCATTACACATTGAGACGGTTTTAGAATAAGGACAGGGATTATCATCTTTTCTTAATTCATAAAACTGGTCTCCAATTACACATTAGATATAAAATGGCTTACATAAAAACAGGTATTAAAACTTCTTGTTTTAATCACTAGAAACTGTGAGCAAACAGGCATTAAACATCTATTTACTTAAGCTGTGAGCACGACAGACATCAAAACAGCTGTGAGCAGGAACTACCATCTGCTCATCTCCCATAAGCAATAATCAAAATAGCACTTTATGATAATGCGTAGGTTTACGAAATTGGATCGCGAGGCCAATTTCTGACCAGGAGCTTATCGTTAACGTATTGTATATAATAAGGCCTATTACGACTGAAAAACTGAGTCACTGCTCAGGTCAGATTTACGTCTTCGTACTAAAAAGAGTCCTCCGTCTTATTTAGTCGGTTTAAATCATATTACATGTACCCACTGCAAAGAGTTTTGCTTAGTCTTTACAGGGACACTGTAATATTATGAGCTGCAGTTTTAGCACTTAACAGTGATTAAAAATGCTTAGACATTTTTGAAACTGTTAATTTGCAGAGCTGAGCTGGCTTTGTGCCTGCCTTCAGCTGGGTGAGTTCGCCTTAGCGACTTACCTCACAAATTCAAAATAATTTTATAATTTATTAATACCAATAATACACATTCACTGAAACTGAATTTTGCCCAACAAATAAAGTTTGAAACTGCCCGCATTCTCCACCATTAAATGTAACGAATACGACTCTGGGTAAATATGAATTAGCTCAAGAATATGGGGAATTCTGGGAATATTAATATTTATGACTCATGGTCATAATTCATACGTCGTATGTACATTTATTTTATCAATTATCGAGATTACCTTGTTCTGTAACTGGTCTGACCAACATTTAATTCGTCCAGCGAAACAAATGTAAAATCATTACAGTCAGAGGTATTCACAAACTTCAAGGAAGTTTATGTCCTGGCCACGAACATTAAACTTTATTGAGTTTATTAATTAAAACTACTGAATGTAGTCTAATATCGAGCTTGTAGCTTAAGATCTTTTGTTTCATTGACTTTAGAATGGTGGGTTTTCAAACACGGAGACAGTGAAAAGTATTTATGAATTTTAATAAATGCAAAACTAGAGATTATATGAGCTACGAATATAAACGTACGTAAAAATGCAAATAATAAACAAACAAACATATAACCAAACAATAGCATAAGTGATCAGAATGAAATGAAGGAAAGAAAGAAAGAGAAGAGAAGAGGGAAAAGCTAGTAATTATTACATACAGAAACCTAAGTTCACGAGACACCGGGAAACAGCTTTTATCAGACAATGTACTTGCGATTCTGTGCTCTTTCGGGTGAGGCTGATGCTGAGGCAGGAAGCGAGGGTGGCGTCCTGTTTTTGCTGGGTCTTCCGGTGCCGCGAAGTTCGAAAAGGCTCACTGAATGTAAAGTTACCGGAAAATCAGATTCATCTCCCTGGATGGGAGAGGTTTAATGTCTTTGTTGCAAGGGACGCAGCTACGACTCGGACATGTGCTTGCTCGATAGAGAAGACTAAGGCCTTCTTCAGATGATCCTTGGAGAAGCGCTGTGCCGGGGAGAGGAGGAAGGGTGAGAGGTCAGGGATGAGAGCGACCGGAGAAGAGAAGAGGTGGGATCAGCGGGATCGATGAGAGAAGAGAGAGAAGAGAGAGAAGAGTGGGGGTCTCTTCCTTTTAACAGACATCTGTTTACGCCCTGTTTTGGTGACAGAGCGAATCAAAACTTCTGATGTGTAGCGGGAAGAAGTCTTCTTTGTGTGAAGACAAACACGCCCCCTTTTACCATATGTCTTATGAGGGAAAGGATTCATACTTAGAAATGTGATATTTCCTGGAACAATTTAACCTGTTAACCGTTGCCAGAGCGCGGGCGCACTGAAGCGGTTTTATTTATATATAGTTCAAAGTTACTATCAGATTTAATGTTATACCTTGACAAACTATACATCATTAAAAAGATATAAGACTCAAGTTTCAGAATTTGACCACTATTGTATTCTGAGAAACTTATAGCGACAGTTATTTCTTAATTTGTGTCAGGAGTTATGAAATGAAAAAATGAGTCGATACCTTTGATATGAATTATGCGCGTCAGCCGCTTTCATTCATAAAAAACTCCGTGCTGTCGTCATGACAGCGATACACAAAACAACGTCCTTCAGGGCTTTTAGCTAAAAAATGTGCAGATTTGGAGAAATATTGATATATTCTCATAGGTTTACATCAGATTTCTATAGACAGGAATAATATTTATTGAATTTATACCCAAATGCGTCGATGTAATCATCATGAGCGTTTGCATACTCTGTTAATGTGTTTTCAATTCATACCAATAGCCTGAGGGCGCCCTCGCCGCCCTGTGCACAGTATTAGAACATGAAGAAGTGCCATAATCATGTGACAATCCAGGAAGCCTCGAACACACACACACAGCTAACAACAGATCGCGCTGTAACTATGGCTGTAACATGCAGATACAGACATTTTGAAGACAATAAACATGTTTGCTATGATATTTGAGTTACCTGTGTTTTTCAATCCATGCCAGGTATTTCCATAATAATAGATTATATTTATAATGTAATGCTAATCTATATAGAATCGTTGTGCAGAACACTATCCAATAGTATATTTTCTGTCTGATTTTTTATCTGAAGCCAAATTAGATCACAGAAAATTATTTAAAATACTCGATTTGCTTTATAAAGTAAGTTTATAAGCACAAACATGGTTTTAATCTCATAAATTGTCGTGTATTGATGGTGTGCTAAGCTAACATGCTAGCTAGCCCTAGGTGCACCTGCTACCTAGAAGTTATATTTTTATTATTTTTTGAATGCTTACTGAAATGTTTCTTTATTCAAGAAATGCATTAGATACAGTTTAAAATGTAAGGGTGAACTTTGAGAAAAGAAATTAGTGACTGAAACCATATGAATAGCCTGTGAATAGGCTAGCCAGTCGTTAGTAACTATAATGCAGACAAAAGAAATGCATATTTCGAGCCATAACCAGGCTGGAGAGGTGTGAATGTGTGCAGGGGGAGACTGAGACTGAATGGGGCTCGTTTGCACCACAAAACAATAAAGAAAATATACTGGATAGATGGTTAGGAGATGGCAATAAACATCAGTAGCATTTTAGCATCAAATCAAAATAAAGTCACATGACATGGTCTTGAAAAACATTTCACTAAATACAGAGTTTTGGACTTATTATCTTAAGATTTTAAACATAAAATGTTTAGACATGTGGCATTAGCTGTAGTGCATTTCTAGATTGCTCCAGTGCCAACTTCAATTTTATTTTCATGAGGATATTTCATAAAAAATAATTTCTAATAACTTTACAAAACTTTGAAGCTATTTATAAAAAATTTTGTCATTATGACAATAATTAATTCTACATTTACAATAAACTGCCAGGTGTCAGCTTTCAAATGAGATCATACTTGTGCTTTTAGTACAAAGGGTTCATGAACTGTATCTGTTTCAGTTTGGGTATGTCATTTCTTGGGATTTTTCAAAAGTGGGTTTGCAGCTTAACAGGTTAAGTATTATTGTACCTTGCAGTCAAGATTCGTCTCCGTGAGATGGAGAGGATTACATAGATATCCATTATGACAGGTAAAGATTGGGGAAACATAACGTTACATTTATATGCATAATTACACACAAATAAAGTTTGATTAAACACACAATGAAATGGTCAGTATTTCCGTTATGGCATGTGAAGACACTTGAGAGACATAGGAATACATATCAACATTTTGGTAATGTCCTATGTGGGTAAGTCAATGGAAAATCTGTGTGTGTGTGTGTGGTGCGTTTGGGACGTGACTCGCTGGAATGTTAGTTTTCCTGGGTTGTAAAGTTTTATGGTCTGAGGTAGGGTTACCACAAGACACTATTGAGGAACTTCTTTCATGAACCTTCAGAATTAAAGATTTTACTCTAGCAAGTCACACCTCTATTATAAATTTGTAATGAATGGTAAAATGAAATTTTACTATGTGGAAGTCCATATATGGAAATGTGCTTCAGTTGCATCTCGTGGTGGGTTTCTGGTTGAAAGTCCACGAGTGTGTGTGTGTGTGTGTGGAATGTCACAAGGCTGTAAAGTCACAGGAAGTCCAAGCTGAACTAGGGGGTTTTACAAGGGGTTCTTAAAAACAGGGTCCTCTTTATGGCTCAAATGTCCCTCTGGGGAGATTATTAACCAGATTGCAATTTTGACATGTCCAAGTAGACTTAGCGACGCCATGGACAGACCCGTTGTCTAAAAAGACAACGAAGGATGTGTTTGGAAACAAGGAATTACTAATTGGAACAGCATGTGACCGCATTTCAGGCATTGTCGCTACAGTAGTGAGTAACTTACTTCGGATTATATATATATATATATATATATATATATATATATATGAAGAAGACTTCAGATGCAAAAGCCTCTGAGTGCCATCTGAAACTTTCTTCTAAAAAAGCATTTTTATCAAGCTTGTATATTTAAGTTCAGTAATTTCACTTTAATGACAATTAATAGGTACTTTTCATTGCCATTTAAGTGAAATAACTGAACATAAACGTACAAGCTTGATAAAAATGCTCTTTTAGAAGAAAATTTCAGATGGTACTTAGAGGCTTTTGCATCTGAAGTCGTCATATATATAAAATTATATTATTTAGATTTTTTATTTTTATTTAAATGACTATTATTTTCATAAGTAGATTGGCTCTCTTTGCAACAAAAAGCATTTTCTCCCATCTGTAGCCCGAAAAAGAAAATCATTGCCTGTCCTTTGGTTTGTATAATAGTAATATAACTTATACAACTACATTTGGATTATTAGACAATGTCGAAATAAAGTGAATCTGCAGAGTGTTGCATTCAAAGGCATGTAATTGACAGAGAAGAAAGAGTTAAAACTCTTCACATGTGCTCGCGCTCATGACTGC
Organism: Rutilus rutilus; assembly: GCF_951802725.1. NCBI lineage: Eukaryota > Metazoa > Chordata > Actinopteri > Cypriniformes > Leuciscidae > Rutilus > Rutilus rutilus. The sequence continues at coordinate 48,178,490 of NC_140214.1, forward strand.
TACTGAATATCTGAACACACACACACAAAAAAAAAGTACATCGACGAATCTTCTTCTGTCGGTTCTCCAAAATATAATCAAATGTATATTTCTGCAAGCATGTTTAAACTGGTTAACTGTGTCTACGGCAGGCAATTAAAGGCATTCGTTTTCAAGTCGAGTTTGCACGCCACTGCGCAACAATACACACACACAACCGCGGGATGGCGGGTGTTCATAAACTGTGGGCAATGGTAGCTTATTTAATGTATAAATTAATGTATATGTCCAAAAAACGTAGCCTGGCAAGCCAGACGTACATCAAGATGTTTAGTCTGGAAACTCACCATAGACACGGTCAATCTGATGGGCGGGATAAACGGCAGTCTTTCAAATTCCCTCTGCACGCAATAGGACAGCGCTTCAACCAACCAGAGCGTTTTCCCAACAGCGGAGCTAACGTTAGTTGATAGATTCAACTTTTAAATCTGGCCGACAAAACTACGAACACATCTTCCTTTTTTTAAGAATGACTTAAGTGCCGTTCTTTGTTCTTTTCTCAAAGAAAAACTTAACTCCAAGTCCTCCAGAGTTGCGGCCAAAGCCGATTCGAAAGACCGCTGTTCTCCATCCGCAGCTGCCATTCTTTGTTTTCAAGTAGCAGGTAACCGTCGCAACTCTGTCGTCATATGTTAAGCCCGCCCCCGCCTACTCTATACACGACGTGATTGGCCTGACCCAATTTAGGTTTTTGCAGCAAAAAGGTCTATTGAGAGTTGCTAGACCCACCCTGGCTGCAAAATAATTTTGCTGCCGCTAGGGTGTGTCTGAATTTCTAGGCTACAAAAAACGGGTAATGTCATACTTTCTAGTAGTGCTATCATGGCGTAATAATCTGTTTGGTTGTAAAATGTATTACCTGAGTGAAATGAAATCGAATATATCGTCCTGTGGAATCATTCATTCACAGACAGCTTACGAAGATGATCAACTAATAAAGATCTTCATCGCTGGCAAATATATGATGCATTTGAAGATTTGCTCTCACTTGACTGTAGGCCTACTGTAGGTCCACGGCCACTTCATCCAACGCTCTTGATGTCCTTAAATCTTCCTGTTACGACTCCGAGTCGAGTGTGAATTGAAATCGCTTCAGACGATTCAGTGCGTGCAGGAACTGAACAGATCATTCAAACTGATTCGAGAACCGATTTAGACAGATCTAACTTGTTGTTTGATGAAGTCTTTGAACAGAATCGACTCAAAAGAGTGATTCATTTGTGAATTGAGCATCGCTCAAGCCCAGAAAAAAGATGCATCGCACTTACGCATTTAACAACACATATTGCATTAAAATAAAGTAACGAGAGGAACGTCGCCCAATGTAACGAAGTAAAAGTACAGTTTTTTCATTAGAAATGTACTCGAGTTAAAGTAATAAGTACCCACATTCAAATCTACTCTTAAAAGTACAATTTTTCCGAAAAACTACTCAAGTAAATGTAACGAAGTAAATGTACTTCGTTACTACCCACCTCTGGGCGTAGGTTTGATTTTTAAATTGGTGGGGACAGGGGCATCATATATATATATAAATATATTTTAAGTTTTCAGAGTCACTGGATATTGGTAGGGAGTCTAGGGACACGTCCGTAGCGTCCATACTAATATATATATATATATATATATATATATATATATATATATATATATATATATATATATGTGTATGTGTGTGTGTGTGTGTTTTATAATTGTGTATAACTACTGTCGATTTCTATTACAGGCTTGTGTCTCTTCCGTTTTCGGATTTTAGTTCCAGGGCTGCATTTACTTCATTTTCTGTAACGTTAGTCATTCCCTTAAAGTCCCGTTGTTCGTGTTGTTGACACATTTTCAGGTAAGCGAGTTTGCTTAAAGTTGATTTGAATGTTACGTTAGCTAATATTGTTTGACTATAATATTATACATGTATAACTATTATCTATCACCTAAATTTGTTGTTTGAACAAGCAAAGTTTAGGATTATCAATTTTAGAAAACAAACATGTACAATTCTGTTTTGTTAGTCACACTCCCCATCTAAAATGGTTAAGTGTGATTCATAATGAGATGGCCTAGTGTAATTTTGAAACTGAAGAAAAAACAAACATAAGCATAACATTTATAAAGAGATCTATCAGGGTCGGGCCGGACACTCAGCACAGACCAACGAACTCCATACCAGAGACAAACACCCCCAAAAAAACTTCACGAGCAGTCTCCATCACATTTCATTCTGCATCCAGCAAGTGTCAGGTGTGTCGGCCACGCCCCCTCCAGACGGCACCTAAAAACATACACACCAACCACACACACACACGCACATACGCACATCCTAGTCTGAGACGTCACACTAAGACTGACTGCTAGTGGGTCATACTAGTCAAGTCACCTTTATTTATATAGCACTTTCTACAATACAGATTGTATCAAAGCAGCTTCACAGTGGTAACATGAAAAAAATACAACAAAGTTTGTTTCTAGAAGAAAATTGCGTCATTGTCCACATTAAGTAAGGCAGATCAATAATAATGTTGAATATTAAATGTCTCTCCAACTATGCAAGCCAAGAGCCAAGGCAACAACTAGAACTTAAGACAATGTCTTAACTGTCTTAACATAATTGCTGTTTATACAACCGGCCCCAGGTTGGGTCCGAAGTGACTCATATGGCCAACATTTTTCGGATGGGGCCTGATAACTGGTTTTCCATACGGACCTCGCTTAATGGATGAGGAAGAGAAAATACCCTCAACAAACTATTACTATAAAGTTGAAAGTACACACTGTCATATGGTGTAGGATTAAGATCTGTCCATACTGGAATAACCAAACCTGTTCATTCCAAGGAGAGAGAGACACACACACACACACACACACACACACACACACACACACACACACAAATATGCATTCACAGCATTGTAGTAACATAGTTATTGTATATCCATGTTTGTATGCTGTATATGCAGAGTATATTTCTCCTCTAACCCTGGGAATATATAAGCAGCTTGGGTAAAGTAAAAAATAAATAAATATTAGACTTGTCAGACAGCACAGTGTTAGGGACAGATGTGGTATCTGTCAGTGAAAACTTAATTGCACTGACAGATTGTATTGGGAAATATTGGGAAAATAATACAGATTGCACAGGGAAATATTGCCCAGATTTGTCATATGTGCCTAAACATTGTGTGGCGCTGTCTGTATAGATCATGATTTTGGACTTATTTTATGCAAATATTTTTTTGAAATTTAAATAGTGGATTTTAATAACTGATTTCACCGCCATAGAGTCGATTTTTCATGAATACATATTCAACGTGTTGTCGAAAGAGATGCAGCTCATACAAGGATAGCTTACTTGTGTAATATGATATAAACATACAACAATACAAACTCTTTGAATCCTTGTTAAGGTTTATCTAAATGTTGTGCAATATCAAATGACATGTTTTTTTATTATTATTATTTTTACATTTTTGTTTAATGATTTCTACAGGAGATGTCGAAGAAGCTGCCACGGGGACATTTCAAGAACCATAAAGAAGGGTTCGGTCTTTGAAGGTTCACACATGGATCTTTCAACCTGGCTCAAGATAATGTCAGTGTTTTATTTTTTTTTTATTTTTTTTTTTTTATGAATTAACTTAAATGCATTATTTTATCATTTATATAAGAAACAATAGTTATATTTTTACCTTTAGAGAATTGTATATTTTAGCTCAATTTGTCTCACAACCCTCTGACACAACACATTAATTAAATATCATTTTTTAATTCAACAATCACTGGATACATTATATAATGTAGCATTTTTTTATTTATTTTTTTGAGTGAACATTTGGCTATCTCGCATATGGCTTAACACTATTCATTTTGAATTGTCAGTTTTGCTCAAGGTCTCCGTAAAAGGCATCTGGACATGATTGAGGAAGGGGTTTGTGGAAGTAGTGCATCAATCACTAAAGTGTATGATACTCTTCGCCACTGCTGCGTCACTGCCATTCAAAGACTTGAGATGAAAAAAAAGACGAGAATTGGTGGTAGACAATCTTTTGTTGTCATTGATGAAAGCAAATTCTGCCACAAAAGAAAGGTACAACACTGAATGCCAGATGATGTTGACAAGCAAGATACAAATATTTTAAAATTAATTTTCTTCTGGTAATGAATAATAACATGGCTGTTTCATTTTGATTTGACTATTTGTAGTACAACCATGGACGATTTGGGAGAGCCTGGAGAAGAAAACGTACATGGGTCTTTGGACTGATGGAGGTGAGGGGCACACGTCGAAGACCAGTTTTGAAGTTGGTCAAAAGCCGTTCCAGAAGGCATCTGCTACCCATCATACAAAAGTATGTAAGAACTGGGAGTCAAATTCTCAGTGATAGATGGAGAGCATACAATACCTTGCAACAGCAGGGTTACATTCACTATCAGGTGAACCACAGACGCTTCTTCGTCCATCCACAATCGGGCGCCCACACCCAGCACATGGAGCGTGCATGGCGCTCATATAAAGAAAATATATATCGCTATAGAGGAAACCTCACTGAACATTCATTAAAAAGAAATCTTTGTCTCATTGAGTGGAACTATTGGCTTGGGAAGGATCACAGACATGGACCCATTGGCCGCCTAATTCATGACATTAAAAAGGTGTATAAATTTAAATGAGACTAAACAAGACTGTTCATAACCAGAAGAAAATTCTTCGTTCTTGTGTGATGTTCTCGTAGGGTGGCCATACGTCCGGATTTTAAGCGTCCGGCGCAGCCTCAAGCCAGACACTCATTTGCCCTCCTTTTTGGAGTTGCGGTAAATCGGCCTAAAAAACCTGAAATGTGTATTTTATTTATTTTTCGCATTCATTATTTGTTTATGTATGTATTTATTTTATTTCCAGAAGTCCAAAAATTTTATGTTTTCAGGCACTGTGCACTTTGCAAGACTGGTTCATCTAAGTTATGGAAATGGCCACCCTATGTTCTCGGTTGTAATCATTATACATGTACTGTACAAAACTACTCACCCAAGTTAAAATGTTTGGTTAGTGTTATTTATTTTACTTTTATTTTAATTTTCTATAACATTGTGTCTTTTACTTAAAATTTGTAGAATGCCAAATTACATTAAAGGTGTGTAAAAAAACCCAGAAATTATGAGTTTAATTTCATACATCATACAAACCTTTAACATGAAATTTGAATCCTGGCAATTGAAATGTGATGTCTACACCTGTTTCTAAGTATGTGAATATTGCATTCATATACAAAATGAGTAAAGTACCGTGTCTTACAGTAGTAAATGTATAGAAATAATAAATAGGCACGAGGTATGTTAATACAAGTTGCTTTGGTGTGTTTTATAGCTTTTAGTCAAAGTGAAGTTACTTTTGAATACTTAAGGTCAAATAATTAACTGGATGTTACCAGCTTCTGCTTTAGCTTAGAGACAGTTCCTTCAATTGAAACTGTATTATTCCAATACATTTTTTATTATTATTTTGGTTGAAAGTAGTTTAAAACTTTTTCAACCTAGTTTAAAGGTATTTAATCATTTAGGTAAAATTGTTTGCCCCCTACTGGACATTATTTTTGATTAAATGATCAGTTCTTCTTCAGATTATGGAAACGCCAAAAAGTGTGATTGTGTTGCTGCGTCAGTCACACATTCGTGGGGTAGGTTTGAAAGTTTTGCGTGAAACAGTCTGGGAAAACAAAGACGAGGGAAGCGATCTAAGTATTTTTATCAAACTGAGTATTCCAGGAGTATTCCCTACTCCTGCCCACAGACATCGAAGCGTTGAAAGCAGGTAAGACGTTTTCTACACAGAGTAGACTTGCGTTGCTTGCGCTTTTCTTTTGTGTGTGTGTGTGTGTGTGTGTGTGTGTGTGTTCTCTAATTTTACTGGATAAAAAAAAAAAAAAAAACGTATGTCATAAAATGTACTTTGAAATAATATATTTTTAAATTAAGATAATCATGTTAAGTCGTGCCACGTCATTGCAGCAGAAACAGTTCTTGAGGCCCTTCCGGTGAGTAACATTTTTGTTAGCCTTAGCATTTCTTTATAAAGTAGTTACTATTGAATGTTGTTAAGAGGTTACATTAGCAACAGCAGATAATACAGTGTTTATGATATTATATTTTTTATTGTACCACATTATTTACTAATTAGTCGTTGTATGTTGTGTATGTCACATGCAAGCCAATTACCTAAATCTGGTTGAGTTATCATGACAGCAACTTTGAAGTTGCTTTCTCCAGTAAGATACGGCCAATTGGTTAGTGATTAACTTCACAGTTTCAGTCTTTTTTTTCTTTCTTTTTTCCCAGTAGATTTACCATGGGGGACAGTGCACAAGACACTGCAGAGTACTCCGCAGAAGGTAAACTGGACACTAGATGTATTTCCCAGAACAGCAACGCAATGCCACTACTAGGCCTACTACTTATTTTTTATTATTGTTGTTGTTGTTAGGGTGTGTGTGTGTGTGTGTGTGTGTGTGTGTGTGTGTGTGTGTGTGTGTGTGTGTGTGTGTACTATGCAAGTCAGCTTTGGTAAACATTTGCTGCCAACATCTAATTGTGGTCTTAAGTTTTATAAAGACCATGAGTTTCCAAGTGAAAAATAACATATTAAGATGGAGGCTAGCCAAAGCTGGTCATTAGCAGAAGCTGTTATAACCAGCTGATACCCCCCCCCCCCCCCCACCCCCCCCCCCCCCCCCCCCCCCCCCCCCAGCAGTTGCATCTGATGAGGGGAGTAATGTTGCTCCATCTGGCTCTGTTCTATTAAACTAAGTGAAGAGAAAAGTGAGTTGATGGATAAGAGAGATCAGCTGAGAACAGAGCTAGATCAAATGATGGACTCTGCTGCTGCTGCACCTGCCCCTGCTCCATCCACTGCACCTGCCCCTCCTCACAGCTACAGTAAGTTACATTGTTGTTTTTAAACATGATGTGCTTTTAAATGTTTATATTTCAAGTTTCCCCTGACATGCTTTTGTATAGGTTATTGTATGAATTTTTTTTAAATACATGTAAAGAATTAGTTTAAAAGGAGTTAAAGCAGAGAGACTTAAAGTACATTTATTTTCTTTTAGAGAAACCAAAAAAGAAGAGGATTAGCTCCTCCTCAACATCCTCTTCATTGTCCTCCTCCTCCTCATCTTCCACGTCTTCTTCTGAGGCAGTAAAGATGAAGAAGAAGAAGAAGACGAAGAAGAAGAAGAAGAAGAAAAAGAAGAAGAAGAAGAAGAAGAAGAAGACAAAACCCAACGAAAGATCGTTTGGGAGGAGGAGTAAGTTGAAATTATAAATGCTACTTAGCTAACACACTTTCAACTTGTTAACCTACATTCTAAAAATTCTGGACATCCAAGATATCCATGTCTTTCTTTCTTCAGTTGAAAAGAAATTAAGGTTTTTGAGGAAAAAATTTCAGGATTTTTCTCCATTTAATGGACTTTAATGTAAACCAAAAATTCCAATGTTCAAAGAAGGTTCAAATGTCCGTCTCAATGCAGCTTCAGAGTCTCTACACAATCCCAGTCGAGAAATAAGGGTCTTATCTAGCGAAACCATCTGTTATTTTCACACAAAAAACAACAACAATTATATACTTTTTTAACCACAAATGCCCATCATGTACCATCTCTGAGATGCGCCAAGCATTACGTCATCACGTTGGAAAGGTGACACGTCACGTCATCTGTTATTTGTCTGTGTGCTCCGGTTCAAAAAGGCAGCAAAGGGCGAAATACTCCATCTCATCTTCTCCTCCAACTTCAAAATTGTCCGACATCTTTCTTTTAATTTCTTTCTTTTTTTTTTTTTTGGTGACCTTTCCAACGTGATGACGTAATACGTCAGAGATGGTACAAGATGGGCATTTGTGGTTAAAAAGTATATAGGTTTTTTTTTTTGAAAATGACAGATGGTTTCGCTAGATAAGACCCTTATTTCTCGACTGGGATTGAGTAGAGACTTTGAAGCTGCATTGAGACGGACATTTGAACCTTCTTTGAACATTGGGATCGTTGTTGCCATTGAAGTCCATTCTGTGTAAAAAAAATCCTGAAATGTTTTCCTCAAAAAACTTCATTTCTTTTTCCACTGAAGAAAGAAAGACATGGATATCTTGGATGACATCGTGGTGAGTAAATTATCAGCACATTTTTTTAGAAAGTGACCTAATCCTTTAAAGCATCACAGTGAAAACTCATCACAGTAATAACAATATAAAGACAGTTTGGCCAAACAGTGTTGAGATTTCTGATTGTGTGGAACAACTCATACCCTTATAATCTCTACAGATGCGTAGTTTTTTTTTATTAATCTGACCGCAAGTTGCCTTGATTACTTGATGCCGAATGCCGTATGTCGCAACTCGCCCGCCACCTCCTCATATGGAGTCAGAAGCATCTGAGGTCGCTTCGAGCCATTTACATTCCGGGAGACCTGAACCAGGCTGCCGACGAGCTGTCTCGGCTTCGGCCTCTCCCTGGAGAATGGAGACTCCATCCCCAGTCGGTTCAGCTGATTTGGGATCAGTTCGGGGACGCTCAGATAGATCTGTTTGCCTCTCTCGACTCGTCCCATTGCGACCTGTTTATTCCCTGACCAAGGGCACGCTCGGCACGGATGCACTGGCACACAGCTAGCTGCGGGGCCGCAAGTATGCGTTTTCCCCAGTGAGCCTTCTTGCTCAGACCTTGCGCAAGATCAGGGAGGACGAGGAGCAGGTCATATTGGTTGCACCCTATGGCACCCTCGTCCTGATCTTTGGAACCTCCACGTGTGGTTCCTGGACTGGACGAGGTAGGTTTGAGTGTCGTGCTTTCCTTCCTGCAAGAAGGGTTGGAGCGAAGGCTGTCTCCCTCCACCCTGAAAGTGTATGTTGCCGCCATTGCCGCACATCACGACGCAGTTGATGGTAAGTCCTTGGGAAAGCACGACCTGATCGTCAGGTTCCTGAGGGGAGCGAGGAGACTGCATCCTCCTCGTCCTCCCCTCGTACCCTCTTGGGACCTCTCAGTGGTTTTAACTGCCCTGCAGAGTGCTCCCTTTGAGCCTCTGCAATCAGTGGAGCTTAAGTTCCTGTCAATGAAGACAGCGTTCCTGGTTGCATTGGCCTCCATCAAGAGGGTAGGGGACCTGCAGGCATTTTCGGTTGACGAAGCGTGCCTGGAATTTGGACCGGCTAACTCTCACGTGATCCTGAGACCCCGGCCTGGATATGTGCCCAAAGTTCCCACCACACCCTTTCCAGGTGGTGAACATGCAAGCGCTGCCCTTGGAGGAGGCAGACCCAGCCTTGGCACTGCTCTGTCCAGTACGCGCCCTTCGTGCTTACGTTGACAGAACGCAGTGTTTCAGGACCTCAGACCAGCTCTTTGTCTGTCATGGTGGGAAGCTGAAGGGAAAGGCTCTCTCGAAGCAAAGGTTGTCACTGGATAGTGGACACCATTGCTTCGGCTTACCAGTAGCAAGGTCGACCGTGCCCCCTTGGTGTGACGGCCCACTCCACCCGGAGTGTGGCATCCTCTGGGGCTAGCGCATGGTGCCTCGCTAACAGACATCTGCAGAGCTGCAGGCTGGGCGACACCTAACACATTCGCGAGATTCTACAATCTCCGAGTTGAGCCAGTTTCTTCTCATGTACTCGCTTCAACTAGCCGGTGCTAGATTCTGCTCAGGTGTCTTCGCTTGCTCGCCATTCCTCTCCACGGACGGGATACGTGCGATATTCTCCTCAGGTGAGCCTCATAAGCCCTGAGTCTCCTCCAGCACGGTTGACGTCAATGCCAGAGTTATGCCTCTGGCAGCTTTCGCGCTTGGCTAGGTGCCTCCATGTGCATGGTTCCCCCTCCGGGCGACCCCCACATGTGTATTTCCACTGTAAGCCTCTTTGAGCATGTGTCTTTCCCTCGGCAAGCCACCTTGCCACCCCTGGGGTTGAAATATTCCACCTGCGGCTGGACACCCCAGTGATTCTCCATATGCAGCATGCTGGAAACTCAGGTAAACTCCCACTGCAACGTTACAATAATAGGCTACTTTTATCAGCTTGACGTTGAACTAATGCTCCATGCTCGTACCATGATAAGTAAGGAACCCTATCAACCGTGCCGAATTTTGCCACTGCAAGCACCACTTCACATTTTCTTCAGGAAATGTACATTCTAGGTTTGTAGATAAGGTTTCTCCATTATTCAAATGCCCTGCCGATGTTGATCCGTGTTTTTTACCCGAAGTTCATCCGATTCACGTCTGGCCTTACGAGCTTCAGCAGAATTTTTTTGTTTTTTTTGTTTTTATCAATATGTGGAGTTTGTGTTGGAGTTGGTGTTTTGCTGGGCGCAGGTCGTTTCTTAGTGTTATCAGACATGTCATAAGTTGCATAAGTCATAAGTCCATGTCATAAGTTGCAGTGTCTACGTTGTTGAGTGCAAAGTCAGTAAGCTAGAGGAGTCGAGAGGCTCGGGAGCGTGCGTGCAGGTCAAGTCACTGGCGGTAAATCCGACCCGGGACATTCACATAAAAATAAGAATACTTGCTTTCAGAGGTAATAGCAAAACCCGCAAAGTGGATCATTTTAATGTGAGATTACAACCCCTTCACACACAGGCAATAAAAAAATGATTCGTTTTGGTAGAAAAGCTACATACAGCACCTTTGAGTCCAGATGAAATTTACATGAATTTATTTTATGCTGATCAATTTCTATTCTTGCCTGTTCCTCATTTGGGAGTCACACTTGTGTTCTTTGCGGTCAAAACAAGTGACTGGAGACCTGAAAATTAAACTCCCCCATTTTTTTTTAAAATACATTTTTCAATTAATGCAGTATTTCAGATTAATATAGAGACTAGGCTTTTTAAATAAATTTTTTGAAGGCAGATTAGTGCAATCTGCGTGAGAGAACTTAACATTAAAGTTCAATAAAAATGTAACAAAAATAAACAGGAATGCTTTATTCACAGCTTAATCCATCTGGATTAAACCTTTTATTTCAGTCTTCGGACAAATTTTTGCTGTATGGTAATATCCGTACCAGTTTGTGTGTGTGTGTGTGTGTGTGTGTGTGTGTGTGTGTGTGTGTGTGCGTGTGTGTGTCTGTTTTGCACTCTTGTTGATTTAGTTTCACCCGTGCATCGCTGTGCACTTTTTTCTGTATCGTGGCTGATTTGTAGATTGTACACACACACACAAAAATCTGTTTCTATATTCTTTGCCCAATTCCTATTATTGTATTAGTTCTGCCAGAAAGACTCGGGAGAATAAATACTTGTAGCAGTTATGCATTTATTGACAGCCCAGCAAGCAATGTATGCAATTAAGTTCTTTGGCGTAGGCCCCGTCCGTAACTCGCAATCCGAGGGTACGGATTCAGCATTTCCTGCCTGAAGAATAAGGCAGGGGCGCAGCCGACCCCCTGTGAGGTATTGGAAGGGACCATCCTGGTGGTGGTGGGGAGGTTGATGGGGAAGGGACCATCATAGGTGATGAGGAGATTAGAGGGAAGAACCCGTCTTGGTGGAGGGCAGAACCATCTTGGTGGTGGTGGGGTGGATGGTGGCGAGTGAAAGCGTCAGCATCTGCGAACTCAGACAAGTGTAAGTACGGGTCTTTTATACTTCTAGTATTAGAACGTGATTGGATAGATGAGAAGGTAGTAAGTGACGCAACAATTGAGTCTTCCTGACAGAACTTTACGCTAAGCTTTCATTTCTGCCAGAAAGACTCGGGAGAATAAATACTTGTAACAGTTATGCATTTATTGACAGCCCAGCAAGCAATGTATGCAATTAAGTTCTTTGGCGTAGGCCCCGTCCGTAACTCGCAATCAGAGGGTACGGATTCAGCATTTCCTGCCTGAAGAATAAGGCAGGGGCGCAGCCGACCCCCAAAAAAAGGTGGAAGAGTAATTCCACTGGGACGGGGCCCACCCCCAAAGAACGGAAGAAAAGTATACCCACCAGCCATATATCGTGAAGTTCCTAAAGTATAGAAAGAAAAATAAACTTAGCGAGCAAGCAAGATAGACATGGAATGCAACAATTCTCATAGGCCGGTAGCTTAATATAGAGTTCCATTTATCATCGAGGGGACAGTAATAATGTAAAATGTGAGTCGAGGCCGCGCTGAGCCACACATAGAAGAGGCCGCGCTGAGCCACACATAGAAGAGGCCGCGCTGAGCCTCACATAGAAGCCGCGCTGGGCCACACATAGACGAGGCCGCGCTGAGCCACACATAGAAGAGGCCGCGCTGAGCCACACATAGACGAGGCCGCGCTGAGCCACACATAGACGAGGCCGCGCTGAGCCACACATAGACGAGGCCACGCTGAGCCACACATAGACGAGGCCACGCTGAGCCACATAGACGAGGCCACGCTGAGCCACACATAGACGAGGCCACGCTGAGCCACACATAGACGAGGCCACGCTGAGCCACACATAGACGAGGCCACGCTGAGCCACACATAGACGAGGCCACGCTGAGCCACACATAGACGAGGCCACGCTGAGCCACACATAGACGAGGCCACGCTGAGCCACATAGACGAGGCCGCGCTGAGCCACACATAGACGAGGCCCGCTGAGCCACACATAGACGAGGCCGCGCTGAGCCACACATAGACGAGGCCACGCTGAGCCACACATAGACGAGGCCACGCTGAGCCACACATAGACGAGGCCACGCTGAGCCACGTAGACGAGGCCGCGCTGAGCCACACATAGACGAGGCCGCGCTGAGCCACACATAGACGAGGCCACGCTGAGCCACACATAGACGAAGCCACGCTGAGCCACGTAGACGAGGCCGCGCTGAGCCACACATTGACGAGGCCGCGCTGAGCCACACATAGACGAGGCCACGCTGAGCCACACATAGACGAGGCCACGCTGAGCCACACATAGACGAGGCCGCGCTGAGCCACACATAGACGAGGCCACGCTGAGCCACACATAGACGAGGCCACGCTGAGCCACACATAGACGAGGCCACGCTGAGCCACACATAGACGAGGCCACGCTGAGCCACACATAGACGAGGCCACGCTGAGCCACACATAGACGAGGCCACGCTGAGCCACACATAGACGAGGCCACGCTGAGCCACACATAGACGAGGCCACGCTGAGCCACACATAGACGAGGCCACGCTGAGCCACGCATAGACTAGGCCACGCTGAGCCACGCATAGACGAGGCCACGCTGAGCCACGCATAGACGAGGCCACGCTGAGCCACGTAGACGAGGCCACGCTGAGCCACACATAGACGAGGCCGCGCTGAGCCACACATAGACGAGGCCACGCTGAGCCGCACATAGACGATGGCAACTAAGCCACGTAAAGGTGACATGTTGGCCACACAGACGAGTAACGCCCAAGACTATCTACAGATAGATAGAGCATGACACCACCACCAGTAGTTGCATAATAATTTACCTGACATTGCTGGAGAGCTTGCTGAGCTTCAAGGATTGTTTTTGAATCAGGTCTTACAGTATATAAGACTCGGATGCAGAGGAAGACCATCTGCCCAGGATCTTGATGGCTGAAGTAGAAATGCCGTGTGGCTGCTGTAGTGGCTGCCCCGATCCTGAAGGAATGACCAGTATACTGGGAGGGAGATAACTGCAGCTTGAGGACGGAAACTAGAGTCTCCTGATCCAGGCTTTAGAGAGAGGTGCTTCGTTAGGTAGGATAAATAGGGGGGAGTGATCTGAGAATCTAGGGCAGATTTTTAGGAATTTAATCATAGATGAGAAGGAACAGAATTTATTGCAAATTTAAGAAATTGTTTATGTGATACCAGAACTTGAGTCATTCTAGAGTACATTCTGCAAAGTTACAACACTCAAAGTTCAATCATGGAAGATTTTCATTCAAAGAGATTGCTTTAAGGACTACGCCAAACGCTAAGAGGGACTGCGCGGCATTCCTCCCAGGTTAGAGGCATCACAACCGTAAAATTACATAAATCCAGCCCCTGGAATAAGATTAAAGGATATCAAGACAGAATGAGCTAATCAATGACTAGAAGAGAACTACGCATTAGCTGCATAACATCAACTAACCGTCCGGAAATGAGGTCTACGTGATCTTGGGTCTCTCCAACTTTAACTGACTCGAGCGAAAGTTTTGGAATTTGTCTGTGAGAGGCAAGCGAAGCTGTAATATGAGCTGTTGAATCTCCACCCCCTGTGCCGGGAGCAGTAGCCGACTGCATCCAAGGGATAGACAAGAACTATGCGCTTTACTCACCCTCAAATGACAATTCCGGCATACTATACGGAAATATCTGTGGGGCTTTCCGAGCCAAACCCGCATAGAAAATAGGAAAGGTTAGGAATGTGCGCAACCTTAATCATGAAATTAGAGACTACGGATTACCAGATAACGTTTGGAAATAGCATGACCGTCTGACGAGAAGATCTGCCTTAGTGATGCAACCGAGCTTCGTTAGCACATACAACACAAGTTTTGCCACCACTTTGACCCAAAAGGACGTAGTAGCCGCTATAGGATAATTCAGTGAAGTGTGGATGACAAAGCCTGAGCAGGCTTGGTAATACGTCTGACCTTTGCTGTGCCGGATGTCCAAATCTGGGATTTGACATGCACCCTTCACCTAACTAGCTGGATCGGGTCGCTTAATTAGCCACTGAGTGGGCCAGCGTTAACAGACAAGATAATTGCCCTGCTTTGAAGAGAGATACTCATAGTGAATTTTGATGACCGAGCAGAGAATCATATACTACTTAAATACAAATACTTTTTATTTTTATATGTATTTTTATCCACTAAATCTTAATCTTAGTACGATACTTACCTGAAGTAAGGTGACGGTATACCGATAAGATACTACCTCGATACACTTGATATTCTATTGTTGACTTAAGCGTGGAAGCAATTTCTCAGCTGTGCAGCATGTACCTGACATTACTCTCGAGTTGCTCTTGTAGAGATTAAGTCTTATACGTGACCGGGAGATCGCTGTCCATGACAACCAAGTGAGTCCCTTGGATAGAAAAATACATGAACATTTAATCATAGTCAAGTCAAGTCATCTTCATTTATATAGCACTTTTAACGATGTAACGTAAACTGTTTAAAGAGTCTTTACAGTAATAAACGGATAATTTAAGGTAACAGATTGTTTTGGCTTTATAGCTGCTCTTGAATGAAGATATTTTCCAGCTGAAGTTAGTTTTAATTGATTCACTTCCGTTGCACGGATTATTAGTTATTAAATAAGACAACATCGATCTCTCTACACAGCCTTTAAACGCGACCTGTGAGAATGCTGATGGCGCTCACGTGCGCATTAATTAAGAATTAATTCTATGTTATGCGCATGTGAATATATGTACGCAGGTTTGTAATTCCCAACAAACCAAGCCTTAAACTACTTGTCTGGCCTTAAATTGATACAGATCATACAGATGAGTCTCTTGACTGTGATTTGTTTGAATGATATAATCTAACATAACTGTTAGTTCTACTGTGTTAAGCACGTTGACCTTGACCTGAGCATCCTTAGATTGCTTTCTCTGTAAATGATATTGATACCTAAAACATGAATATTTTTATGACACACATCAGTGGATTAAAGTAGTCGCCAAGAAAATTAGTGTTACAAAGATTGTACCATGTTTCTGTTATTGTAGGACTTAATTATTACAAGTTATGAATTACAAAATAGTGTAAAACGGTTGTTAGAGAATTTCCAGCACTTGTAAATGTATAATTTACTGTCTTTGTATAATATACTCCTACTATGTATACACATACCCAACATAGCCACATTTACTGCATTTGCATAACATAATAACCAACTGTTCTCTTAAGCTCAGCTTTTTCCTTTATATATGGTAGTCATGTATTAACATGTAAAAATAGCCGGACATCTGTGTAAATGCGATGATGAATTAAGAGAAAGCAAATAACGAGTTGAATTAGGTATTGCTCCTTTAAGTGGAACGCACTCTCTGGTAAGTGGGCAGACGGTATGAGAGCGCGATCTGTGAATATAGCATAAGTGAAAGCCGGTTAATATTTTTGTTACTCATGCTGGTTTATTTCGAATCAGTAACGCAGTTGTTCGTGGAGTATTTGCAAACTGCTCATGTGTGTGTGGGATCGACGACGCTGAAAATACACTAACACTGCGCTGCCTGTGGGATATCGGTTACGTGAATATTGCTAACATATGCTACAACCATTCAAACGAGCAACCCGGCCCTACTGTATAGCTTACAGTATGCTGCCTTGCAGATTGCAATCTGTATCAGCAGTTAAGAAAACTACCGCGTCACCACAGTCGCGAATGAATTGCTGGTGAAGGGAGCAGCAGAGTAGCCAAATGAATATAGCCTACTTACGTTACCTGACTGAAGTTTGAATGTTTGATCATGAGAGAGGATGTTAACGTGGCTGCTGGAAGCGCCTACCAAACGTGAAAGCCGACTTGAAAGCCTTGAAAGTGAAATTTGAACTTGAACTTGAAATCATCAAGCATCTCTCATGAGATTAGTATTTTAAAGCCGCCACGCGCTGCCTGGTTCCTACGCGGGTCTCGCACTCGCGCGCCGTCAGAGTTGGTAAAATCAACGATATGATTTTGAGTTGTAACTGAAATCAAGACGCGGGTGAGTGAACGCCGGCATCGGTTTCTGCAAACCGAGTGAAAGCGTCAGCATCTGCGAACTCAGACAAGTGTAAGTACGGGTCTTTTATACTTCTAGTATTAGAACGTGATTGGATAGATGAGAAGGTAGTAAGTGACGCAACAATTGAGTCTTCCTGACAGAACTTTACGCTAAGCTTTCATTGTAACAAATTGCTTTGACATTCTGCCAAATATATATATATATATATATATATATATATATATATATATATATATATATATATATTTCTCTACTTGTGTGATTACCGGTGGCAATAGCATCAGAAGGAGAAGCCCTGACTGTGCCTCCCTATACTGCAGGGACAACCTTGCAGTCTTATGGAAAAGATTTGCAGCAATTCCTTTCTTCCTGCCCCCACCTCAAAATTAAAATTGAAAAAATGAAGGCAGCAAACAAGCTGTTACCTTTAAAAAAATAAATTTAGGCGTTAATTTTTTTTATTAAATACTTAATCCTTAAATTGATGTTCTTTTGTTGAATTGTTCGTTAGTTATTCGTTGTTTTTACAGTTTCTTGTTCTTTTAAAATTGTTCGGATAAATATTTTTGTTTTAAATAAACTTGTTTTGGGATAAATTAAGGTTTTTCTACCATGCTTTTAAATTTGTATTTTATTTCTTTGTTTAGAACTTTGGCTGAAGTTAGGTTTATCTGCACCATTACTTTAATATTAAACTTACCCTAGAACTATACAAAACAATGGGGTAACAAGTGCCACTTTAATTTACAGCCCGTAGATGATGTAATTACTCTGTAACTACGTGAAACAAGGGGGTAACAATGGTATATGGTAAATGGTATATTTACACAGTAACTGTGAAAATAGTTCTAGTTTTGCTTGCTTTGTTTTCATCATAGTTGCCTTGCCTATTTTTAATTTTGCTTGATGACCCAACAAAATCCTGTACTCCTGTTTTTATTTCTTAAGGTAAGTAACCTATTGAAAATTCTAAATAAAACCATAGCAGAAACTCATTAACTCATTCCTCTGAATTTCAAGTTTTGTTGTTCAGTAATCTCCATCATGCATCATGAAATGATAGAATATGTACCCCGGGGTTAAAAAAATACCTAGGCCTAAATATATTTTAATACCTATGCATTATTCCAAAAAGATATGCTGTATGATTATGATTGAATGAAGACCCAGCGCACTTTACAACCATATCAGAGGTCTCTTCTGAATCACCACAGTTTGCAGAATCCACTTGGATGATGCGACGGCAGCCATGGTACTACGACGCCAGTGCAATCACCACACACCAGCTATATGTGGAGAGGAGTGTGATCGAGCCAATTCAGTGAATGTGTGTTCTCGCTAAATTGCTCTCAAATATAAGATTGTTGTTTTGCATGTAGCTTGTAGGCCATATCAGGTAGGCCTAATATTAAAATAGTTAGCCCGAAGTTATGAATTACTTACTGTATAAATCATTTGTAATTTTCCACGTTTTTAGCATTTAGGTCATACATACCATGTAATATTAAAATAGTTAGCCCTTAGTTATGAAATACTGCATATTATTTGTATTTTTCCTGGTTGTTACCCCTTTATTCCCCAAATATTATAAATTGTTCCCTTATAATTACACATACATACTTTATAAGTACTCTATAATTACCGAAAGGTACAATGTAAATTCGGTGTACTTACGCAGTACTTTTCCTGCTTGTTACCCCTTTATTCCCCAAATATTATAACTTGTTCCCTTATAATTACACATACGTACTTTATAAGTACTCTATAATTACCGAAAGGTACAATGTAAATTCGGTGTACTTACGCAGTACTTTTCCTGCTTGTTACCCCTTTATTCCCCAAATATTATAACTTGTTCCCTGATAATTACACATACGTACTTTATAAGTACTGTATAATTATCGAAAGGTACACTGTAAATTCGGTGTACTTACGCAGTATTTTTCCTGGTTGTTACCCCTTTATTCCCCAAATATTATAAATTGTTCCCTTATAATTACACATACATACTTTATAAGTACTCTATAATTACCGAAAGGTACACTGTAAATTCGGTGTACTTACGCAGTACTTTTCCTGGTTGTTACCCCTTTATTCCCAAAATATTATAAATTGTTCCCTTATAATTACACTTACGTACTTTATAAGTACTCTATAATTACCGAAAGGTACACTGTAAATTCGGTGTACTTAAGCAGTACTTTTCCTGGTTGTTACCCCTTATAAATTGTTCCCTTATAATTACACGTACGTACTTTATAAGTACACTATAATTACTGAAAGGTACGCTGTAATTTCGGCGTAATTACGCAGTACTTTCCGGGCTGTAATCTAAAGCGTTACCAAATATTTTTGTATAAATAAGATCTAAGACGCCTAAGCATACTTTTTAATAAAAAAAATAAAAAAAATTGTAAATCTAAAGTTTTTGAACAGACGCTGTTCAGTAAAAATAATACCTTAGGTTAAATTTAAGCAAAATCATTTACATCATACACAAGTCTTCTAAGGAGATAAATAGAAGATATGATTTTAATAAAACTTTAAAGATTTGATTTAAACAGTCTTTTAATTTGAAAAGATCTAATTTAAACTTTTAAGGTTATGCTTTTAAATGAATTTAGTATAAACTCTGGATGTACTCTGTAACACAGACTAGCTTTACTGTGACATTATCCCCAGAGGCTCATCTGGTCTGTAACTCCTCTCGTCTCTGTACGGGTCTGAAGCTTCAGTTCACACTGTAGTTTATCCCTGAAGGATCTGGGGCTGTTTTGTTTATGACAACTTAAACTATTTTCTTTTTGGATTGTTTTTTATCGTTGCATTAAGAACTACTTCACCTCTCTGGAAATGTAAGCTGTTTTTATTTATATATTTATTTAGCTAAAACTTTGTTTACATTTTTTAAATACATTTTAGTACCATATGTTATTATTCATTGGTTATATATTTTATTAATAATAATTTAATTTAAAATAGAGATTTTTTAGAACCGTGTGTGCGCGCAAAACAGCTTAGAAATTATATTAAATTATTTATTTTATAGTTTTCTGTGATGGTCGTGTTTAGGTGTACAGGATAGAATATGCAGTTACGGTACAAAAACCAGTATGGCTATGGAAAGCCCCCACCATAAAAATTGAAACCCCGCATAGACAAAAAATGCTGATTGAATCTTTTCATATAAATGAGATTTAAGACGACTAAGTACAGTTTTTCAACAATCTAAAGTTTTTGAACAGACATTGTTTAATAACAATTATACTTTAGGTCACCGTTAAACAAAATCATTACAATAATCTTCTAAAAGATAAATAGAAGATGCGTATGTATTCAAACTTTAAAGATTTAATTTAAACAATCTTTCATTTTAAAAGATCATATTTAAACTTTTACGATTATGCTTTGAAATAAATTTAGTATGAACAAAACTTTGGCTCTGGAAAGGCGTTAGCAGACTAACATTACATACGCTGTGACATGATGCACGGAGGCTCATCTGGTCTGTCACCCGATATCCTGAAGCCAACATTATTGTCAAGTAACTTCTTTCTCAGAAGACGCCGCGCTGATCGGAAGGACCTTATAAGCAGCCTATCAATGGGCCAGCTTGAGGGTTCACAGTTTCTAAATGTCTTCATTGTTGCTCTCTCTATCTCTGAAGATAGGCCTATGTGGTCATTTTTTCACAGATACAACTTAAGGAATTATTGAACATTTCACAGGTGTGAGATGACTTGTGACGCTTCAAATTATTTTACATACTCATGATAAATAAAAATATACTTTAAGTTCAAGTCAAGTTTTTCCACAGACCATCGTTGTAGAATATTTGTTTTTTATTAAGACTTTTAATAATTTATTGAATTTAATTTAAAACATATTTTATTTTTAAAAGATATCATTTAAACTTTTAAGATTATACTTTGAAATAAATTCAACACAACATTCACAATGTCTCATCCTGATCACTGAATACACCCCTCTGAGTCAGAGACCGACAGCCGGTGCTGTGAGAGAGAACCACTCTGTGATTTTATATTATAGATTTAATATAATAAACATTTCATTTATACACTTTTAAAGAACAGAATGTTTTTCAACTTTAGTTAGTCTGATATATACAACATTATTAGGAAACCCCTGTAAGGACCACCCATTGGCCCAACGACGGAATCCAACGGCCTGGCGAAGGTATAATGCGTGTATGTCTTTTCAGCGCTCCAGTGAAGTTCACTTAATTTATTGGAATTTAGATTTAGTATTACTTTAGCTCTATGCGTAATCTGACTCCAATTTCAAATGATAATCAAATTTAGATCGTGTGTCTGATTAGAAAATAATCATAAATATTGATTATGAACTAATTTAGATCTTTGATTATTCTGGGCATCTCATAATTTCAAATATTCGTTCATTACGGACCTAGTGTCGCTTTGAGACGTCACGTCGCGAATGTGCGCTCACGATCACAAACTAGCCAGTCCTGAAATAGTCAGAGGGTGCAGTGCAAATATTTTACCCTATGCAGCCGCTCACTGCAGACCCATAGGTGTAATTTTTTTATAATATTTGCAGCGTACAACATGCTAAGTCAGGAGATAGTCAGAAATCAGAAGGTCTTCCTAAGATGTGCCCCATGGTCCATTCAAAGTGCCTTCAGTTTGATCTATCCTGGACAAAGATTTGCGGAAACACCAGACTACACATTAATCTACTCAAATTAATGATTTCTAAAACTTCAGAATAATTCAAGATGTAACATTTATTTGTCAGGTAAAAATGTATCATGCCAATTACAGAAGTAAATTATTAAAAACCAATTCAGAAAATATATGACATAATTTACTCAAAGATGGCTCTAAAAGTAAGCAATGTTTTCCTGACAGAGACACACAGTTATGTGTCAGGGCTCTCCAACAGGAAAACACTGAAACATCACTGTGGGGGATGATCCTGGTAAAGAGTCCCAAAGTCTGCTCTTTCACCTCGCCTTAAGTACCAGACCAGAACAAAAGGGGTTATACAAATGTTGTTTAGAGTTGTTTGGGCCAATCCATGTACCCCAGGGGGTAGCACCTGGTTTCAGGAGATATCGTAAAGAGATATCAGCCAGAGAGGAGAAACAGGATTCTCCTAAGTTCTCAATCTTTCTCATTAAACCAATGACTGCAATGAAATTAAGACCATTTTACCAATCGCACTGCGACACTTAAAATGATACCAAACATGGAAAGGAAAAACAACATATTCACAAGATACACCATATGTGTTATATAGACATTCTTAATGAACTTTCAGTGCCTTGAGGAGGGAGAGGGGGGATGAGTTGAAGTCAAACAAGGGGACAAGGAGATAAGTTTGGGCAGGACAAGGTTCTGTGCTCTGTCTTTGCTATCTGCTGTCCAGGGTGCATTTTATGGCTTTATTGCAGGGTGCGTTTTGTTTTAGCAGGAAAATCAGTTCTTACACCCCTTTCTCACTGTTACCTCAGGAATGTGAAGGGGGATCATGTTTCAGAGCTCAAATGCGAAGGGTGGGAGGGAGCGCGATGCCGCATGCTTGTTGGTAATCGCAAATTTCTTGCCATTCGTTTAGCTTTAGGTGAATGGCGTCAGTGGTTAGAGGGAGCCCCTGTTCCTTTCATTGTTTGGACGGATCATAGAAATTTGGAATATATCCGTTCCGCCAAAGAGACCGCCCAAGTCATAGTCGATCATGTTTTTAAACTTCACGGTCTTTCCTCCGATATCGTCTCGGATAGGGGACCGCAGTTCGCCTCGCAGTTTTGGAAGGAATTCTGCTGTTTGATCGGGGCTTCTGCTAGCCTTTCCTCTGGTTTTCACCCACAGACAAACAGTCAGGCCGAACGGGCCAATCAAATTGTCGGTCGCATCCTCCGCAGTCTCGCCCATCGCAATCTCGCATCCTGGTCCAAGCAACTCTCCTGGGCAGAATATGCGCACAATTCTCTCCCATCTTCTGCCACAGGTCTTTCGCCTTTTCACTGCTGCCTGGGTTACCAACCCCCTTTGTTCTCGTCCCAGGACTCGGAATCTAATGTCCCGTCGGTGCAGGCGTTTATCAGCCGTTGCAAGCGTACATGGAGGAGGGTGAGATCAGCTCTCTGTCGGTCTAGAAAACGCATGAGCATCGCTGCCAACAGGCAGACAGACAGGTTAAGAGTCCACGCTACATTTGCGGGCAAAAGGTGTGGCTTTCCACTTCAAATTTACCTCTCAAGTCTGAGTCTCGTAAATTGGCTCCTCGTTTCATCGGTCCGTTCCGAATCGTCAAAGTCATGAGTCCTGTCGCCGTCAGACTTCAACTTCCCCCTAATCTTCGTCGTGTCTATCCGGTCTTCCATGTCTCCTGTATCAAACCGGTCGTTCGCGCGCCCCCTCGTCCCGCGTTTTAGTCGACTATGGTCCAGAGGAGAGAAGCTGGGTCTCCTCCCCGGACGTCCTGGACCCCTCGCTCATTCTAATTGTGTTTGCTTCTTCTAGTCCTCTTTTCCCATCTTGTCGCCAGATTATTCAATGTTTTCTACATGAAAGATCTCAGCGCTCTTACCTCTCGTTCCTGTCCTGTCCTGTCTTATCTTGCTGGATGTTAATCAGCTGCAGGTATTTCTCTGTGAACGCTGTTGCTCGCACTCTGAACTCTATCCAGCTAAACCTGTTACAGAGATCCAGACCAGCGCCAGTATCCAGCCGCCAACTATCCTCTGATCTCCCGTGAGAACGGAAGCCAGCAGTTCTCTTCCCGGGACCTCCGGCCGCTTCCTGCGTTAAGCTGTCCAAGAGGAGGATTTACGTTGCGTTATTAGTCTAGTTACAAGTCCAGTCTGCTGGCAGTTTCTGTTCTACATTTCATTTAATCTGAAGATTTCTGTTCTTTACTGATTTTGTCACCGGTGCAGGCCGGGGCGGACTCGGATGCCAGGGCGGACTCGGATACCACCGTGAGGAGCCAACACCACAGGCACGCAACAGATGGACAAAAGAGGAGGCAAGTAATTGAGTTCAAAGTAACAATCTTTATTGAATAACAATCAACTTGGGAGAAGGATAAGCAACTCTTTTCTTCTAGGGCTATTCGACCGGGGTGGCCGCTGGATCGATTCTTCACGGTCTTCAGGGCACAATAGTGCAATAGTAACTCTAAAAGCTTACTTCACAGCGTGGCTGCACATCTGCAGGACTCAGACAGTAAGTAACAGGTAATGTATGCTTCTCAGTATCAGATACGTCGTCGGGCACAATGGTGGAACAATGATTCTAAAAGCTTACTTCACAGCGTTGCTGCACATCTGCAAGACTCAGACGGTAAGTAACAGGTAATATTTCTTCTCTCAACAGCAGATTCTCTTATCACAACATGAAGGGGGAAATTGTAACTTTAAAACTCACTTCACAGCGTTGCTGCACATCTGCAGGGCTCAGACGGTAAGTAACAGGTAATGTTCCTTCTCTCGACAGCAGATTCTCTTATCAGGACATAAAAGGAGAATTGTGACTTTAAAACTCACTTTACAGCGCTGCTGCACATCTACAGAACTCAGACGGTAAGTAACAGGTAATGTTTCTTCTCTCAACAGCAGATCCTCTTACCAGGTCATGAAAGGGGAATTGTGACTTTAAAACTCACTTCACAGCGTTGCTGCACATCTGCAGGACTCAGACGGTAAGTAACAGGTAATAGTTCTTCTCTCGACAACAGATTCTCTTATCATGACATGAAGGGAAATTGTGACTTTGAAACTCACTTCACAGCGTTGCTGCACATCTGCAGGGCTCAGACGGTAAGTAACAGGTAATGTTCCTTCTCTCGACAGCAGATTCTCTTATCAGAACATAAAAGGAGAATTGTGACTTTAAAACTCACTTCACAGCGTTGCTGCACATCTGCAGGGCTCAGACGGTAAGTAACAGGTAATGTTCCTTCTCTCGACAGCAGATTCTCTTATCAGAACATAAAAGGAGAATTGTGACTTTAAAACTCACTTCACAGCATTGCTGCACATCTACAGGACTCGGACAGTAAGTAACAGGTAATGTTTCTTCTCTCAACAGCAGATTCTCTTACCAAGACATGAAAGGAGGAATGTGACTTTAAAACTCACTTCACAGCGTTGCTGCACATCTGCAGGACTCAGACGGTAAGTAACAGATAGTGTATTCTTCTCTCGACAACAGATTCGCTTATCATGACATGGAGGGAAATTGTGACTTTAAAACTCACTTCACAGCGTTGCTGCAGTCTTCAGGATTCTTCTCCCAGCATCAAACACTTTCACCAAACATTTGCGAGAGACTCAATGGGCGGCTTTCCCAGCGAGGCTGTACCTCTTCAGAGCTCAGTCGGTAAGTATAATAGTTCGGACTTTTCCACAGCCATACGGTTTTTCCCGAGGCTTGTAATTTCAGAGAAAAAGAGAGGATTAACAAGAGCCTTCAATGAGGGATACTCCACAACAGCACTCAATGGAAGAGAAGATACTACAAAGCATTACTTCACCAGTTCAGTTGTTTCGTTCTGGAATTTGGATGGAGACAAGTAGATCATTTCACAAGAATGAAAGCAGGCATTGGGAGACTTTTCTCAGCATAGCACACAGCACTCGTGTTCACTACAAATCCACAGCATTAATTTGGCGTGCATCAGGTAAGGCAAACAACTGCAAATCACTCACACAGTAGGGCTGATCAGAAGCCTCACTTCATCCATGCATTTCATTGGGAATATTCAACTCTTCAGTTCTTCTCCAGTGTATCTGAAACAGACGTCCTCCTCAGTAGTCAATTTCACATTCCCAATCTTTTCTTCAAGCTTTACATTTGATTCAATGATGTAATTAATTCACTTATCTTTCTCTCTTCCTCTTCCAGCACAGATCCAAGCAGCAGTTCAATCCAGTAGTATTCCACACACAGCTCTAAACAACAGACTCCAATGGCAGTTCTTCACTTACACGAATTTCCAGGGTTGCCGCGTTCAATGTAAGCGCCCAAACAGGAGATCTTCTACCCCCAGACGCGACGACAGAGACCCAGCCGAACACTAGTCCAAGGAACACCGACCAGCAACTACACCACAAGCAACCGTCTTGACCGACTGAACCCAAAACAACAACTTCCTCCCTTCTGTCCTGAACAGCTCCTTTATCCTCCTCTTGTGAAGCGAAAAGCCTATACAAACGCCGCTCCCCTCTCTCTCACACCTGCCGTGCATCAGCGGTAATCAGGTCGGGCAATGCCTCAGCTACACCCGGAACCGGAGTAGGGTGTCACACCAAAATAATCCCCTCAGGGAACATAGAAAAAGGTTCCGCTTTTCCAAGCTATTAAAGCTATTCAAAACTTTCTAAATTCTGTTTCATTCAATTCATGCAAATGGAGACTTTTCCTATCATATCCTAGCTGCAAGACTGCTGAATGACTAAAGAAATGTGCTTAACAAGATGGTAGAAAACTTCCTGTCTGTTCCACCCACTGCCAACTAACCAACGACAGTCTGTCCATGATTACTAGAGTAGCACTTCAAAGTCAATACCAAATCAAAACTAGTTAGCACATTAGTTGTAATTGAAAAGGTTTAATGACAAAATATAGTTATGGTTACACTTAAAATAGTTAAAAAATAGATGCATGAGATGATGATAACTTATAGCATTAATCTTACCCAGCATATATGAAAAATGCTACCAGAGAGAGACAGTTGGATACCAAACATTTATAAAACTGAATGATAATTGTTAACATTTTATTAACAGTGGGAGAGGCAGAATAAGGCTTATACTGTAGCGGAGCGAGAGCTCTTTCCATGTGGAGTCTTTGCATTAAAGTCATACGAGCAAGTGGATTCTCTCTTCTGGAAGTGGACCTTCTCAGTTCAACTCAGCTGTTATTTGTCAAATAATCACAGACAGAAACACATACAGGAGAACTGAGAGCTCTTTAATTATATTAATGATAGAAGAGAGAGAATACAGGACAGTCTCTGACTCGATATGAAACACTTCTATAAAGACACAACAATATTACAAATAACTCTCTTCTGATTTTCATGCAAGCTCTGGTTAATATTTGTATATAAACTTAGTACTCTTCTAATATATTCTGTGCACTTTAAATCAAATCTTTTTAGGGATAGTTCACCCGAAACTGTCCACTGACTTCTAATGTATGGACAAAGAAATCACTAAATATTGTCTTTTATGTTCCACAGAAGAAAGAAAGTTATCCAGCTTTTGGTCGACATGAGGGCATATGTACATTATGTCA
Organism: Rutilus rutilus; assembly: GCF_951802725.1. Taxonomy (NCBI): domain Eukaryota; kingdom Metazoa; phylum Chordata; class Actinopteri; order Cypriniformes; family Leuciscidae; genus Rutilus; species Rutilus rutilus. The sequence goes on from NC_140214.1 coordinate 48,205,500, forward strand.
GTTTTCATTTTTGAGTGAACCATCTTTTTAATACATTTACATTGAATCATTTAGCAGACGCTTTAATCCAAAGCGATTTACATATGAGGAGAACAATAGAAGTTAAACTAACAATATTCAAGTGCTATGAATAATAGCATGAATAGTAGTTATTTGGTAAAAGAGTATAATGTACATGCATTAGGAACACAAGCAAGACTATGACATTAAACTACTTGATGTTGTTGATCTGTCAGTCTATCGGGGGAATTAATGAGAATAAACCGTGCTTTATACCAGTGGGTTTCAAACTGTGGGTCACACAAAGGCACTTATAGCTGCAGATAAATTTACGTTACGATGAGTGAAACAAAACCAGTCCGATTAATGACCAAACGACTCTTAAGTGAGTTTTAGCGCCCGCCAAAGTGAATTTTTGTCCCGCCAAAGTCTTATTTGATGGGTGAGTAATGTAGATGAACTGCTGCGCTTGTGACAGGGCGCATGTTTAACTGAAAGAACGAGCAGAGAGAGAGAGAGAGAGAGAGAGAGAGAGAGACCCGGTCGCGCTCTCTCTCTCTCTTCGGAGCCAGGCGAAAGTGTAAACAAGACTTCACCGTCTCCAAACTAAGAGCTGTCTTGCTCTCTCTCCCTCGCACATATTAATCAAAATAAATCGACACGGTGGTAAAAGGTCGGAAGACCAAAGTTTCATGTGGAGCATAAGGAGATTTTTTTTTTCCTGAATTACCGCTGGGTGTGAATTGTGCTAAATAAGTTGCCTTATCTTTTCTGAAAAGCGTCCCAGACGTTCAGCTGACATAAAACAACACTTTAATTAAACGAAAAAAAAAAACTATCCAGTGATGAAATGTTTTCTGTGCTGACAGAAATCTTGGATGTCCATGTCCTAACTGCTGGGATAATCACACAACGCGCATGACACGTCCAATTTGCGAACTAATGACTCCTTTGAACAATTCATTTTAATGAATGGTTAAAACAACTGATCTTTCCAACAGTGAACTCCGTCTGAATCGGTGGATAACTAATCAGTAACACTTTACAATAAGGTTCTATTTATTACATAAATTACATAAAAAGTACAGTTTGCTTACTCAAGCTTAAGCTTTCAAATAAATAAAACCACTTCTTTTTTTTGAAAAGCATATGACTACATTTTTCCACACAGTGCTATCAAGAATCGATAAGAGAATCGTTAAAGAATTTTAACGTTAAAGAATTGGATCGATAATCAGAATCATTAGTGGCATTATTATTATTGATAAAATCTTATCTTATCCCATCCCTATGTGAAGACGGTAAAATTATAATCAAACATTAAAGGACATACATGTTTTTTTAAGAGTTTTTTTGAGAGTTAAAAGTTTAAAATATTTTGCTAACATGAGGTCTTGTCACTGTCAGTCTTTTTACATCAGTGCAAAACTAGGGTATGCAGATTAAGACCATCAGCATGCATTGATTAATCCCATGGCATGTAAAAAAAAAAAAAAGGTGCGACCAAATCATGCTGGTGCGACCAACTGAGAAAGTTGATAGCGCCAGTGCAAATGGGTCTTGAGATTGATTATACTTGTCTAGGTGGGTCCTAGAATGAAAAAGTTTGGGAACCCCTGCTTTATACAACCCTCCTCTCCATCGTATGATAAAGTCCTGCTGATACAGAACGTCAAGCAGAAGATCTTTGCCCGAACCCGACGGGACCCGATGGGTTTGGTCGGGTTCGGTCTTAATTTCTATTATTTTACACGGGCTCGGGCTCGGGCTCGCGCTTCGGGTTGCGTGGTAAATGAGCGGTCAGGTGATGTGTTTAGATTAGCGTGAAAATGGATCTTGAGGAGGTGAAATGGAGGCTGTTCTCTGGAGGACTTATTATATTTCTTTGTTCCAACTTCCAAGTGGCCTCTAGCCTCCATTAGTCATGAATAAATTATGTTAAAAAATGTATAAATTACTCCTTTTTTTTACGAAAGACAAAGCTGTGTGCGTGCGGTGCAGTCTCTTTTTTACTTTCTCTCCCTTTTCCACCGAGTGGTGCGTGTTCCGCGCTATTGTCCGACACTCTTATCACTGCTGATAGACGGCCTTTTGGACAGGCGGGCTGTAAACGGGTTCGGGCTTTTAAAAAGCTGTCAATCAAAATGTACTTGTTGGGCTCGGGCCAAACTCTGTCGGGCTCGGGCCTTTTCGGGCCAAACTTTTAAGGCCCGATTACAGCTCTAACAGAACGCCAGCAGAAGCATCAACGGCACATCAATACATCTTTAATAAAACTCTGTTTACCGTATGTGTTTAATGGAGCGCAAACAGAGCAATTGAGTTTTGAGTTTTATGAGTCAAGAGTTCTCTCTAATAAACCTAAATGCCACAGAAAGGAAGGGTGTGTGCAGTGAAAAGAATGACATTGACTTCATTTATTGAGTGCAGATGTTTAAACTGAACTGCAGGCGGTCTGTGAATGAGACGCAGGCTTTTGCATTGAAACACAGCAGGCAAACGCTGCACTACTGTCTCGAGAGTGTTCGTCCCGGCTGTGTGTCGAACTCTAATGTGTGTCAGTTCTACAACAGCAGTGAACAGACTTCATTAACCCTCCAACATCAGGCCTCAAGAACATGTACAATACACAGTCAGCCAGTGGGTTCAGAAACAGGAGATATCTAGACAAATACACAAATATATTAAACAATGCACGGTTGTAACTGTAAAAATTATATCTAATAATATTCACGATCATGAAGGGGAGAATGAGAAAAGTGTAAGTCAGAAGCACCAGGAACAAACTGCCCAAAATTTTCTTGCGCTTTAGAGAAGTAAGTGATATTACGCGTGAAAGACCGCGACAAGTGCCAACAAAACACAGAATGATTATCGGGTAGGGGATTAAACAGCCGATCGATAGGGACAGATGTCTAAACAGCCAAACGTAGTTAACGTCTGTAAAGTTTGCAAAGATCAGAGGAACAAACCAGATGATCACAGAAACGACACAGCAGACTTTTAGTGAATGATGAGATCTGTACCAGATAGGATGAGAAACCAGAAGATATCGTTCAAAAGCAACACATGCCATAAAATACACACCCACAATCAAACTAAACACATATGCATTTAGCGCAGCCCATGACCATGTGATTGTCATCATTAATATGCAAATGATCTGAATGAGATCTGAAAGAATTAAATGAATAACAAACACTGGAGTGGAGCGATTAGATTTGATAAGAGCACACAACGCTAACAGAGTTAAGATCATGACTGGAATCTCAATGGCTGAAATGATCTTGATAATTAATGGGTCTGCAGACACAAGATTCCAGTAAAATTCCCTCATCTGATCGTCATAATCTACTCTACTTGATCCGTTGATATAATAATCTCCACTTGATCCGTTGATATAATAATCTCCACTTGATCTGTTGATGCTGGCGTTTTGTTCTGCCATTGTTTCATGAAATCTTGACAGGCAACACTAAATAACAAACCAGTCATTAGTTTAAAAAACATGCATTCATTTACTATTTACTACTTTATTAAAAACATTAGGGAAAATATATGACATAACTTGTTTTCTGTGTGATTGTTGAAATAAAGTTTCCTCAGTTTGCTTGACATGTTCTTTAGAGGAGATGTGTGTAATGTTAGAAAGCTTGAAATACGTGAAATGTAAGATTAAAGTTTGGAAATCCTCCATTTGAACAATATCACAGAAGCAAGAATGCTGTTGTTCTGAATATTCAGTCCAGCACAGCTGCAAGTGTACAATGGTTTATTAAACTAGGAATAAATCTTGAAGAACTTACGTTACTGACAGGATTGTGTGTTTCGTCTGCAGGTCAAAGCAGAAGTTTGTGGAGCAACACACAGACTGACAGATGTTTCACAAGTTTCCACTGCCGTGTTTAAAGAGCTCTTCATTCACTGCACACACTGTAAAAACACACATCTTAAAGCTTGTGGATCTAATGTAGGAAATGCCTGAGATTACAGACAAACTATTTGATCCAACGTGTGCAACTGTAATTACCTTAAAGACACAATTAACTAACAATGGTGGTTTGAGTGAAAAACCAGTGTAACTTTCACAAACGCTTCGGCTCAACTACGACGACTGAAGTAATCTGAGAACGCTTTATATCTGATGCTTTCAGTTTTAAAGTTCACTCAGTGTTTATAACTCTTTCCCCAAAAGTGTTTTTGCTCATTTTCACTAAAGCTTCACGGCCCACAGAATATTTTGTTGTATGAATATCTGAACATGTAATATATCAAAAGAAAGAATCGACACTCTGGTTTAAAAAACAAAACAAAAAAACATGCATTCCTTTTTTTAACAACACTTGAATGTGGGAAATTTTAAATTTTAAAAAATAAAAAAGCAACATTTTGAGAAAAAAAGCTGAGAAAATCATGTTTATGTCAGACTTCATCCAGATCATATTCAGAATGATGATCAAACTCAGATGGATGGATTATTTATTTAGTGATGTAATATTCATAGTGTACTCTTCAGTAATACAGGTATAACAGAAATGTTCTACAAAAGTGTATAATATAGCTCTGCCATAGCATTTCACTGATCTTTATTATAATGTATTTTGTTCAAGAGATTATATCTGCTGCTGTACTTTTTTAATGTACTCTAGGTATTTATTTGCAATGTACACAACAAGATAGTATATTAAAGTTTTCTTGATTTCAAAGTGTGTATGTCTTCACATTTATATTTAATTATTATTTGCACTTTTAATATATCATTTTGAATACTGATTAAAACAGCTTTATAATAAACTATTAGTGTAATGCTAATATATTTCTAATGAGCTGAAATGCTATTGAAATGTTCTTGAAGTACATTAAAATTAAGCCTCAAATATATGATAACTGTAGTTAGAACATAAGAAATATGAAAGTATATTTGAAATGAACTGTACAGAAATACACTTAAATGCACTAAATGTACTTGAAGTGGTTCCATTTTAGCACAATTGAATATATTAAAATATATTGCAAATAACTTAAAATTGATCTTAAGCATATCTTGAAATACATTTAATATACTGTTCAAAATAATAAATTTAATACGCAGTATAATTTAAACATATTAAGTATGTCATCAAATGAATATCAAGAACCTGAAATGGAAACTGGTTCCTACAGGACCTTAAAGAAAACTTTGTGGTGAGATCTGGTATGTATCTCATCTCCTGAAGAACCCCTAGTATCGCAGTAGCTAGGTAGTCTTCTGCTGTCAGGTCAGAATAGGATTAAATCCTCACTAGCTTGTTTAGCCTATAGCAGTAAATCTAGACGTGTCCCTACACCTTCGTGCAACAATAACAATCATTGACAACTAGGCCTATTGATCAAACTCATGCTTACCCTCCAGCAGAATCTCTCCTGGATCCTTCGTTGTCGTTGGTCTTGCAAGATATACTATAATGCTCTTTCTATTACTTATAGAACTGTCTTTGTAAGCTGAAGTAAAACTGAACAGTGTTTGTCTTTATAAAGTAAAAATGTATTTAAACAAAAGACAAAAATACTGGTTACACAATGATTAATATTTGTTGCAAATCATCAAGAGGTTACAGGTTATAATACTTCAGCTTATCCAATCTCAACAGGGCAGTCCTGTATGAGTGGAGAATTACACAGGCTATTTACCTTAAAGCAGTTCAAGCAATAGATGTAAAAAATAACTTGTCCTCATCTGAGCTATTCAAGTTAAGATAATACAGCAGAGCAATTTAAGCAAAAAGAGTTTCAGTTAATAACCTGAGCTAGGAGAGAGCTGATTTCTCCCCAGGGATGCACACGACATCAAAATCAAAAATGCAACAACTAACAGTCAAAAAGCAGTCATATTTATACAGAACTGGGTTACATTGTTCCTGTGCAGTTTCTTGGGTTTTTACCAGAGGAACTAAATCATGTGACATCAACCTTCTATTGCCTCAGTCAAGGTGGCTTCTGGTGTCGACATCGTTCCCCATATGTGGGCATTCTTCCGTCCTTTCCATCTTCTGCGCTTCAGGTCTCTGTGTAAGTGTGTGTGTGTGTGTGTGTGTGTGTGTGTGTGTTTATCTGGAGGTGTATTTGTAGGTTCATAATATGTCAGATGTTCAGTGATGTTCACATCAGTGATGTTAGCATATTGTTTAGTTTATATTAGATTATAACTCAAATAATCAACAATCAATAAAAATTATAGTGTGTGTGTGTGTGTGTGTGTGTGTGTGTGTGTGTGTGTGTGTGTGTGTGTCATTTTGTGTTTTGTGTCCATTTTCTCAGTGTGGACATTCTTTATCCACTTGTTTTCCCTCTATGTGGAAAAACTGCTGTCCGTAGTCTCTGAAATGGTTTCTTTCTGAAATCTCCTCTTGTTTCACTTCTCATTGTCCATTTTTTTCCACTTGGAGCTCAAGTCCTTCTAGAAGAAGCAGTCACTGGTGTAGTTTGAGTCTGTGCCTCTTCATCAGTTCCTTCCATCCCATGGTGGGTCTCAGGGTTTCTAGGTCTTTTAGGCCTGGAGTTTTGGATCTTGCAGGTCTGGAAATCTCTTTTCTTTTCTTTTTCTTGAGAAAATCCCCCTGGCTCCACTTCCTTCTCGTCCTTCAAGCGACCAGATCATCTTTCTCCAGGAGGTTACACATTTCAGACAAACATCTCGATGCTTATATCTGAAACTATAATCAAAAGAAGAGGTTGCCCCCCTTTCCCCCACAAGCATCTTTTCACATTCAAACATCGGTAATGTTTTTAAAAATTATTTCTAAACATAATGTCATTAAAACATTTAATACATATCAATGCTAATAAAACATGTTTCATAAAACATGTTTCATAAATCATAAAGAATCACCCTCCTTTTGATAGTAAACCTTTACTATGATAAAACTAATTCTAATTTGCATCAGCATTTGCTTGTGACTGAGCTACAGTCGTGTTGCTCGTGTAGTGATATGTTTGACAAGGTGTGAATGACTTCTTTATTTCCTTCCAACAGTGCCAACTGGGTTTCTAAATTGCCTATTTTCTTAAGCAACCCACAATAGCCCATCTTTCTTTTGTGTGAAAAGTGACACTGTCTTGCCTTGTGTCCCATCTTTCCACAAGCAAAACAAACAACTTCCTGATCTTCCTTTCTTTTCTCCAAAGAGTGCCTTGCAATGTGACCATCCTTTCCACATGCATGACAGACAACGTTTTGAAGAGGTCTCTCATTGTCTTGACAATGTCTAGCAATGTGACCAGCTTTTCCACATGCATAGCAAAGAATAACACCTTCTGAATTTATTCTTGCAAATCTCCTTGGTCTATGATGGAAACCATTAGACAATGTAGTTGAACATTCTCTCTCGCCAAAGGCAGCAACTGGATGTCTAGATTTGGCAGCTTTCATTTGACTTTTTGCATTAGCATCATTGTTGTAAAACTGTGTCATTTTAGCAATAATGTCATTATATTCAGAGAGTGGTGTCACTAGCATTGTCACAGCAGACCGGGTGAGTGGGTCACATTTGTTAATCAAGGCAGACTTGAAACTGACATAATTCTCAGTAATATCAGGATTGCCACTGAAAGTTTTAAACATCTCCAATAATCGTTCTGAAAATGCTGCTGGATGCTCCCCTTTCCTCATGTGCATCTCAGATATTTCATCCCAATTAACTGACATCACACCTAAGACTTCAAGCAGTGCCTTTTTCCTCTCTGACTTATTAGCATTTCTGTCCTTTACTTTCTGAGTTAAGTCTCCAGACAAAGTGTCAGACAAGCACATTCTTAACTAAACACATGCATCACCATCTGTTAAATTGTAAACTTCAGCATATTCCTCCAAGTTTTTCAGAAAATCTAATGGATCTTGTTTGGCAGGATCAAATTTACCAATATTCTTGATCACAGTTTCTAGTTCAGTTGGATTAAATCCTCGGACTATGGTAGAAGTCATTGGTTCTTCCCTTCCTTCACTAGCACGCATAGTCTTAGTAGTATGAACTGGTGCCATGGGGAATCTGACTCTACAGTCAGAGTATTGGCTACTGAATGACTGAGAATCTTTTTCCCAAACCTCAGCCCTGTCTTCCTGCAAATCTGGCATTTCTGGAATTGGGTTACACAATGTGACACCTAACAATGTCTTACTAGGGTTTTTCTCAGTTGTGCCATTCTTTATCATAAACTGACAAGCCGCCTTCGTCTCCTCCAAATTGTTGGTCAATGTTTTCACAGATGATTCAAGCATACTATTGCTAGTTCTAAGAAGTGCGATCTCATTCTGCATCTTGACCTTTTCTTCTTTCCATATCGTTTCACTAGCCAGGTAATTTTTTGTAGAGCCTCATCTACTCTCCTCCTAGTTACTTTGTATGAAGCAAAAAGTGCTTGAAGCGCATTAGCAATTTTCCCATTTTTGTTCTTAGGCATTTTGGGATCATTTTCAAACTTAGAGATAGCCCACTTGTACGGATTATCAACAATATTCTCTATTCCATCAAACATTCCCTGAGAACCGTGTTTAGCAATGTATTTAACAATCATTTCTTCCATTTTCAAAAGTCTTATCAAGCTTTAAAATATCTCGTGATCTAATAGTTATTCACAAAGTCTGATTTAAATGACGACACGTTATCTAGTTCCTTTAAGATATCCGTTAGTCTAAATATTCACAGCTCCAGTACTTCGGACACAAATGATCAAAATAGCCACACTACCTGAGGCTTCTAAACTTAACCACAACCACAGTCCATTGGGCCTTAAATTTCGTTACGCAAAACAGTTAAGAAATGCAACACTGCCACAGTACGTCGGGCAAAACCACACTGCTTCGGGTTCTTGTTTTAAACTTCACAGAGTCACGTCGCGTCTGACTCACTAGCCTACACTTTAACACACAATAGTTGTGAAATAATTCTGTGACCACACTGCGTCAGGTCTATTCAATTACTTTAGAATTTCTTCAGAATTATTACAACTTCACAATCGGTTTCAAGTATGCTAGAAACACACATTTGTTTCAGTTACTTTAGAAACAACCAATCTAATATAACTGTGCCACCACACTACTTCGGGTTGATTCAATTACTTCAGAATCTTAACAGAATTATAAGAGACCAACACCAAGTTTCAGTTACTTTAGAAACTTTACACTTAAGCACTTTGTTTCAATTACTTTAGAAACAACAATTCCAATACAACTGTGCCACCACACTGCTTCGGGCTGATTCAGATCCGTTAGAATCTTAAACAAAATTTTACGGAATAGGCTTAACAACTCCTCCTGCTAATACTGAATAACGTCTCGGTTACGTATGTAACCCTCGTTCCCTGAGTAGGGAACGGAGACGTTACGTCGGATGACGATGAATGGGGTTTCGCTTAGAAAGCCTATCATCTTCGAGTATATAAAACGAGCCAATGGCAATAAAAATGCCATGGGTCTGCGGAATTTGCATAGCGTATCTCCGCCCCACCCTGGGGGTATATAAGGAAGTGCGCTGGCAACATGCAGATATGTCTTCGCTGAGGAGCCGAGACTGAACTCAGGCGTTCCAGCGGTACAGCGGAAGTGGCAGGGAGACGTAACGTCTCCGTTCCCTACTCAGGGAACGAGGGTTACATACGTAACCGAGACGTTCCCTTTTGTTGTCACTCCGAGTTACGTCGGATGACGACGAATGGGGTTCCCAGTGTAATCACGCCACCTCTTGACTGTCTTCCAGTGCCCTGCGTAAGTCAGAGCTCCCTGTCGTGAGACTAGCACGGACGAAGGAGTCCTACTTAACACAGGAATACCAAGGTACACTGGGGAGCATATCTCAGAGGAAATATGCAATTATGCCCAGCCCGAAGGGGGGGACTTAAGAATACACATATGACCTGAAGGAACTGCATATGGAGAATCACTGGGGTGTCCAGCCGCAGGTGGAATATTTCAACCCCAGGGGTGGCAAGGTGGCTTGCCGAGGGAAAGACACATGCTCAAAGAGGCTTACAGTGGAAATACACATGTGGGGGTCACCCGGAGGGGGAACCATGCACATGGAGGCACCTAGCCAAGCGCGAAAGCTGCCAGTGGCATAACTCTGGCGTTGACGTCGTCAGTGCTGGAGGAGACTCAGGGCTTGTTAGGCTCACCTGAGGAAAATATCGCACGTATCTCGTCCGTGGAGAGGAATGGTGAGCAAGCGAAGACACCTGAGCAGAATCTATTACCGGCTAGTTGAAGCGAGTACATGAGAAGAAACTGGCTCCACTCGGAGATTGTAGAATCTCGCGAATGTGTTAGGTGTCGCCCAGCCTGCAGCTCTGCAAATGTCTGTTAGCGAGGCGCCATGCGCTAGAGCCCAAGAGGATGCCACACTCCGAGTGGAGTGGGCCGTCACACCAAGGGGGCATGGTCGAGCTTGCTGCTGGTAAGCCAAAGCAATGGCGTCCACTATCCAGTGAGACAACCTTTGCTTGGAGAGAGCCTTTCCCTTCAGCTTCCCACCATGACAGACAAAGAGCTGGTCTGAGGTCCTGAAACACTGCGTTCTGTCTACGTAAGCACGGAGGGCGCGTACTGGACAGAGCAGTGCCAAGGCTGGGTCTGCCTCCTCCAAGGGCAGCGCTTGCAGGTTCACCACCTGGTCTCGAAAGGGTGTGGTGGGAACCTTGGGCACATATCCAGGCCGGGGTCTCAGGATCACGTGAGAGTTAGCCGGCCCGAATTCCAGGCACGCTTCGTCAACCGAAAATGCCTGCAGGTCCCCAACCCTCTTGATGGAGGCCAGTGAAACCAGGAGCGCTGTCTTCATTGACAGGAACTTAAGCTCCACTGATTGCAGAGGCTCAAAGGGAGCACTCTGCAGGGCAGTTAAAACCACTGAGAGGTCCCAAGAGGGTACGAGGGGAGGACGAGGAGGATTCAGTCTCCTCGCTCCCCTCAGGAACCTGACGATCAAACCTGACGATTTCCCAAGGACTTACCATCAACTGCGTCGTGATGTGCGGCAATGGCGGCAACATACACTTTCAGGGTGGAGGGAGACAGCCTTCGCTCCAACCCTTCTTGCAGGAAGGAAAGCACGACACTGATGGGGAATTTCGTGGGTTCTAGATTTCTAGAAGAACACCAGTTGACGAAGAGGTTCCACTTCAACGCATAGGCATGTCTCGTGGACGATGCTCTAGCGGAAGTGATGGTAGCCACCACCGCTGGTGGTAGGGTACTCAAACCTGCCTCGTCCCTTCCAGGAGCCACACGTGGAGGTTCCACAGATCGGGACGAGGGTGCCATAAGGTGCCCCGTCCCTGAGAAAGCAGGTCCTTCCTCAGGGGAATTGGCCAGGGAGGTGCTGTCGCGAGGAGTACTAGTTCTGGGAACCAGGTGCGGTTGTGCCAATACGGGGCAACCAATATTACCTGCTCCTCGTCCTCGCTGATCTTGCAAGAAGGCTCACTGGGGGAAACGCATACTTGCGGAGGCCCCGCGGCCAGCTGTGCGCCAGTGCATCCGTGCTGAGCGTGCCCTCGGACAGGGAATAATACAGGGCACAATGGGACGAGTCGTGGGAAGCAAACAGGTCTACCTGTGCGTCCCCGAACTGATCCCAAATCAGCTGAACTGTCTGGGGATGGAGTCTCCATTCTCCAGCGAGAGGCCGAGGCCGAGACAGCTCGTCGGCCGCCTGGTTCAGGTCTCCCGGGATATAAATGGCTCGAAGCAACCTCAGATGCTTCTGACTCCATATGAGGAGGTGGCGGGCGAGTTGCGACATACGGCGGGAGCGTAGACCACCTTGACGGTTGATGTACGCTACTGTGGCGGTATTGTCTGATCGGACTAGTACGTGTTGACCCCTGAGCAACGCCCGGAAGCGGTGCAGGGCAAGGCGTACAGCCAGCAACTCGAGGCAATTGACATGCCAAAGGCGCTGGGGTCCTGTCCAGGAGCCCGCGGCAGCATGTCCATTGCACATGGCACCCCAACCCGTGGCGGAGGCATCTGTTGATACAACAACATGCCTGGAAGCTCGTTCTAAGGGAACTCCGGCCCGTAGAAATTTGAGGTTCGACCACGGGGAGAAGGTCTGACGGCAGGTCGGAGTCACTGGGACTCGGAGCGTGCCGTGTTGCCATGCCCACCTCGGGACTCGATCACGAAGCCAAAGACAAAAAGCTGTCTCATATGAAGCAATCCGAGCGGCGTTACTGCGGCTGCGGATGCCATATGCCCCAGGAGCCTCTGAAATAGTTTCAGTGGAACCGCACTCTTGTCCTCGAATTGGCGAAGACAAGTCAGCAGTGACTGCGCACGCTCGCTCGTAAGCTGCGCGCACATGGCGACCGAGTCGATCTCCATAACGAGAAAAGAGATCCTCTGCACGGGGCAGAGTTTGCTCTTCTCCCAGTTGACCCGAAGGCCCAGACGAGCTAGGTGCCGGAGCACAAGGTCCCTGTGTTCGCAAACCTGATCTCGAGAGTGAGCTAGGATCAGCCAGTCGTCGATATAATTCAGGATGCGAACCCCGTGTTCTCGTAGGGGAACAAGGGCTGCCTCGACGACCTTCGTAAAGACGCAAGGAGACAGGGCTAGCCCGAAAGGGAGAACCGCGTACTGATATGCCTGCCCCTCGAAAGCAAACCGAAGAAACGGTCTGTGTCGAGGAAGAATGGAGACATGAAAGTAGGCGTCCTTCAGGTTGATCGCTGCAAACCAATCCTGGGGCCGTACGCATTCGAAAAGGCGTTTGGCCGTGAGCATCTTGAACGGCAGCCTGCTTCTTTTTTTTTTTTGAAGGGAGCGGTTCAAGACGCGCAGGTCCAGGATCGGTCGTAACCCACCAGATTTCTTCGGTACAATGAAATAGGGGCTGTAGAAGCCGGACTTCATTTCGGCTGGAGGGACAGTCTCGATCGCACCCTTCGCCAGTAGGGTAGCGACCTCCGCTCTCATGACAGGGGCATTGCCACCGGCCATAGTGAGCGGATTCCCCTGAGGCGGGGAGGAGACCGCACGAACTGAATCTCGGAGCCGAGCCTGATGGTTCTCGCGACCCGGCGGGACAGTCCGGAAAGCTCTAGCCAGGCCTCCAGAAACTGCGCCAGCGGGGTTATTCGAACCACAGACGTACCGTCGGGGGTGCAGCGAGGCGGAATGACCAGCCCAGGCGAGGGTGGCATAGCGGCCCTGTGCGGGGGCACGGCCATTAACCGCGTCCTGCCAGAGGAGGCCGGGGGAGGACCAGCGTCCCACGGGGGCGTGCTCTGGCAGGGGTCTGGCGACAGAGGGGGATGAGAGGAGCGTGGCCCGTGGGCGGCGCGTGCTGTCATCCACAGCCTCTTGGGGCTCAGAGAAAGAGCATCAGTTCTTTTGTGGAGATTCTGCCCCAACCCTCCAGCGGGGGAAGGAGTGGTCCTGCTACCAGCTCCTGAAGAACTGAGCCCTAACTCCAAGCTGCCTGTCTCAGGTTTGTGCTGCTCAGCCAGGTGTTAGCCGGCTAAGGGGCAGAGACAGGCGGTTCCAGCCTCCAGCGACCTCCTTGTGCTTAGGCCAGTGAAGGCTCGAGGGGAGGAGCCGCAAGGAGGCGGCGTCAGCGGGAAGCAGACTAAGCAGACCACACCGACGGATGGCCGTCAGTGCAGAAGCCTCAGTCTGCTTCTGGACTGATCGAAGACTGTTGGGCGCAGTCCTCAACCACCCCGCCGACCAGGCTGCCCGCCTCAAGGTGCTGCTTAGGCTGGCTCGTGGCAGTCTAAGGGGCGGAGACGGGCAGCGCCGCCCTCCTGCGGCTTCCTCCTGCTCAGGTCCGTTTTTTGCAGGCCCGAGGGGAGCAGCCGCATGGAGGGGGGCTTGGCGGGAAGCAGACTGAGGAGGCCGCACGGATGGATGACCATCGGTGCCGGACCCGAGTCTGCTTCAGGTGGTCGAAGCCACACCGCCAAAGAGCCCAGCCTGGGACATGGGGAAGTTGAGAAAATTCATTCTCAGACCGCCCCACATCAACCTGGCTAAGCCCATGTCTGGACCACATTAGTGGGCATCACCTGACCCAGGATCACGCAGGTACCGATGTCGCCTGAGCGAGGTCAGTAGTGTGCGTGGCGGAACAACCAGGCCCGGCATGGGAGGCATAGCGTCCCAGGATGGGGGCGTGGTTAGAGTTTCCGCGTTCTGTCAGGGTTGGACTCTCGTGGACTCACGTGGACTCTCGCGGAGTGGAGGCGTCCTAATGCACATCCGGACGAAGCCTACAGCGCTCGGGGGGAGGGCAGCGCCACTCCAACCGATGCTTTCAGCTGTCCGGGAAAGCATGGCTGACAGCTCTGAATCAGTCCCGGCAACGATGGCACTCCCATGGGAGGCAACGCAGCCGAACTTCATTTCCAGAGAAATCAAGCCCGCCTTGTGATGCTGTGAGTGACATGAGATCATCTGCCGGAGCCCCGAATAAAACACTGGGTCCCCGAAGGAAACCAGGCATATACAGAAGCTCCACGGTTTGCAATGTGGAGGGGGGTGTGGCCCGAGGAATGACTCGTCGGTTGTTGTGCCACACCGTAACCCTCAGACCACCCTGGCCACCAGCCAAAGTATCCCCTCTCGAGGAAGAGATAAATTGGGGTGTGGCAGAGGGGACTCTACTCACCGAGAGATCATTGAGTCTCGATCTATAAACATCGCGATGGTCATGTTCCCGCAATGAAAACATGACTCATCCACGAGCGCTGCCAAGCGTGATTAAGCTCTACACGCGAAACAGCGCTCGCGACCGTTAGGCAGATGCCCACACACATCCAGGAAACAGAAATACACGGGCGAACCATCTTTAAAAAGACGTGCCGCGTGCAGCTCTTTTAGAGATTGGAAAAGCTCAACAGAGTGTCGAAACGCCCAGGGAGAAACACACTCACTGTCGGCAGATCACTGCACAGACCAGCAGCAGGAAATGCGATCTCGCTGGAATCCGCCGTCACACCAACACTCTGAAGAGCCGCTCGTCTCGAAAAGATTTGAGATGACATTCAAAAGGCTTGTGGAGTGAAGTATTGAACTTGGCTCCGAAGCGAAACCATATCTGCATGTTGCCAGCGCACTTGCTTATATACCCCCAGGGTGGGGCGGAGATACGCTATGCAAATTCCGCAGACCCATGGCATTTTTATTGCCATTGGCTCGTTTTATATACTCGAAGATGATAGGCTTTCTAAGCGAAACCCAATTCGTCGTCATCCGACGTAACTCGAAGTGACAACGAAAGGGAAACCAAATTCTCTTCTGTCCTTAAAATGTTCCTTTCTAGATTTTTTTTAACGAGGGGGTTTCCTGACAAAAAACAGCATAAATGAAAGAAAACAGCTTTTTCTTACCTTTCCCCTTATAGACTAGAAGGATTTCAGAATAATGGCCTTCTATAAGAAGTGAGGAGCATTTATGGGTACAGGTCGGGAACCGGCCTACCTTACATATTTCAAGGGTGCTGAGTCCAAAAAAAATGGTACCCAAGCGAAATTTTGAGTTTTTTACATTTTCCCCTAGTTTTTTTGTAAGTAGGCAATCAAGATGAGGAAATTAAGTTTCTAGATCGATAGTCAAGGGTCAGAGCAAAGATATAATGGAGGCTCACTGCCTTTTTTATGTATATATGCAAAATACCAACTTTTAAGGTGAAATTAAGCATTATTTGTGTCATTTTTTAAGGCTGATATACATATTCAGCCAATATCACTCTTAAATGTTCCCAGTGTATATATGATATGTGATGTATTCCATAATAACTAAGAAAAACACCATTGCAAGTTGTCTGATTTTATTTTTTTATGCAAATTAAGCATTTGTTTTCTAAATTCTAAGACGGGAAAAACCCAGGTGAATAGGGAAAAAAACACCATGAAACTTCCCTTGAACAGATCTACAGATCACATCTTGTTTCTGTATATTTTTGCTTCGTGTCTCTGAATGGCGCATATGGCGGCCTATTTCATTTACCTCACACACACACACACCAGGGTTATAATCGTTAACGAAAACTAACGAAAAAACGAAAACTAGGTGGGAAAAAACATTGTCGTTAACTGAAATAAAAATAAAAACGAGGCATTACAAAAAAACGATAACTAACTAAGTAAGGGATAATGTAGGCGGTCGCTATAGCGAATAACAAGCCCGACAGGCTAAACCCCGACGTGAAGCGGAGGTACATTTGGTCCGTACGTAATGTATTACGTACGACCGCCTATCTATACATTATCCCGCTTATTACATGGCTACAAAATAAATAATTAAATAATTAATTTGACACAAATTATTGATTTAAAAAGGAGTTTATTGATTTAAAAACGATTGTATTGCTTCCGCCAAAAGAAAATAGTATATGTGGTTGGCAAAACTAACTAAAATAAAATAAAATAAAATTATAGAGTAAATGTCCTTAGTTTTCGTCTTTGTCAATGTCTTTAATGTCTTTAATTATTTAACGCTATTTAAAACACGCAGCGTCATTCGAGCGATCACACCTGGGCTTCAGTTGCGTAGTTATCGCGAGGGCAAAGCAGACAAACAGGTCGAATTGTTTCTGCATTGTTTCTGCAGAAGGCAGTCGAATGGACCCTGCTGACACTGTTGCCATTACAGCACTTAAGGATAAGAGGCCAAGCACTGTGGGAGAGTTACGGAAGATCTTACTAATAGCCTACTGAGCTATTATCGCCAGTATATCAAGGACTTTTCAAGTATTGCCAAACCCCTTTACGACCTTTTAAAAGTCACTAGTGAAATAGAAGAGGGTCCAAAGAAGAGTAAAGGCAGAACAGGAACAGGCCGAAAAAGTCATGTGGTGCTATCTAGTAAGCAAATTGTGTGGATGGAGTATCACCAAGAAACATTGTCAAAACTGATTGATTGCTTGGTACAGCCTCCAGTGCTGGGGAGTAGTCCTTATGATACAGCTTATGTCAAAATGATTAATGGCTTTGACCTTTGACCCTTGACAGGTTGAACTTCCGGTATAGGGGTCAGGGATTAACCTTTGCCCTTCCTACCCATCGATCATGTGGTTTTGACAGGTAGTTTGACCTATTGACTCTCCCTATTATATGTCATAGTGTTTTGACAGTTAGTTTGACCTGTTAACCTTGCTAGCCCTCGATCATGTAGTTTTGACGGATGGTTTTGATGTTTGAAGCCGGTGTCAAGAAGGGTTATATGGGTGCGCGCCCCTCCACCCTCCGCATTCCAGAGCGCAGTGAAAGTGAGAAAAAGAGAAAAATGATGTATATTTCACACAAATAATATACACTAATATAAAATAATATCTTACTAAAAATCTACTGAAACCAATTCTGTCAGTTTTAGATAAACAAAAGAATAAAAATCATATTACATAAAACATTCTGTTCTTTATAAGTATATAAATTAAAATATATAAAATACTTATCTTGCTAATTTAACTAAAGTTGAAAAGCATTCTTTTCTTTTTAAAAGTATATAATGAAATGCTTATAAAATAAATATCTTACTAAAAATCTACTGATCCAATTATTTTTAGTTATAGATGCATAAAATAATAAAAAATGGGTCCACAGCTCCGGCTGTCGGTCTCTGACTTAGAGGGGTGCATTCAGTGATCAGAATGAGACATGGTGATTGTTTTGTTAGTGCTAAAATTATTTCAAAGTTTAAATGATATCTTTTAAAAATGTTTTAAAATTAAAGTTCCTAACATATCCATACGTCCTATGAATGAGATTGCAGTTGTAATACAAAAGACAGTTTTTTCTGAATGCCTCTCGGCCTGAGTGGTGCGTGTGTGTGTGTCTGTGTGTGTGTGTGCTTGTGTGTGCTTGTGTGTGTGTGTGTGTGTCACATGCATGCGGCATCGCGCTCCCTCCCACCCTTCGCATTTGAGCTCTGAAACATGATCCCCCTCCACATTCCTGAGGTAACAGTGAGAAAGGGGTTTCCTAATAATGTTGTATATATCAGACTAACTAAAGTTGAAAAACAGACTGTTCTTTAAAAGTGTATAAATGAAATGTTTATAAAATTAAATATCTTGCTAATTTAACTAAAGTTGAAAAACATACTGTTCTTTAAAAGTGTATAAATGAAATGTTTATAATATAAAATCTATAATATAAAATCACAGAGTGGTTCTCTCTCACAGCACCGGCTGTCGGTCTCTGACTCAGAGGGCTGTATTCAGTGATCAGGATGAGACATTGTGAATGTTGTGTTGAATTTATTTCAAAGTATTATCTTAAAAGTTTAAATGATATCTTTTAAAAATAAAAGATGGTTTAAATTAAATTCAATAAATTATTAAAAGTCTTAATAAAAAACAAATATTCTACAACGATGGTCTGTGGAAAAACTTGACTTGAACTTAAAGTATATTTTTTATTTATCATGGGTATGTAAAATAATTCGCAATTTGAAGCGTCACAAGTCATCTCACACCTGTGAAATGTTCAATAATTCCTTAAGTTGTATCTGTGAGAAAATTACCACATAGGCCTATCTTCAGAGAGAGAGAGAGCAACAATTAGGGATGTCCCGATACCACTTTTTCACTTCCGATACGATACCGATGCCGCAGCTTTGGCTATTTGCCGATACCGATATCAATCCGATATTTTTGTTTTATTCTTGAACTAATACTACTAATAATAAAATATATGGAAGCACTTTGCTCAATTAGCCACATAAAAACATCTCACTCAAATGGAGAACAAGTACTTCTCCAGTATATAGTCCACAACAACAGCTGATAATGAAAGACTGCCAGCCTTTATTCAAAAGACCTTGAGATATGTTCGGTAATTGTACCTGAATGAATTTAAAATTAATTTGCTATATTTCAAATCAATATATTTGTTTCCTTAAAATTGTAATTAACTTTAACTTTATTCTCATCTGAATTATAAATAATTTATTTATGTATAAAATAATACTACCATTAAAAATACATTTGATTTTCTTTTTTAATCAATGTAGAATGTGTAACTTAAAAATAAACAGATTAGTCCTCAGTTTGAGGACAAGAAATGAAAACCAATGCAATATGATGAATGTACAAAAGATGAGATAATTTTTGCTTTTAAACAGCGTGTGTGTGTGTGTGTGTGTGTGTGTGTGTGTGTGTGTGTGTGTGTGTGTGTGTGTGTGATTTTGGTTGGGTGACAGTTGTAGGTTACAGTTTGACAAGAGTTTACAGTTTGACAAAAGCACAATGTTGTGTTTTTCACAAATATAAGTAGGCTAAACACTTTTTGCAGTTTTAATGATGTCCTGTATGAACAAAAAATGACGGAGTATGTTTTTATGTTTCCACTGTTCGATCGCGCCTGTGCCTCCCTCTCTCTCTCTCTCTCTCTCCGACACACACACACACACACACACACACACACACACACACACACACACACACACACACACATTCCAGCATTGCAATCTTGACATCGCAGCCTGTTCATTTTGCTGCGTTTACACCAAACGCGAATACAGCGTCAAATTCGCGTCTAGTTCGATGCTTGAACAGTTTGCATCCATTCGCGCGTATAATGATAAAGCGAGCGTTCGAAGCGAAAATAGACGCGCATTCAGAGCTAAGGTACGGTGACGCATTGCTGCCACATACATATGATTTTTTCCACTCAATTATGTCGTAATAACGAGATCTTATCTCGTTAAAACGACATCTTTTCTCGTAATAACGAGATCTTATGTCGTTAAAACGACATCTTTTACTTGTAATAACGAGATCTCATGTCGTTAAAACGACATCTTTTTCTCGTAATAACGAGATGCTATGTCGTTAAAACGACATTTTCTTGGCCTTATAAGGACATGTGTAGTCATGTACAAAATATGTCTTTATCCACATAAAATTGACAGCCTATCGCGTCTTTATCACACCTTTACATTCAAAAAGTTGTAGAAATAGCAGCCCCCAATGGACATTCATGTTAAAAGATAAAATTCTGTACACACCTTATTAATAGCAGATGAGCCCAGAATACGAACATTGCGTTTAATTGCACAATAGGCTAAGCGTTTTCCTCCCATAGAAAACCCTTATAATAAAGAAAAAGCTTAATGTGGCTTAATAGGCTACTTCAGTGATAAAGATCAAATGCTGTACACACCTTATTAATAAACCATACTATCCTACAGAAAAGCAGATGAGCCCAGAATATGAACGCAATGCATTTAATTATACGTTAAGTGTTTTCCTCCCATAGAAACCCTTTATTATAAAGAAAATATAGGTGGCTCTTAACGTGTCTTTCTATGGGAGCATTGCGGTGCACAGCAAATCCTTTAAATGGTATTCAATGCAAAACAAAAATGAAAAATATAAGTAGCCAATAAAATAAACAAATTATTGTGGCATTAATTAGCCCACAAACAATATTTATTTTAAAGCCTAAACGAATTTGTTTAAAGAAAAACACCAGCGTTGGGCGTTTATCTGTATAGGCGTTTCAGCCGCCCTTTTCAAACTGGCGCAATAAAATGCAACAGAATTTGATTTGTTAAACATGAAGAGGACTTATCAGTCTGGCATGGCTGCTCGCTCTAACGTTAACCTAGATACATTTTCGCTATTATTAAGCACATATCCAAGTGTTTGTGCGGAGTGTGGAGTGCGCACTGCATGACATGGACGCACCGGTGCCATCACTCGCATTTTCCTATCAACAGTGGAAACAACTTAAAATACTCCATCATTTCTGGTCATACAGAAAAGATTAATACATCAGTCGCAACTACTTTTATTTGTGTAAACTCACAACAACAAGCAAACGTTGTGCTTTTGTAAAATAAAATAAAACGAACAGGGCGCGCGTTCATGATTTCTGTGAATTGGAGCGCGTGTCAAAAATGAACTGAAAAACAGTGTATAGACAAGCCTCACAGACATGAGAAATATAGCTGTCTATATAAAGCTTATAAAATAATGTCCAATCGAAAGCAAATACGGTACCATCTGATTATGTAATCCTGTCCGTATACGAAAGGCGCATCTCTAGAGGCTAAATTACAGAGAGATGTATGGAGATATGTTTGCAGGCAGCCTACACTGATTTAGAAAAGACTAGTTAATTAATAAATAATTTAAAAATTTCGTTTTTTTCAGACACATTTATTATTATTAGTCTACTTTTGCCGGTGCTTTGCGGCAATTTTTATGCATGCGCTTGAGCGCGGAATATAGGCTACATGCACCCAGGGTTGAATACGTGCGACTAGTCCAAGTCTAGAAAAATCTTTATGGTAACTCTAATCAATAGCATACATTTAGTATTTTACATTATTTAATTAGTAATTAGTATCATTTACTAGCTCTTTACATTAAATTAGTTGAGTTAGCATAATTAGTTAATGAACTAATAAAATAATAAAATAAAGTTTAAATTAAGATACTACCGGTAACCATATATTGCTACACTCTAAAAAATGCTGGGTTGTTTTAACCCAATTTTGGGTCAAATATGGACTAACCCAACGTTGCGTTAAAAATGCAATTTAAAAATGGACAAACCCAGCCGTTGGAAGTGCTTGCACAAAGGATAGTAACATCTCATCCTGTGTTCTTGGAATCTGAATATCTGGACTTGTCCAGTGACTACTGAGAAAGTTCAGCTGACAGCAGGGGAAAGTCCTTGTGGCGGCACGGAGAGACGGCTGACAGGAGGGAATAGACCCCATTGGGACAGTCATGGGTTAGCTTCCCATTTCTGTAGTTTCCCATGCTTCGCAGTATGTTGGAAACACCCGCTTTAGCTACAGAAAGGCAACATACGAGAATACCCCTAGAGTCTGCGAGAGCGGGGGCGGAAGATGACTCATTGACTGACAACATGGTAACGACTGGACTGGAAACGACTACGAGTAATGAGAGCACAGCACAAGAGAACACCACAGCAACTGTCACAAGTTCCGCTGCAACAGCGGACCACAAACAGATGCAGGTATGTGTCTGTGGTTGGAGGAAAGTTACATCACACCATGGGTTGAGGATCCACCAGGGGAAGAAGGGGTGTTTGGGTATAGAGAGACAGAGGCCTCGCATTTCTGCGAAAGCGATCAAATCAGTCGAATGAAGCACAGCAACTGGACGCAAACCATAGTTTGCAGTGCATCAGTACCACTGTCATGGAGGATGTAAACTCAAGCACCGAAGTAACAACTGAGGTGGAACTAACAACAGGAGTGGAACTCACCCAGCCTCCCAGACCTGCAGTCGAGAGGAGACTACCAGGGCACAGACCGTATGTGAAGTGGCCTGGCGCCAGTGACAAGAAGTTATGGGAAACAGTGAATACTGACCTTACCTTGACCCTCGAGAAACTTCGAGGCACAGTGGAGAAGAAGTTGGAGAGGATGGGGGACATCATTTATGAGTACGGGGCAGAAAGCTTTGGAGTGCAAGAGGCAAAAGGCGGGAGAAAGGTTCCAACCCCACCAGTTTCCAGGAGGCAACAAGAACTCAAGCGCCTCGTTCAAGAAAGGAGACAGCTTAAGAAACAGTGGAAGAAGGCCTCGGAAGTGGAAAAGGAGGGCATAGAGGCACTTCAGGCTGACATCAAAACCCGGTTGGCATCCCTCCGTAGAGCAGAGAATCTACGGAAACGCAGAAGGAAGAAAGAGCAAACTAGAACTCGATTCTATAAAGATCCCTTCAAGTTCCTTAAAAGTCTCTTCACGAAGGAAAAAAGTGGAGCTCTAAAAACAACAAAGAAAGACCTAGGGCACCTGAGAACAACAAACTTTGACTCAAAGCGACATGAACATCTGGCCATCCCATCAGATATCCCACCCATTGAACCCCCGGAACATCATATTGAGACCAGCCCTCCGACATGGAAAGAGGTGGAAAACATAGTTCGACGGGCAAGAACAGCATCAGCCCCGGGGCCAAATTGAGTCCCGTACAAAGTGTATAAGAACGCACCAGACGTCCTGAGGTTCCTCTGGAGGCTTATGAGAACAGCTTGGCAAAAGAAGATAATACCCAAAGTGTGGCGTAGGGGAGGCGGGGTCCTGATCCCTAAGGAGAAGGATGCAGTGAACATCAGCCAATTCCGCCCAATCTCCTTACTGAATGCCGAGGGTAAAATCTTCTTTAGGGTCATTGCCCAGAGGATGGCCGTGTTCCTGCAAAGGAATGCGTACGTCGATACATCTGTACAGAAGGCAGGAATATCAGGGTTCTCTGGCTGCTTGGAACATTCCAGCATGATCTGGCACCAGATCCAAATGGCCAAAGTGGAGAAAAGGGACCTCCATGTAGTCTTCCTCGACCTCGCCAATGCATTTGGCTCTGTGCCCCATGAACTCCTGTGGTCTGCCTTCAGATTTTTCCACATACCGGACACCATCACAAACCTGGTGAAGTCGTACTTCCAGGATCTGCAGTTCTGCTTCACCACCTCAGAGTTCACCACCTCATGGCAGTGCCTGAATGTAGGTATAATGGCGGGATGTACCATTTCTCCGTTGGCATTTATAATGGCTATGGAGATTATCATCAGATCCTCAAAATGGGTTGCTGGTGGACAGCGAGTCGACTCTGGTTTCCGCCTCCCTCCACTCAGAGCCTACATGGACGACATTACAACATTGACCACCACTGTTCCATGCACCAGGAGACTGCTCAGAAAACTCGAGGAGAACATCAGCTGAGCCCGTATGAAGATTAAACTATCCAAGTCACGCAGCATCTCGATTGTGAAGGGAGTACTCTCTGACCTGAAATTCTTCATCGGAGATGACCAAATCCCAACAGTGTCCTAGCAGCCAGTAAAAAGCCTTGGAAGGTGCTATGATGCAAGCCTGAAGGACAAAGACCAGGTGCAACAGCTGCGCAAAGACATCAGTAGTAGCCTACAGTCCATCGACAACACCCAGCTACCTGGAAAGTTAACCCTCTGGGGACCAAAAACGCGCCCGCGCGTTTTGCTCGTTTTTTTTTTTTAGCAATGAAAATAAACACTAAATGCTCTGTTAATTTTGATCTTTCATTTTCGTGTAATACATCAATCGATCCTGTTCAGTTTCTATTTTTTTTCTGTATACTCACAATAAAAATAAAGTGTTTTGCTTTTTGACAAATAAAGAAAAATTAAGATGATGCGATTTCTGCCTTCTCTCTGTCAGTAAACTCCCGTTTGAAACGCGTTCGAAAATGATCTATAACTCCGCGAAAATTCAGTCAAACAGGCAAACAGACCCACGGGCATAAAGCTTGAGATCGCAGCTTTTAATTGAAGTCATTTATATAAAAAACAAATATTCTTAGTTTCTGTAATCTGTATACAAAGAGAGCGACTCCAGTCGAGCTCATTACGAGATGATTCACAGTAATTTGACCACTCCCCGGAGAGCGCGCGCTATTCAAATGCAAATTCCGAGAACCATTTCAGTCTGTGAAACGCCCCCACATCAGCCGTAAACAAAGCGCGTCGCGAGTGAGACATTATCCTTTATGGAGAAAAGTTTCCACAGTGCTGATGAGGAGAAATTATCTCCTGATATGAGCAGCAGATCGCGCTGAGGAGTGAGGTAGGCTGTTTTCTTTTCTCAAGTGTGGAATAACGTTATTTAGTGTAGGCCTATAAACCGCAAAAAGATGAATGCATTTCTATAATATGACTCGCGTTTCTGTGAGATGAATGAAGGGTACATATTTGTAAAGAGTGTTTAGCCTAAATATGAATCGCGTGTCTGTGTGTGAAAGAATAAACTGCTTTGCCATAGCCTACTGAGATGAGTAAAAATCGACTGGAATATGTTGAAATGTATTTGTATAAGCAACGTAAATTAACATTTATATGCCCTGATATTTCAATAAAACAACGTTAGTCAGGCGTTAGTCACACTATTTTTGTCAAAAATAAAGTCATAGACTAAGATGTTAGATGTTCCAATGTTGGCTATATTCAAACTAATGAATACATATGATAAAATGTAGGCCTATAATCTTTTTTTTTCTTTCTTTTTTTTTTTACAAAGAAAGAGTACACTTGAAATATTGTTGAAATTGTAATTATTGTTGTAATTGTAACATTTTTAATAAAATACCTAAACATATTTACAAGATAGATGTAAGCGAAATCTTAAATGGTCAATATAAGTATTCTTCTAAATACATTGTCCTTGCATTGTGGCTCAGTCAGTGTCACACCTGAATGAATGGCTAATTAGGCTATGCAGAGTCATTATGCAGAGTGGGTGGGACACTGTAATCTAAGGTGTAAACTACTCCTCCCCCTCGCATATTGGCTTTCCAAGCAAAACCTGTTTTACACCATTTAAATCAATGTATTTTTTTTTTGTGAACGATAAAGCAAGACTATTTTCACATAATTTTGAAGCCAGTACTCAAAGGTACAACATCAATTAGACAAAAGTCTTGTGGGCACATATTTAATATGTGTTTTGTGGTCTTAATTCAGCCACTTTCATTTTTATTTTTTCCAATAACCACGCATAAACATTATTCTCTTAAAAATACAAACATCTACATACACGTTGCCCGCATATTTTGGTAGCCCTGTTTGTGCTATATAGAGTGATTTTAGACCTTTGCCATTAACATGTTTATAAATAACTGAAAAAAGCACAAATTTCAAGGCATGTCAGAACATCTCAAGGGCTCCAAAAACACCTTGGTCCCCAGAGGGTTAAAGGCCTGGTGTCTGCAGTTTGGTCTCCTACCCCGGGTGTTGTGGCCCCTAGTAGTGGATGAGGTTCCAATCTCAATAGTGGAGAAGATGGAAAGAGGAGTCACAGGCTACTTAAAGAAGTGGCTCGGAGTTCCGCGATGCCTTACCACCATAGGCCTCTATGGAGATGGTGTCAAGCTGTCCCTCACCAGTCTAACAGAGGAATTCAAATGTGCAAAAACCAGGC
This sequence comes from Rutilus rutilus, assembly GCF_951802725.1. Lineage (NCBI taxonomy): Eukaryota > Metazoa > Chordata > Actinopteri > Cypriniformes > Leuciscidae > Rutilus > Rutilus rutilus. The sequence continues at coordinate 48,231,412 of NC_140214.1, forward strand.
TCCAGATGACACTGAATGAATCTCGAGACCCAGTGGTGAGCAACAACGCCTTGGCAACGCCTTACCTTGGCAACTGGGCGCAAATGGAGGCCAGGAAAAGCAGTCCAGGAGGCAACAGCAGCCCTCAGACATGCTGACATTGTGGGTCATGTTCAGCAAGGGAGAGGAGGCCTTGGGCTAACTAGCCGTGCTGTTTGGAGTAAGGCCACTGCACCAGAGCGGCGGAAGATGGTAGTGCAGGAAGTACGCCATCAGGAGGAGGCTGCAAGGTGGGCCAAGGCAGTCTCTCTTGCCAAACAGGGACAGTGGACTCGATGGGACAGTGTGGAGAAGAGGAAGATCAGCTGGAAGGATCTGTGGGCCATGGAAGCGAGGCGGTTGAGCTTTTCCATCAGAGCAACATATGACGTCCTTCCAACACCAGTTAATCTTCACCAATGGTATGGTGAAGATCCGGACTGTGCCCTCTGTTCCATGCCAGCCAACCTCAGGCACATTCTCACAGGGTGTAAAACAAGCCTCACCCAAGGACGCTACACTTGGCATCACAACCAAGACCTAAAAAACCTTACGTCCGCCTTGGAGGACAAGCGAGTTGCCACCAACTCCCTACCACCCCCAGCAGCATCACACCCCTTACGGACGACTTTTGTCCGCGAAGGGGCAAAACCACCGAAGAGCAGCTCTGCACCATCAGAGCGAGATCAGCTGCGCTTGGCCCGCGACTGGAAAATGCTAGCTGACATTGGTCAGCAACTTGTGTTTCCTCCGGAGATCGCAACCACCACCCTAAGACCTGACATGGTGCTCTGGTCCCGTTCGCTCAAGAAGGTCTTCATTATTGAGCTCACAGTACCCTGGGAGGACTCAGTGGATGAGGCTTATGAGCGAAAACATCTGCGCTATGCCGATCTAGCTGCCGAAGCATGGCATTATGGCTGGAACACAGAAGTCCGACCAGTGGAGGTGGGCTGCAGAGGTTTTGTGGCAACATCTACAACCAGACTGCTTAGAGACCTGGGAATTAAGGGCCAGAGCCAGCGTTCGGCAATCAGAGCTGTATCGGAGGCGGCAGAAGGCAGCAGTCAGTGGCTCTGGATGAAGAGGAAAGACCCCAGCTGGGCCCCGAAGTGAGAGGGCCAGGAGGTATGCGGTCAACAATGCTTGACTCAGGGAGGAGGACGCCCCTGCCATGCAAAGTCCCAGGAGATGTTGGCTATCAACAACAAGGCAACTCCTATGACTAATTGGGAATGGGACGCAAGCATAGGATTGATCACCCTGTCGCTGGCCGCCTTTGGGGAGGGTGTATAGTGTGAAAGGCCGAAACACCCTAGGATCCAAAGGTACACTACTGACGATGCGCTCCCCAAATTTTATCAGGCTCACTGTTCATGAACTCTTGGAAGTGCTTGCACAAAGGATAGTAACATCTCATCCTGTGTTCTTGGAATCATTAATGTAACCAATGCAATTTGTCCATTTTTAAATTGCATTTTTGTCCATTTTTGATTTTGTCCAAAATGCAATTTGTCCATTTTTAAATTGCATTTTTAGATGGTGCTCTAGGTGCATTTTAAATTATATTAGGTGTCCCTAAATAACCCGCATATGTCTATGCGCGTATCTAACAGTAGTTCCGCATTACATTAATTAATGTGCACGCGAGTTTTATTTATTTTTATACCGTGTATTCTCCGTGTAAATCCATGCACCGAACCGTGACGCACGTACCGAACGTACATTCAATACGAATACACGTAGGCCTACTGTTCCTCCCCTAATAGGTATCGGATCATAGGTATTGGATTTTTTTTTTTTTTCTCCCCTCCGATATCCAATCTAGCGTTCTGGGCCAGTATCGGCACGATACAGCTGTGCTTTTGTCTCTGTGATCATGTGAAGGTATGGGTGATACTGTCAGGCTGATTGGATCATTTGAATGATAGTGTTATGTTGATTCTTGATTGAATAAAATCATCCCTATGCTTTGTTTTGATTTGTCTCCACCACCAAAAGTCCCTCCTCCTAAAATGCCTATAAGATACCATGTAAAGTTATTTTAGATTAGATTGTTGGATGACTGCAGCAACGCTCAGCGAAGTCCTCAATAAAGAATAACTTCTGCTTGAACGCGATCCCAACATCTCCTGGTCTCTGCTTTGAAGTCCTACACTTTCCAAACAAAAAGTGTCTTACAAAATTTAAATCAATGTATTGTTTTATGTGAATGATTAGGCAGGATGATTTTCACATCATTTTGAAGCAAAAACTCTAGTCTTGAGCAAAAACTCTAACATCCATTAGTCAAAAGTCTTATGGACACATATTTAGTATGTGTTTTGTGGCCTTATTTCAGAAACTTTAATTTTTTTGTTTTTTTCAATAACCATGCATAAACATTATTCTCTCAAAAATACAAACATGTACATACATGTTACTCACATATTATGGTAGCCCTGTTTGTGCTAAATAGAGTGTAATTATACCTTTGCCATTAATATGTTTATAAGCAACTGAAAAAAGCACAAATGTCGGCATGTCAGAACATCTCAAGGACCCCAAAAACACCTTAGGCCTTTAGCATAAAATCATGTTAGAATGATTTCAGAGGGATCATGTGACACTGAAGACTGGAGTAATGATGCTGAAAATTCAGCTTTCATCTGAGGAATAAATTATATTTTAAAATATATTCAAATAGAAAACAGTCATTTTAAATTGTCATAATATTTCACAATAATACTGTTTTTTTAATTATTGTTATTTATCAAATAAATGCAGCCTTGATGAGAAGAAGATACTTCTTTTAAAAACATAAAAAATCTTACCGATCTAAAACTTAATCCAAATATAAATGAAAGTCAAAAGCACATTTTTAGTACATAGTCATACCTGGAAACAAATCTTGTTCAAATAGGCTATATGAGTCATTATACAGAATTGGTCCAAAGGAAGAGGTTAGGGTTAGGTTAGGGTTAGGGTTACCCTAACCCTAACCCTAACCTAACCCTAACCCACACATCTTGAATTTTTTTTTTTTCTACAAATTTTGTATGCATGCAAATTGTATACTATACAACAAAAACATTTCTAGTAATTGTGCAGTTAATTCTCATACTGTATTTTCAGAAAGTTTTGGAATACATCTGTCACAAATCCAGCCTCTGTGGCTCCCTCTGATCACCACCAGAGGACACCATCACCTGAGGACTAACTTCATCACGGACTTCATTTCCCATAACCCTGTACCTAATGCTGATTACCCTCACACCTGATCCCCATCCCATGGACTATTTAACTAGCACTCTCCCAAACCATCATTGCAAAGTTTTGTTTTGCTGTGGCTACATCTCTGAGAGTATTTTCCTGTTTATGATTTTCCATTGTATGACCTTGGACTGTTTACCTTGTTACGATTCTCTGCTGCCTACTTACTTACCTGTGCCTTTTCTTCCTGGATTAAGTCTGTACTGTTTTCCGCCTGTCCTGGGGCCCGTTCTTCGTACGTTGCTTAACCCTCTGAGGTCGGCAAACGCGCCCCCGTGTTTTGCTGGATTTTTTTCACATAGCAGCAACATAAACTTAAAAAAGTCCGTCATTTACGGTCATATTAATAAAATAAATACATGATTATAAACTATAGAGGGTCTTCTTTTTTTTGTGTACACTCACATTAACATCAAAACCTTGTTTTTATTTTTAAATAAATAAAATAAACAGGGTGCGCTTTCAGCTCACTCTGTCTCCGCAAAAATCTTTCTGAAACAAGTCTGGAAAATGAACTGAAACTCAGCTAATACTTATCACACAACCATGAAACATGCGTCTAAAGAAAGCTTTAAATTTCTACTTTTAAATAAAACAATTCACATTCAAAACAAATATTCTCCTGCAATGTAATCTGTAAGAAACTAAAGAGAAGTACAGTTTCTCCCGTCTCACCTAATTATCGGTAATGAGTTCACACCCACTCGCAGAGCGCGCTATTCATAAGATAATGAGCTGAGGTGATCTATGCAAAATAAGGTAAACGCCCCCTGAAATGCCTTAAAACCAGCAAGTTTCATTTATTCACTTTCCTGCGCTGTTGGAAGATGACACGAGTTCAAATTTTGCTCAGAAGAAGAGCAGGACTCTGACGACGAACGTTTGTATTTTGAGCGACGAACGTTGAGCGACTTGATCCAGCCGTGGATAATATTTCGGGTAAGTCTTTTTAAATTTACTTGCATTAGTTGACACATGTTCGCATTTATGAGGAAAAAACAATATTACGTGACAGTTCTCCATTATGGACGCGAGCGCTCTGAAGCAGCACTAAAAGACTTTCAAACTTTCACAGAGACTTCAAAACAGAAAGCACAAATCCATTCTTTAAAACGAATTTCGTTTTGTTTTAATTGTATCTTAATTTTAATATTATTTTCATTAACAAATTTCCTGGATTTAATACATAAAAAGTAAATAGGCTAGCAATCACAACATAAGGTGCTTGAACTGGAGATCATCATGAACCAGACCGTATCCTACTCGCCTCGCAGGTCTAAAAAATGTGAAATATATTTACAGAAAGCTGGTTCTAAACAAAACCATCCAAAACAAAAAACTATGTAGCCTAATAAATGTGCGTTAGCCTACTGCGAAGATCGCGAGTCAATAGCCTATCGTCAACTTCATCTTTGCCAGAAGTTAATAAACAATTAAAATAAACAATTAAAATGTCTTATTGCAATATTTTACATATTCATAATCATTATTTTTGCTGGATCTTTGAGACAGCTTGTTAGGTTTATGGCGTTTTGGAAAAGAGCTCTTCACGTACAAACACCGTTTCACTAAGGCACAGCGGCCCTTCAGCACATAAGAGAAAGAAAAAAAGAGAAAAAGCACGGACTTACTATTACGAAACTTTGATGTGGTTGAACAGGTGAAACAGTCACAAATTCCTCAGCGCGTCCTCCTCTGATTGCTGTGTTCTGACTGAAAAAGTGCGTGCAGAAGCACATGCGCAAAACGTAGGTTTGTAAAATGTCCTTTTTTTCAAAATGATATATGATAAAATAAAAATAATTCATATATCATTTTACAAAACGGTTTTGCGCATGTGCTTCTGCGCGCACTATTTCGAATTTACGTAACGTTTTTGACGACACGGGACCATGGGCTGGGCCACTCGGAGGTTGCTTCCGGGAATAGGCTACTGCCCTACAGTATTAAAAGTCGCATATAATTTATAACATATTATTGTTTATAAGGTTATAGTGTGCGTTATTTGTTTTCTCTTTAACTTCTTTCAGCTCTTTTCATGTTTGGGGGGGTCGGATTGTACAAGTTACTTTTGTTTATCGCTCACAATTGCTTTGTTTATAACAGACTGATTATTTTTTTTATTTTGGTCACATTTGATTTGCTTAGAGCAAATTTAGAACATTATGTTCCTCCACATAGAGGAATTACAATAAAACAGATTGGAAAACAAAACCTCCTCTACTTCTTTTGTTCAGGCTGCGATGGGCCATTAGTCATTGGGGGGGTGTCTATGTCACACCCCTGGTCTGAATCTCATTAATATTTATAGCCATTACCACTCCCATGCATAAACCTCTTCTGACAAAAAAACTGTTTTACAACGTTTAAATCAATGTATTGTTTTATGAGAACGATTAGGCAGGATGATTTTCACATCATTTTGAAGAAAAAATCCTAGGCAACAACATCCATTTGTCAAAAGTCTTGTGGACACATATTTACTATATGTTTTGTGGTTTTATTTCAGCAACTTTCATTTTAATTTTTTCAAATAACCACGCATAAACATTATTCTCTAAAAAACACAAAGATTTACAAGCATGTTGATCAGATATGATGGTAGCCCTGTTTGTGCTTTATAGAGTGAATTTACACCTTTGCCATTGACATGTTTATAAATAACTGAAAAAACAACAAATGTCAGAGCATGTCAGAACACCTCCAGGGCCCAGAAAACCCCTCAGACTCCAGAGGGTTAAAACATCCGAGATCAAATGACACATCCAAGATGATATCATCGTGCTAATCATGATCTGGCTAATTAGATTCTTCGAACACACTTGCCGGATATGATTAGTATCGCTGGATTGAGTTAGTGAGATAATTGCACGTTCATGCGCTGGTTTAAAAGGGGATATGTATCGATAGTAGAAACATTGATCAGCAACGCTGCTATTGGCTGCTCAGCGTGGCCAAAGAGCGCGCTCAGTTTTTCTCCTCAGCAGAGCAAGAACTAATAGTCGAAGTTTATTCTGAATTTTAATGTTTAATCAAAACACCAGGGAACACCTCAAAGTCTGCAAAAGCCAGGAGAGAGGGCTGGCAAAAAGTAGCAGACAATTTGAATCCGTTAGAAGTGGCCATGTTAGATGTTTTTATCACTTATTAGCCTATATTTTTGTATTTTAATAATTGCATAATTTCTTTGTTTATTGTAATGTCAGAGTCGCCACACTAGAACATGGGAACAAATAAAAGTGAAGTACAAACATATTCTACATAATGGTAATTTTTAGTTATATTATAGTCTCTTTTATAAAAGGCACTGTTAAATAAATGGTTGTCTGTTTATAAAAGCAACCAAGAAAAAGGCTGAGAAAAAAGAAAAGATCTTAGTAGCCTACACTGTAAAATAATTTTTGCTGCATTAAATTAAGGCCGTATAGTCATTTCAGCTGTTAAATCTTGAGTAATGATGAATTGCTTTGACTTGTGAAAGTGAAAACAGTTATTGATCACATTTTTCCCGAGTGTAGTTCATTGTAATGACATTGTGTTTTCCTCTTTTGTGCACTTTTACATAATACACCAACACTTGTATCTGTTCCCAAGAAAGTGGAATATGTGCAGTAAGTGGACATTTTCTAACTCTCCAAAGGAAAGAAAGTATAATACTTTGTAATGTCCATTTGTTTCCATTGCACTGGACAGTGAATAAACCCTCTCAGATAACTGTCATATGGAGGAACTAGTCTACCTGCAAGTGCATAAATAACTTTACTTAATTTATACTTGTATGCTTTATGGCTGCAATATAAGTTGCAGGATTCCACATCTACAGAAAGGCCTACAGAAGAGTCTGCACAGACAGAGGAGACATAGGCCTACAGGTGGGCAGTGTAGAGCCAACTTTTCCTTTTTATTTGTTGCATGAGGCATGTGTCTAATATCTCTTGTTGCAGGCACTTGACCACTGGCTTTTCTTTACAAAGAACAATTGAAATAAAACTCAAGGAACTAAGCATATTTGTCTTTTATTAAACATTTAATGAAAAGTGTTTTTTTTTTTTTTTTTTTTTTTGCAATGTTGTGTAATATGGCACATGCAACAATGTCACAGGCCCTGTCAGGTGTGCAACCCTCAGACTTTTCAGACACTGAAATCTTCCCTTTAGTTAGCCAAAGTTCATGTCATTGTGTGCCCTTGTCCTGGCTAGAGCTGCATTGTAACTGGTTTGGGTCAGGGAATGGGGTCATAAAACACCTGTCTGCAGGAACATGTCATAATCACCTATGAACAAATGCAGTTCTGTTAGGATCAGCATAAGTGTATGTAATACAGTGAGCTTGATATTTAATTGTGGAACTTTTCTTACCACTTTCAAATAATGTGCATAAATGTACATCTCTGAAAATTCTTAAGTCAGGCACAGATCCTGGTCATTTTGCTTTCACATTTGTGATATGGAAGATTTTAGTCAACTGCCTTTTTTATTATTTGATATAATATTACTAATCTGGAATATTAAGAATCACAATAGTAACTGGGTTGCACATTTACATTGTGAACCCCCTTTCTGTTCACATAATCCCCTTCATTGAGGCCTTGATGGCAGTCTATGGTCTAGCCTATAGTCTATGGTACCAATCACGTTAGTGAAGCCTGAGTGACATATACTATTACAGCATATGGCATGGTCATGATTGCATGATCTTCATAAAAAATTATGATAGCCAAAAAAAAAAAAAAAAAAAAACTGCTTTACAACATTGGGTCTTCAGTGGCTTGGAAATGCCACAAAAAAAACCTAAAACTGTTTTTTAAACCTAAAAGCGCCAGGTAAACTCCGAATGACACGACAGACAGCACTTTCCATCAAGTTCTCCGCATCTCCAATAGTGTAAAGGAAAGAGCCACTCGCAAATAATCTTAGGCCAATGCAAACAGTTTGTGCTGTAGTTAAAGCCCGACTCCGACAAGTCGAAAATAAATGTGCGTTTCCAACAAATTAATAATGTAAACGACAATCTCACGAGTCACGAGAAAAAATATATATCTCAGAAAGTGCACTATCGCGCTGCGCTGGACTTCCCGTATCAACTCCGCTTATGAAGCCGCAGTCTAATCCTGTTAACATGAAATAAGCTGTTCCAGAGCAGGTTTAAGATTGCGCACCTGTTGCTATGACAGCAAGTCCAGGATGAGCGTCGAAGAACCAAACAATCCAAGATCATGCCAGATCACCAACAATCAAAGTTAGCGACGTACGAAGAACGGGCCCCTGATCTACTGTCTTGTTTGTGATTACGTCTCTGATCTGCCTGACACATCCCTATCGCTGTTGATTGAACCCTGCCTGTTTGTTATACGACTATCCCTTTTAACAAAGCTGCAAATGGATTCCAACTCTGCTGACTCATCGTTGTAATATCCTCTCCCCAAATGTGTCACTAATAAAAAACAATAATAAATGATTTAATGAGAAGGCTTATATTGACTTATTAAGATTTTGAGTAACACTTTATAATAACCGCACGCTATTAATCATTAGTTAAGCATTAGTAAACAGTTAATTCATCATTTATTAAGCATTAATAAGCAGTTTATAAATGCAGCTATAAATGCTGTATTCTTGATTTAAAAGCATATCTATAAAGTGTTTAATAATTGTATTTTCATACTTTATTAATGATCAATTTATCATTTCTAAATGAAGTATTGCTTTATCAAGGTTGTTCAGGAGTTGTCAGTGATTTATAAGATCACTTAGAAAGTGTGAGTAAATGATTAATAAACTATTTAAATGTACATTCATACATATTATTCAGACATATAGTAATAGTTACTTAGTGTGTTAAATGCTTTATGAACATGTATTTCTACTGTAATTCAGGGTTAATTCAGGTAGTTATAAAGCATTTAGTAGTGGTAAGTTCACTATTTTTGTGAGCTCATCTAAAGTGAGGACTAGTTATGCCTTGTAAAACATTTACAAAGGAGATTTAAAGGCTGTTAATATTTCTATGTTCTGTATCACTGTGTGTGTTTGTTTCCTTTTTCTGTTTAGAAGATAAATGAGTCTTTAAATCTCCTTTATAAATGCTTTATAAGGCATAACTAGTCCTCACTTTAGATGAGCTCACAAAAAAAATAGTTAATTGACCACTATAATGCTTTATAACTACCTGAATTTACTACATTTACTTACAATTTCTAAGTGATCTTATGAATCAATGATAACTCCTAAATAACTGGTTTGTAAATAATGCTATACTTCATTTAAAAATGATAAATTGATCATTAATAAATTATGAAAATACAATTATTAAACACATTATAGAAATGCTTATAAATCAAGAATAAATCGTTTATAGCCATATTTATAAACTGCTTATTAATGTCTATTAATGCTTTATAAATGATGAATTAACTGTTTACTAATGCTTAACTAATGATTTATAGCGTGCAGTTATTATAAAGTGTTATCAGATTTTGTTTACATCTACCTTGTAAATATATTTCTTGCTATTTTATTAAAACGTTTTCACATGTAAATTAACAACAATTACAATTTTAACAATATTTAAAGTTTATTCTTTCTTTTTTAAAGGTATACATTTTATCACACATATTTCAAAGTTAAGGATTGTATTCAGTGATCTCTGACTCACAGTCATGGCCGCTCAGCAGCCTCCACCCTTCACACTGCGGCTGACAGCAGCAACATGTCAGGCCTGATTCTCACAGAGTGTGTTTGAGAAAGAACGAGAGAGAGAGAAACCTCAGTTACACCTTCACAACTCTAAAGAAAAAGATGCTTCCTTCGAAGAGACACCTCTTTTTTGGTTTTTCTGCTTGTCATGCAGTTTGCTGCAGTAGCCAAAATAGAAGTGTGTTATTGAGGGCATGCATGTAATTCAGAAGTGTGTGCCAGAAGGATGAAGACAATCATGTCAATGCGCAGTACATTCATATTGTGAACTTAAGAGCACAAAAACCAACCGCTAAGAAAAGCAGCAGAAGGAGAAACAACCTTGCAAACGTGTGCAGCGTGACTCATATATTTTGTCTATGGAGATGGATCAAAATATGTATGGATTGGAAGATTACATGAAAGTCTTTTTTTTCTGTTCTTCATTAAGCCTGCGTGTTCAGAGATCTCTGACTCACAATCATGGCCGCTCAGCAGCCTCCACCCTTCACACTGCGGCTGACAGCAGCAACATTTCAGGCCTGATTCTCACAGAGTGTGTTTGAGGAAGAACGAGAGAGAGGAACTTCAGTTACACCTTCACAACTCTAAAGAAAAAGATGCTTCCTTCGAAGAGACACCTCTTATTTCAAGGTCCATTTTTATTCAGATGCTCGGTATAAAGGTATTTGACTTGTGCTGTTGTAAGCTTGCGCTCGATCGGCCCAAAACCGGCATCCGACCAGCGCGGAAGGTCTTTACGTGTAACTGTCCTTTTCTCGAGGCAAAGTATTTTTTGATTAAATGCATTACATTTGAATATGTATTCTCTCGTTATTTCATCTGACTCAATAAATGAAAAGGTTTTAATGATATCTGTGCATCATTAAATGTGAGCAAATGTTTGATTCCTATTCCTTTGAACTCTTTAATGAAAATAATGTCAAAGTCAGTTAGAATAATCAAATGTAACAATTTATTATGTCAGGTAAATGTATCATGCCAATTTCATAATCAATTCAAAGATAATCGATACAAAACATCAAAAGCTCTGGAATAAAGAGAAGAGATGCGAACCCAACATTAAGAAATACATGAGGCTGAGAGGTCTCACTGTCAGCCTCACGGGCTAATCTGAGGTACAGAAAGACCCCGAACCCTTTGCTACATTTCATTATATAGACAGACCTCTTTCACATGGAGACATGTGCTAACAGTGAAAATTTGCATTCAGAGGTTGCTCCTTTTGGGGGTGTGTGACCATTTGCCAGGAGACCACCTTCCTTTGTGTGCCAGTTATCCTTAAACTCTTAAAAACCTTATTACCTTGTGTTTTACTTATTTGGAAATGAGACCTTTGTACCAGTCACACTGAGACATTTCAAATGATACTAAATATGTTCAATACTCGATGTCAATCATTCACATCAAACTATACATTTTCTTGGGTGAATTCAGATGATCTGAGCATGAGAGAGAGGGGGTGAGAGAAGAGGGAAAGAGATGTAGATTAAGATGACTCGGGGATGAGACTTTCGTCTCTAGTGCATGAGGGCTAGTTCAGATGTTAATTTCCAGAGAGGTCCTTTTGTCCTCTCAGGGTCTGGTCGCTCTTCAACCAGACTGTCCAGCATCTCCTAATTTCTCAATTCTTACACTGTGCTCTGCTGGTTTTGGTCCTAGTTTGGATCAAATCTTCACTTCAGCTTTTCAGTGTGACTAGATATAGATATATATAGGCAAGGCAAGGCAAGGCAAGTTTATTTATATAGCACATTTCATACACAATGGCAATTCAAAGTGCTTTACATAGAAGAAATTAAAATAATAAAAAGAAATAAGAATAATTAAAACAGTTTAGAAAACTAAAAACTAAAATACAGTACAGTACAGTAGAAACAGTCGGACGAGCATTGGCACAGTGCTCATTCAGTAAATGCACAGCTAAACAGAAGTGTTTTGAGTCTGGATTTGAATGTGACTACTGTAGGAGCACATCTGATCTCCTCTGGAAGCTGGTTCCAGTTGTGGCTGGCATAATAGCTAAAAGCGGACTCGCCATGCTTAGAGTGAACCCTTGGTATTTCTAGCTGATATGATCCTAGTGATCTGAGTGATCTGTTGGGTTTATATTCAGTGAGCATATCTGCTATGTATTGAGGTCCTAGGCCATTGAATGATTTATATACCATTAATAATACTTTAAAATCAATCCTAAATTTAACTGGGAGCCAGTGTAAAGACCTGAGGACTGGTGTGATGTGTTCATATTTTCTGGTTCTGCTCAGAATCCTGGCGGCAGCATTCTGTATGAGCTGCAACTGTCTTATGGTCTTTTTGGGAAGGCCAGTGAGGAGTCCATTACAGTAATCCACCCTGCTGGTGATGAAAGCATGAACAAGTTTCTCTAAGTCTTGTCTGGAAACAAAGCATCTAATTCTTGCAATATTTTTCAGATGATAGTATGCTGATTTAGTTATTGCTTTGACATGACTACTGAAACTAAGGTCTGACTCGTGTCACACCAAGATTCCTGACTTGATGTTTAGTTGTTTGACCCCTAGAGTGAAGGTATGCATTCATTAGAAAGATATAGATATAGATATCTACAGATATAGATCAGCAAAGTGTTCTAACCACACCAGTCATGATGACTTACATGCACTCATATCACACTCACACACGCACACACACTTATACATGTTCTCATCTGCTTCTAGCATCAAATATAAAAATAAACATATTTTCTGAATTTATTCATGATGTCTCTTTTACTAGCTTATGTGAATATCTGTTTTAAGTATTGTGTGTGTCTAGGATGGTCATGTTTGTGCATGAATGTGTACAACTTATGTCCGTAAGTGACTGTGTGTTTGTGGGCATGTTTTTAGATGATATTTAAACACTGTTCACTAAAGTTCTTGTTAATCCTTGATTGTAAAGTCCTGTGGAGGATATCGTAGGGTTCTCTTCTTCATTGTAAGGTTGTGTGTGTATATGTTTGTGTATGAGTGTGTACATGTGGCCGTGTGCGGGGTGGGTGAGTTTTCAATATCTCTGTAAATAATCAGATGTGTGTGCAATCACCATTTCAACACTCAACCGATTAAAGTTGTGGCCCATCTCTTAAAGGGGAAGTTCTGATATTCAGTTTGTCATTAACCCTCTGAGGTCGACAAACGCGCCTGCGCGTTTTGCTGGATTTTCTTCACATTGTAGCACTATAAACTTAAATTACTCCGTCATTTATGGTCATACAGAAAAAAAAAATATAAAAAAAGAATCTGTGATATTTCTACTTTTGAATGTGTCCACTTACAATCAAATCAAAACATTGTGCTTTTGTAAAATAAAGAAAATAAACAGGGTGTGTGTTCTGCCTCTCCGTCGCGGTGAACTTTTTTTTCTTGAGCACGTCTATAAACTGAAACAAAACTCAGCGAATACTTGTCACACATTTATGAGCCATATACCTTTATAAGCATTTAAGTGTGTACTTTTAAATGATCGGATTCAAACTGAAAACAAATATTCTATGTTTAAGTAATTTGTATAAAACCAACAAGATGTCCAGCTTCTCAAACGCTTCCTAATTATTTTTTAATTTGACCACGCCTACGAGCGCAAAAGACATTCACATGCAAATCTCCACATGGAACGCGAACACGCTCATTACCTCAAAAACAAAGCACCAACAAACTTCACAAGTCTCTGCTTTTCGTCGAGTTTGAAAGACGTGCCGTGAGCTTACATTGGGATTTACCTCAGAAGAAGAAGAACGCGATTTGAAGACAAGAAAGATGTAAGGTAAGAAATTCTTACATATTAGTTTGTTATTGTTGCATAAATTTCACATTGCAGTTGAACTGTTGCTAGATATATGGGGAATATTATAATATTTAGACCCGTGTTTACTGTTACTGTGTTTGTGGATATCTGCTCAAACGTAGATATGTATAATATGGTAACCATAATGTTTCATATTTTGGAGCGAGCTCTGGTTTTGAATGTATCATATTTTGGAGCGAGCTCTGGTTTTGAATGTATCATATTTGGAGCGCGATCACGATCACATTTGAAACGCACTGTGCATAGCCTACTGCTTACAAGGCACAACAAACCTGGTGTTCATTATATTATATATTGTTGGAAACATTTGTGTGTGTGTGTGTGTGTGTATTCTGTGAATTTTAAAAAGCAATTTTAACCAGAAAAATCTAAAATTTATTCCCAATACATTTTAGAACTATATTCCCTATTTCTCTTGATATCAGTATGTTCACTTTTTCTTTTTTTTTCAGGGACCAGATGCCACTGACATGAGTCTCTGTACATGAACATGGTAAAGTGAAAATCAAACACCTTGGAAATGAAAGGTATGTACAATGTTTTTAGGAATGGCAGAAAGGTCTCTGTCTTTGGATCATTGTTTTCAATAAGTGCTTTTTTGTCATTTGTTGTGTATATTTGGATTATGTTGTGTTGTAAATAAATCCAATCAAAAAGCCATTCTTTTTTAAATCTCCTCATTCTTGTGCAAGGTTGCTCAGAATGATAGGGCCTGATAGCTCCTAATAGGGCCATTAGGGAGTGTCTTTGTCTTTCTCAGGTGTGAAAAGCTTGCATATTAATGAGATGATCCGCCCCTTCGCATATTGCTTTTTCACACAAAACACGTCTTAGAAATTTTAAATCAATATATTGTCTTCTCTGAATGAGCAGTCAGGGTGATTTTCACATAGTTTTGGAGCAAATATTCTAGGCTACGTGATACAATTTTCAAAAGTCTTGTGAACAAATAATCAGTATGGGTTTCATGACCTTATTTCAGTGACAATTTTTTTTTTGTATTTTCACAAACCACGCATAAATGTCATTATCTCAAAACTACAAACTTTTACACACATGCTGCTGATATATTATTGTAGCAGAGTTTGTGCTGAATACAGTGTAATCAGACTTTAGCCATGAAAATGTCACAAGTAACAGAAATAAGCACAAATGTCAGAGCATGTCAGAACACCTCCAGGCCCAGAAAACAGCTCAGACCCCAGAGGGTTAAAGGAGAAGTTGACTTTGTTTCTTCGGCATGCCCTTAAGCAAGTGTTTTCAGGCCCGGCTCTTAATTGACTACCAGGTTTGATTTGAGGAATTATTGTACTCAAAACGTGAAATATATTAGTAATAAACGTCTTATAGCATGAAAGATAAGACTCTTAATGAGATCAGTGAATCAGGCCACTACATGATGATTATGTCATCATCAAATAAATAGCCAACAACACCTGATCACATTTTCTCTCTGATTGTCATGCCACAGCAGATGTGTTTTATAAACACACAGTTAAAGCAGTCAGAGAATATCTAATGTTAGAAAGTCAAGGATCAAGAGTCCAACTAAAGCAAACACTAATCTCCATAATGGTGACTTCAAACTTTATTATTTTCAATAAAACATCAATGTCTAAACTTGTGGTATAACAATAATAATATAAATCAATAATAACTTTTATGAAAAATTGGTTTGTAATACAATATTTGTAATAAGTTCAATGCCATAAAACCTAAAATATTTCTACTGTATTTTTTACGATAAAGCACTTACAATCAGCTGCCAGTTTTTTACCGTAAACTTTAGTTCCGTAACGTAAAAACTAAAATATTTCTACCGTATTCTTTACGGTAAATTTTAGTTCAATGATGTAAAACATAAAAATTGCTACCGTATTTTGTACGGTAAGGTATGGTAAATGCAACGGTAAGGTTTTTTTACAGTGTACTTCCAAAATCTGTACATTTAACAGTATTTTAAATCAGCCTCTTCTGCATGACTTTATTAGTACAAAGTTGTGCTATATAATACTGCAAGGAACGTAAAAAGAGGAATGAATTTGAATCTAAATTTGAACTTTTTGCAAGTTGAGTGCTTTTGACTCTGTCTGGGATCAGGTGAAAGAGTTTTAACTTTAGCTCTGGTAATTCTTCCAGCTGTGTACCAAGCCCTTGCACATTTACAAAGATGCCTACACACACACACACACGCACACACACACACAACACTCATGCACTGAAAACAAATCCTGATCATTTATATATATATAAATTATCAGGTATTTAACAAATCCTGATAAATTATATATATATATATATATATATATATATATATATATAAATATATATATATATGTGTGTATGTATGTATATATATACAGTGCCCTCCACAATTAATGGCACCCCTGGTAAATATGATCAAAACTGGCTGTAAAAATCGTCTCGGGTTACGTATGAAACCCTCGTTCCCTGAGTAGGGAACGAGACGCTGCATCGCTACTCGATACTTTGGGGAATGCCTTCGGCATGAAGCGTCTGAAGTCAACTATGGAACTATTCCAATCTTGATTGGTGCAACGTCACCATGTGACGGTGATCCGGAAGCTACAAAAGGGTCACAGGAACCAGGAAATGTTAGCTTCTAATTGGTCAAAGCAAGTCGTTCTCAGGGGCGCGAAAAGTGTGGCCGAGGGATGCAGCGTCTCGTTCCCTACTCAGGGAACGAGGGTTACATACGTAACCCGAGACGTTCCCTTTCGTAAAGGGAACTCCCGCTGCATCGATACTCGGTACTTTGGGGAACGAATACCCACGCCGCCACACTGAGAGAAAACGCCCTGGTGTAAAGCATCTGGCACACTCACGGACGATAGAATGAGTAGAGGGCAGATCCAAACTAGCTTGTCATAAGATTTGGTGCAAGAAGGGGAGGTCTGGAGCCGGAGGCTCGACTGACCTCATGGATGGGAGCCCCAGACCATAGAAAATATTAGATGAGAGGTGAAGGCAAAAGCGCACCTTGTACTTCAAATATAAGTGGTTTTAGATAATCAACTGTACTCTTAATAAAGGGAATAGCTCCTAACCCTTGATGCATAACTAGATGGACTGACTCCTCTCAGCCTAAGGCCTAATGTAGGAACCTCAAAGGCTACGACCTTGACCATCCGACACATGCGATGGAGGATGGAATACCCGAAGAATCTTAACATTGCCTACAGGTACCTCAGTACCGGGCAAAAATAACGTTGAGTGGCTCCCACGCTAGCAAGTAAGAGGGGGCAGCACCACCACTCTTCCAGGGAGTAAGACGAGCAGGAAGCAGACTCAATAGATTCTCCTATATATACTTATATATCTCAAATATATATTCGTATACCTCACCCACAGGACATGATGGGTGCCAGGGATAACCCATCAGCCTGATGCCAATAGGCTGGATGAAAAGGATTCATCCTCCAATCTACAGGAACATGGAGTTTCAGTGGGAACGTCCTTTCGAGAACACCCTTAGAGGCTTGCGGAGGGCACTGAGGCCGCCACAGAGGCCCTTAGCATGAACAGGAGATCCCGTTAGAGAGCGGGATGGAACACCAGTACTGAAGCCGGTGGGCAGTAATAAACTGGGTTCAATGCCCTCCCTAACTTAATTGTTTAGTTCCTAGTAGAGTGGGGTTCTAGTATGGATGTCCTGACCACCTCGGTGGAAAGGGCAACCTAATTATGGGTGGGACCCCCTCAAGGGCCAGACCCATAGTCTCCATTACTCTGGTCGGGGATGAAATAATGTACCATCAGCCTGAGACAGAAGATCTCTCCTAATAGGAATTTTCCATGGAGAACTCTCCAAGAGACTAATAAGGTCCGAAAACCAAATTCGGGCCTGCCAGTACGGAGCTACAAGGAGTAGTCTCACTCCGTACCTCCTGACCCTTTCTAGAACCCCAGGGAGCAGAGCGATCGGGGGAAAAGTGTACAGATGTGACCTCGGCCACATCTGTACCATGGCATCCAAGCCCAAAGGAGCTGGATGTGAGAGAGAGTACCAGAGCGGGCAATGAGAGTTATCATGATAAGCGAAACAGGTCAACCTCCGCCCGGCCAAACTCTCTCCATATAAGCTCAACCACTTCAGGGTGGAGCCGCCATTCCCCGGGCCTCAGCCCCTGCCTCGACAGGATGTCTGCTCCCATATTATCAACCCCAGGAATATAAATAGATCTGATGGAGAGAAATTTGTCCTGGGACCAAAGAAGAATTTGATGCGCCAGTCTACAAAGAGGGCGAGATCTCAATCCTCCCTTGGCAGTTGATATAAGAGACCACCGACATATTGTCTGTCCTAACAAGAACATGATGGCCTCTGAGGTCTACAAGGAAGTGCCTCAGGGCAAAAATACGGCCAACATCTCCAAGCGATTAATATGCAATGTGAGATGATGGTCTTTCCAAGTACCTCGGGTGTAACGGCCCTCCGTACCCCAGCCCGTTAGGGACGCATCCGTGGTCAGAGTTTTTCTCTCACATGGTGCTCCCAAAACCGGGCCCTGAGACAGGAACCATGGTTTCTTCCATACGACAAGAGAACGAAGGCATCTGCGTGTAACTCTGATCGTACAAAAAGGGTTTCCGAGAGGACAAAAACCCTTGTTCCTGAGCCACCACTGCAAGGCCCTCATATGGAGCAGACCAAAGGGTACTACCGTGGAAGCTGCAGCCATAAGACCCAAAACTCCTTGAAAGTGTTTGACAGTGATAGCCTGGCCTAACCTAATACTCTTCAATGTGTTTAAGATAGTATTTATACGAGCAGGAGACAATTGTGCCCGCATCGTGACTAAGTCCCACTCTACTCCCAGGGACGTAGTCCTCTGAAGAGGAGTTAAGGAACTTTCCTTCACATTGAGTCTCAACCCCACACACCTCAGATGACGCAAAACAACATCTCGATGTTGAATTGCTAGTTCTTTTCGACTGAGCCAAAATGAGCCAGTCATCTATAAGATACGGACCCCCTGAAGTCTCAATGGAGCAAGGGCCGTGTCCATACATTTAGTGAAGGTGCGAGGGGATAAGGCTAGGCCGACTGGAAGAGTCCAGAACTGATGCACTTTTCCCCCCAAAAGCGGATCTCGGAAACTTCCTGTGATAGGGTTAGAAGGGAAAGAGGAGTTAAGGAGCTTGTGGATCTATCAAGACAGACCAGTCCTCGGAGCTGGTCTGACTGACAGTCGGTAACTTGAATCTGAACCCCCTCGGAGGTTGATCCAGTACCATGAGATCCAAAATAAGGCCTAACTCCCCCCCTCATAGGAACTATGAAGTGCCAGCTGTAGAACCCAGGCTCCCGTAACCAAGGAAGAGCCCACTTTTAGGTTTCCTGTGTTAAGAGGGACTAGACTTCCTGTTCCAAGAACCGACCCTGCTCGGGGCTGGCCGACATGTGAACCACCCTTAGTAGATAATATTTGTATATTAGCTCCACTGTAAGCAGGACCCCCTAGGATATATTTTGAAGACCCCTCGGGGTGTCTAAATATGCCATTATGGGGACCAGTCCCTCGAGACTGGCCTCGGCTATAAATTTCCAAATGGCTTCGGTGACCTGAAGCAGCTAACTGGCAGGAACTAACCGAAATATGCTCTCTACAGACCTCCTGAGAGGCGGCGAACTCGACAGGGCCGCAACGTTATCGGGCAGATACTGCGATTTGTGTTCGCTGGAAGCCGATGATTCCCGAAGCGCCATCGGCGGCGGGAAGCAAACATCGATTTCCTAAGGGCTGCATAAGGGGGCGAGACTCCTGTACTCGCTCTCCTGGGGGAATGCCCATAAGGGTCTGCGTGTTACGACAAGACCTCTTAGTTGAAGCCATCTTAGCCCGAGAGACAGTCCTCAGACCTGTCTTCGGTATGGAGTGCTTCGTGCGAGAATGTTTCTTCTGGCCCCAAGCCTTATATGGGGGGGGCACGAGAGGAAACCTTCTCAAAATATGAGGAGCTGGCGGCTGTCCCATGAGGCTGCCCCCTGGCAGCAACCCCATGAGACCTGGACTGACAACTGGGGATAGCTGATTGTCGCTCTGCCTCCTGAAGCCTCTCGACAACGGATCTTGCCGCGTCGCCAAAGAGGCCGGAAGGTGAAAGGGGAGCATCGAGAAGGAAAGCCCTGTCTTTCTCCCCGATCCACAAGCGATTAAGCCATAGATGTCTCTCTGAGACGACTAGTGCTGCCATAGAACGGCCAATAGCACGGAACGTCTCTTTAATAATACGAAGAGATAAGTCAGCTACTCTATGAAATTCAGTAATACCATTGAGTGAGACCTCCCAGTTATCATCCACCTGCTTGAGGAGGTCAGCCAGATATGCCTGTAATAACCCCATTGTGTGTGGGCATGCACCGGCTCGACCCACCGCCATATATGCTTTCCCTAACAAATTCGATGTACGAGATTTGGAGGGAAGTGTCTGAGCTATCAGGGGTGACGCAATGTCGGGGAGAAAATATTTCGCAAAATATTCCTCAACCCGAGCCATCACCTCATAACCATTTTCATTAGATTCCCTAATGGATGAGTAAATATATACATGGGGGGGAAATAATTGAGATAAAAATGGATTTTTCCACGATCTCGATACCTCAGTATGGAGATCAGTGAAAAAAGGGAAGGCTCTGACACGAAGATTGTGATTGGGTCTGCAGGAAGCGCTCATTCATTTTATTTTTCTTAGTCGCTTCCTGCTTATTATATGGCCATTTAACATTTAATTTAACCACTGCCCAGATTACAACCTCCAGCAACTCCTCACTAACGGGAATATGGGGTGGCGAATCCCCATATCCACGTGATTCAGTGTTGATAAATAATATCTAACTCCTCGGAGCCAGATAAATCAAACGCTGTGTCTTTAACACGGTCGGAAGAAGCCGCAGCGCGGGCTTCCGAACCGTGCGCGAGACCAGTGGAGCTGGTTAATAAACACTGAGAAAGGGTCGCAACCGTCTCAGTATCATATGCCAGCCCCACGTGCGAATCACATGCATACAAGTAGCGCGCTGCCTCAACAGACGCGGGACCTGATGCACTGGAAACGCGAGCCTGATCTATTTGATCGAATCAAACGCTCTGTCTTTAACACGGTCGGAAGAAGCCGCAGCGCGGGCTTCCGAACCGTGCGCGAGACCAGTGGAGCTGGTTAATAAACACTGAGAAAGGGTCGCAACCGTCTCAGTATCATATGCCAGCCCCACGTGCGAATCCTATGCATACAAGCGGCGCGCTGCGTCAACAGACGCGGGACCTGATGCACTGGAAACGCGAGCCTGATCTAATTGATCGAACAAGCTCAAACGGGAGCGGAGCTTTTTCATTGAAAACAGTTTGCACAGACAGCGCCCTCGAGCACCGCCCTCGAGCACCGCCCGTGCATGCTCCACTCCCAGACAAACTACACAAAGCGAGTGTGTGTCACCCTCGCTTAAATAACGTGGGCAAGGGGACGCACACTGCCTGAATAGCTTCTCTTTTATTCACCATAAATAATACTCTTTTCACGGGACAGACAACACCAAATAGAACAGACAAGATGACATAGAGCGCTTGCTGAAGACCAGAAGCTAACATTTCCTGGTTCCTGTGACCCTTTTGTAGCTTCCGGATCACCGTCACATGCGACGTCACGGGTGACGTTGCACCAATCAAGATTGGAATAGTTCCATAGTTGACTTCAGACGCTTCATGCCGAAGGCATTCCCCAAAGTATCGAGTATCGATGCAGCGGGAGTTCCATTTACGAAAGGGAACTACATCGTTTATGCTTTTGATCTTTCATTCAAAAATGTGCAAAATTCTAACCTTTCATTGAAGTAAAAGAATTGAAAGTGGGGGGAAATCACATTATGAAATAGATGTTTTTCTCCAAAACACGTTGGCCACAATTATTGGCACCCCTAGAATTTTTTACGAGTAAAATATCTCTGAAGTATATTCCCATTAATATTTACCTTTTTTAGTACACCAGGGTGACTAGGAACATGAAACTGTCCAGCTATGACTTCGTGTTTCACAGGAGTTTAAATATGAGGAAACACAAAGGCCAAATCCCCTTAATCATCCATCACAATGAGTAAAACCACAGAATATAGTTCTGATACGTAGCAAAAGATTGTTGAACTTCACAAAATAGAAAGTGGCTGTAAGACAATAGCTAAAGAATTGAAAATCCCCGTTTTGACCATCAGGGCAATAATTAAGAAGTTCCAATCAACTAAAGATGTTACAAATCTGCCAGGAAGAGGACGTGTGTCTATACTGTCTTAATGCACGGCGAGGATGAAAGTTTGAGTGGCCAAAGACTCTTCAAGGATCACAGATGGAGAATTGCAGAGATTAGTTGAGTCTTGGGGTCAGAAAGCCACAATAAAAAAAAACCTAAAAAAACCCTACATCCCCACATGTTGTTTGGGAGGGTTTCAAGAAAAATCCTCCTCGCTCCTCCAGAAACAAACTCCAGCAAATTTAATTGTCAGACATGACTGGAACTTCAAACGGCACAGGGTTCTGTGGTCAGATGAGACTAAAAAAATAGCTTTTTGGCAGCAAACACACTAGATGGGTTTGGTGAACACAAGGATAAAAAGTACCCCATGTGTACAATTTAATATACTGTTGGATCTTTAATGTTGTGGGCATATTTTTCTGCTGGAGGTCCTGGACTTCTTGTTCAGATACATGGCATCGTGGATTCTAGCAAATATCAACAGATAAAAAATCAAAACCTGACGCCTTCTGCTGGAAATCTTATAATGGGCCGTGGTTGGATCTTCCATCAGGACAACGATCCAAAACAAACATCAAAATCAACACAAAAATTTGTTGTGGAGCACAAAATGAAGCTTCTGCCATGAGCGTCCCAGTCCCCTGACCTGATGAGTGGGCTGAACTGAAGAGAAGAAGCACAAACATGGATCTGGGAATCTGAAGGATCTGGAGAGATTCTGTATGGAGGAATGGTCTCTGATCTCTTGTCAGGTGTTCTCCAAACTCATCAGGCATTATAGGAGAAGACTCAGAGCTGGTATCTTGGCAAAAGGAGATTGCAAAAAGTATTTAATAAAAGGGTGCCAATAATTGTGGCCAACGTGTTTTGGAGAAAAACATTTATTTCATAATGTGATTTCCCCCCCACATTCAAATCTTTTACTTCAATGAAAGGTTAGAATTTTGCTAATTTTTTGAATGAAAGATCAAAAGGATAAACGATGCAGATTTATTTTTTACAGCCAGTTTTGATCATATTTACCAGGGGTGCCATTAATTGTGGAGGGCACTGTATATATATATATATAATTTATTTTTTTGATGTGTGATAGTTATCAGTGCATTGCACTTGTAAAAACACTAATGACCTTTTTAAACCAAAAATTGTAAAAAGAAAAGGTCGAGCCTTATTTGTTGGCAGATGCCACTTGGTTTGATATACTGTGTCGAATGCAATGAAATGTACACATTTTAAAGTGTCATAAGTGCTGTTTTCAAGTACTACTTTGAGCCACTCAAATGCAGTGACAAATTATAAATGATGTCTTTATAAACGATGTCTTCAAAATCACACAAGGCAAATCAGTTAGATCCAAGTACTTAAGTAAAAACAAACACAGTTAAATAAATATAGACATTGAAAAGAGTATATTTTGGCTCCGTCCGTCCATGTACATATGCAGATACAGAGCTGTATCTTGTGAGGGAAGAAGTGAGAAGATGGAGGAAACCTGATAATAGCCTCTTGTGTGACTCTTGGTCAGGCAGCTCGGTTGCATCAGTGGGCTGAGTTTCATCTGCAGGCCTTATGACACATGAAAACTATATAAATGATTTTTTTTTTATTGTTTTCTCTAACTTTAAAATTAAGTAATTAATGATCTAAAATGAATTGCTGCTTGACAGAATCCAGTTAAAAAAAGCTGGCTAATTTAGCTGCTGTTTGGTGGGATTAGTTCACCAATTAGGTGATTAGGACTGTTAACATCCATATTTAGAGAGTGAGACTGAAAGAATGTGTGTGTGTGTGAGAGAGAGAGAGAGAGAGAGAGAGGGAGGGAGAGAGAGAGAGAGAGAGAGAGAGAGAGAGAGAGAGAGAGAGAGAGAGAGAGAGAGAGAGAGAGAGAGAGAGAGAGAGAGAGAGAGAGAGAGAGAGAGAGAGAGAGAGAGAGAGAGAGAGAGAGAAACAGGGGAAGAAATGGGAAATCCTTGCTAAGGAGGGAGGGAGAAAGGAAGGGGACAGTAATGAAAAAAGGTTAGGTGGGTAAAGTTCCTCACACCAAGTTCCAGACAACTTCTCATCTGGATGATAAAGTCAAACCCCTTTACAATTTATTTTATGATTTTATGAGGGAAAAATAAAGAAATATATCATCTCGAAGACAATTCAAGCTCATTTCCTTTGTGGGAATTGATGCATGTTTTCTTTCTTTTTTCCCCCATTTTTTGTGAATGAGGAGATTTAGAGCAGCCTTGCCGAGGACGATTGAGGGAGATGGATGAAAATGAGTCCACATCAGAAGGTCTCAAACTGCACTAACCTTCAATCTACCAGAAGTGGACCGGTGACCAGGCCTGTGGAGGGAAAGGTGAATTAACATAGAGGTAGCAATGGTTTGTTTGTGTAAGTTCAGCAGATGATTTACTTGAGGTGTCCTTGAATGGACCTCAAACTGAGGGTAGGTGAGCTATACATGAGACATTTACTTAAACCTGTTATGCATTTAGTGGTGTGCATGCATTTAGCTCATATTTAATCTTCTGATATTCACATCACTGGTCAGTCGCATCTAAATATGAAATTCTGTATCTAAATTAAATCTGGTTCCTGGGGGTAATTGCTGCTATTTCAGTGCAAATATACAGCATTCATAGCCATCCAATCTTTTTGCAAGTTAAAAGCTTCCAAGGTTTTTACTTTGAATGTTTTTTTTTTATTCAGACCCATGTGTCCTGACATGACATGTGCATGTTTTTCAGATATTATCTATTTGTTGTGTTTTGCACCTAAATAAGAGCATCTGCTCATCTACAGTATGTCTCGTAAACATTCCCTGTCACAATTACAATGCAGTGCTTTCCAGATCTTTAACAGAAGTCTTGCTGGCATGTGTGCTTACTGGCATATGGTGTCTGATACACACTTTTTATATTAACACACGAAAGCTTGATAAATCTTTTTTATTTTATTTTATGGAACATTATGTGAGCTAATCTGACCTTTGTAATTTAATCTTATTTGATTCTTAGGGGAAATCTTTATTGATCCTTAGGATCCTTATGGATTTTGTTCAAAATAATGAATTTCAATTAGCAGTTTTGGATAGGGATGTTTTAATGCGTCAGCCAGAATAATAGACTAATATTGTGCATTACTATTTTGCAGTTTTGCCTGTGATTTTTTTTCTTGCAATAAATAAATGAAAATGTATGAAAATTTCCTTATGAAAATATGGAAAGGTCAGTGAAGCATTCACACCAGATGCCATATGTTACAGTTTTGTGTTTCTGAGTTCTGTTTTTGTATCTGTTTCTGTGATCCGTTTTCCCCTGTCTTCTGTTGATTTTGGTCTAGTCCTGTTTTCCCCAATCTGTGTAATTAATTAATCAGTGTCACCTATTCTGCCCTCGTTAGTCTCGTCAGCTGTGTCTTGTTTTCCTGATCTGTTCTCCTGTGTATTTAAGCCCTGTGTTTTCCTTCAGTGTTGGTCGGTTCTCGTTTATGTTGGAGTGTTTTCCTGCTTGTCTGTATCTCTGAGTTTCTTTTGAAGTAAATCGTTTGCATTGAAGCCTTTGGACTTTGAGTTTCCTTCTACCTGCACTACACTCGTAACACCATATAAAGAAGAGAGATTATCTTAAAGGTGTGAATTCTTCTCTCAATGAACAGATAATTGCTATAGTTACCAAATTATTTTGTAGCATATTTCTTTTAGTTTTCTCTTCATTTATTAGTACTTTTGTTGCTGCTGCCGATGATGATTTTGACCTTTTTTTATTTTTTGCGATGTGTATATGTAATTGGTGTGCAATTGTGTTTGCTTTTATTTGTAGATGATGAAGTCCACAATTCCAAGAAGAAAAACGTACTCAGTTACTAACGTAACCTCTGTTCTCTCTAGAGAGGGAACGAGTATTGCGTAAGCTAGCTTACGCTGCGGGAAAGTCTCCTTTCTCGAGATACTGAAGCCAAAAATGATCCTTAATTTTTTAAATCTTGTCAACGCAGTGCGGCAGCCTGCAGACCTAGGGCAGGCGAGTCGCGTGCCCATTGGCTGCTCTGCGGCAACTGCAGCAGCCTATGGCTGAGCCTTGCGCGTGACGTCACGTCCAATGAGCGCGCTTGGCGCGCTTAGTGCGTCACAGCCCGTCATTAGGGGTGTGGCTTAGAGTATATAAGCAAGGAACAGAGGCTGCTTCGCTGGTTTCTGTCGCATGAAGCGAAATGAGCTCGTGGCGAGAGCACGGCGGGTTACGCAATACTCGTTCCCTCTCTAGAGAGAACAGAGGTTACGTTAGTAACCGAGTACGTTCTCTTACGAGAGGTTCTCTCGTATTGCGTAAGCTAGCTTACGCTGCGGGAACACCCTTGTCAACGCCGTGCGCGCGCCCAGCATCCTGAATGAATCCCATGGGGAGTCCAGGGAACGCGAAGCGGAGCTGGGCGGCCAAGATACCACAGTACACAAGCACATAATATGGGGTAGGGAGCGGCACAGCCGGTCCAACTAACACTTCCCACATAGTGCAGCTCAACCAGTAGAGCTAAATCAGCAACATAGCCCGCGCACAGACAGTGGGCTGGCTTACGCGAGACTTAGACTGATAACACTTTGGCCTGCAAAGCGGGAACTTCCAGGTTGTAAAACCTAACAAATGTGGATGGGGAGGCCCAGCCTGCCGCTGCACAAATGTCATGAATGGGAATCCCACTGGACCATGCCCACGATGAGGCCATGCCTCTGGTGGAGTGTGCCCGAATGCCCAAAGGGTACTGCAGGTTTTTAGATGCGTAAGCAGCTGCGATAGCGTCAACTATCCATCTGGATAGGGTGTGTTTCGAGGCGGCGAGACCCTTGGTGCGCCCACCAAACGAAACAAAGAGCTGCTCTGAACGCCTGAAGGTGGCGGAGCGTGAAATATAGCTTCTCAGCGCCCTAACTGGGCGGAGGAGATTACTATCTGCCTCGCAGCCAGCATTCGGCAGGGCTGAAAGGGAAATGACCTGCGCTCTGAAGGGAGTGCCCAAAATTTTGGGGACGTACCCATGCCTCGGTCTGAGAATAACTTTAGAGTCATTGGGTCCGAACTCGAGGCACGCAGCGTTAGTGGATAACGCGTGAAGGTCTCCCACACGTTTTACTGAAGACAGTGCTATCAGAAAAACGGTTTTGAGCGTATTTCATATCCACAGTTTCTAAGGGTTCAAAGGGATGTGCTTTCAGTGCGTCTAAGACCAGTGAAAGATCCCACATAGGAACCGAAGGGGGTCGCGGGGGGTTCATCCTCCTCGCTCCTCTAAGGAAGCGGATGACAAACTCGTTCCTTCCTAATGCGCGGCCCGGCTCTGAGACAGAGAGCGCTGAAATGGCCGCGACATAGACTTTGAGCGTGGAGGGGGACCTGCCCGCGTCCAGTAGCTCTTGAAGGAAGCACAATACTTGCGAGACCCCACATGTCTGTGGATTGAGCCCTCTGGTAGTGCACCATTTGTTAAACACAGACCATTTAGACGTGTAGAGCCGCCTCGTGGAGGGGGCTCTAGATTGTATGATCGTGTTCATCACCCCTTCTGGTAGATCAGCATGTAATTGTTGAGGCTCCACGCATGCAGAGACCAGCGCTCTGGGTGGGGATGCCAAATCGAGCCGCGGGCTTGAGAGAGAAGGTCTCTCCGCACCGGAATCGGCCAGGGGGCTGAGTCTGCCAATTGTATGAGTTCCGGGAACCAAGCTTGGTTCTCCCAGAACGGGGCTATGAGGAGCACTGTGTGGCGCGCTTTCCTGACTCTCTCGATGACCTGAGGCAGCAGAGAGACCGGTGGAAACGCATATAGCGGGCCGCTGGGCCATGTCTGGGCCAGCGCGTCCTCGCTCTTTGAAAAGAATACTGGGCAGTGTGCGTTGTCTTTTGACGCAAAGAGGTCGACTTTCGCTCTGCCAAAGCGGCGCCACAGCGACTGGACTGTTTGGAGGTGTAGAGACCACTCCCCAGGGGAACGTAGTCCCTGGACAGTCTGTCGGGGCCCTCGTTCAGATGGCCAGGCACATGCGATGCTCTCAGAGAGCGCCGAGAGTGCTGAGCCCATACGAGGAGGCGTTCCGTCAGGGCGCAGAGCTTTTTTTTTTTTTTTTTTTTTGATCTGACACCGCCCTGGTGGTTCACATAGGCCACTACTGATGTGTTGTCCGTGCGGACTAGAACATGGTGACCATGGAGGAATAGGAGGAAGTGCATGAGCGCTTTCTCGACCGCGAGCATCTCTAGACAGTTTATGTGTAGGAGATTCTCCTGGTCTGACCAGCGGCCATAGACCGGTCTGCCTTCGAAGAGCGCTCCCCAACCTAGGTTGGACGCGTCTGTTGAGACAACTTTCCGGTGTGAAATCACTCCCATAATCACTCCAGTGTGATACCATTCGGCTGCTAGCCAGGGCTGCAGGGCTGAGACACAGCCCTGAGTCACTCTGATTAGCGAGCCACCGGTCGCCCAGGCTCGATGGGATACGCGCGCTCTTAGCCAGCGTTGAAGCGGGCACATGCGCAGTAAACCCAGCTGAAGCACTGCTGCAGCTGAGGCCATATGCCCCAGGATGCGCTGAAATGCTTTCAGAGGAACCCGATTGCCTTCTTTGAAGGATGCGGCGAGGCGCCGGATGCGGCGCGCGCGCCGCTCCGACAATCTGGCCGTCATCGCCACCGAGTCCAGTTCTATTCCGAGAAAGGAAATTGACTGACGGGGCGAGAGCGAGCTCTTGGTCCAATTGACCGCTAGACCCAGACCTTCCAGATGGCTGAGAAGCGCTGTTCTGTGAGACACAAGTTCTGTCTCTGACTGCGCTAGAACAAGCCAGTCGTCCAGATAGTTCAGAATTCGCATTCCCTGACTTTTCAGGGGCGCGAGAGCCGTGTCCATGCATTTCGTAAATGTACGGTGTGCTAAAGACAGGCCGAACGGCAGGACTGTGTATTGATAAGCTCGACCGTCGAAGGCGAATCTCAAGAATGGCCTGTGACGGGGGGTTATCTGGATCTGGAAATACGCGTCTTTCAGATCGAGAGAGATAAACCAGTCTCCTGGGCGGATCTGCGCAAGGATCTGTCTGGTTGTAATCATCTTGAACGGCCGTCTCATGAGAGCCGTGTTCAGATGTCTCAGATCTAAAATAGGTCTTAATGCTCCGTCCTTCTTGGGAACGAGGAAGTAACGGCTGTAAAAGCCTGACTCGCTCAAGGAAGGATGAACCTGTTCTATGGCCCCTTTGCGCAGCAGCTTCGCTATTTCTGCTCGAAGCAGGTGCGCTGCTTCTAAACCCACTTTCGTCTCCGTCTGCGCTAGAAGCGCGGGGGGCGACGAGCGAATTGAGGCGAATAGCCGTGTTTTGTAGTGTTCAACACCCATTCTGACGCGCCCTGAATAGCTTCCCATGCTTTTGCACGCATAGCTAGGGGTCGAATGGTCTCTGGGTTCAGATCGCCGCGCTGCGCGGGATGGAGAACCTGTATCAGAACACGGGGGCTGATAAACAGTATTGGCCGGCTGTACAGCGTTCAGTAGCTCGGTCCTGAAGGATGGAGCGCGTTTTGCTGTCAAACACCCCTGGCGCGAGAGCGGCGTGGGGGATATAGTGTCTGAAAGTGAGTGCGCGTGCTCGCGAGCGGGTGCAGGGTTTACACTTATAACACGGCCAGTGTTTTGGAAGCTTTAGAGGGTCTGTAACCCGGGGTAACCGTATGGCAGAGCGAGCAGCGAGTAGGTGTGAGCACAGAGTTGTGGGCACATTTACTACACTTAATACTCGAGCGGCGTGTTTCCGCTTTATGAGAGAGCGCTCTGAGCGCATTACCATGGGAACCATGTTGTGTGAAGCAGTGAACACATGGGAGTGGGCACATTTTCTATACTTAATATCCCCTCGGCCTGAGCCGTTGCAACTCGAGCAGCGGGTAGGTGTGAGCACAGAGTTGTGGGCACATTTACTACACTTAATACTCGAGCGGCGAGTGTCCGCCTATGAGAGAGCGCTCTGAGCGCGTAACCATGGGGACCGTGTTTGTGCGAAGCAGTGAGCACATGGGAGTGGGCACATTTCTACACTTATGACACCCTCGGCCGGAGCCGGAGTGTTTCGGGGCTTTAGAGGGTCTGTAACCCGAGGTAACTGAATGGCAGAGCGAGCAGCGGGTATGTGTGAGCACAGAGTTGTGGGCACATTTACTACACTTAGTACTCGAGCGGCGCGTGTCCGCTTTAAGAGAGAGCGCTCTGAGCGCGTTACCATGGGGACCGTGTTTGTGTGAAGCAGTGAGCACATGAGAGTGGGCACATTTTCTACACTTATCTTCGGCTAGAGCTGGAATGTTAGTGAGCTTTAGAGGATCTGCAACCCGGGGTAACTGAGTGGCAGAGCGAGCAACGGGTAGGTGTGAGCACAGAGTTGTGGGCACATTTCCTACACTTAGTACTCAAGCGGCGTGTGACCGCTTTAAGAGAGTGCGCTCTGTGGACGTTACCGGGGAGACCGTGTTTGTGTGTAGCAGTGAGCACGTGGGAGTGGGCACATTTTCTACACGTATAACACCATCGGTGTTATAGGAAACTGATAGAGCGAGAAGCTTTGATGGCTCATAAGTTTAGACGCTCATAAATACTCAAGCACCATCCTGCGAGATACGGGTTCGCTTTCTGTATGTGAGAAAGCTGGCCGCGAGCTCGGAAAAGCCAGCAGAAAAAATATTTATCTGCCGCCAGAGCAGGATTCGAACACGGGTCTCCCGTGTGGAAGTCCAATGCTCTGCCACTGAGCCACAGGAGCACACATAAACTTTTAGTTAGTGCGAGCATATGACCGAGCGATGTTTCGTTTCGGCGTTTGTTTGCAGACGCGCGCGTGTAATAAAACAGGCTCGTTACTGCAGTATAGTATTTCCAGCCGCCTGAACTTGGAGGGGACTGAGAATATACGAGGACGAAAACACTCTCTCTTCCTCTTTTCGCCGGTGCTCGTGACGTCCGCTCTGATGTCCCTTGAGAACGGCGCAGTTGCGCGGCTCGACCAAGGGAGAGAGAGCGGGAAGATGTCATCATGTGCTATGACATCGTATGTTTGCAGGCGTGCGTGTATTAAAACAGGCTCGTTTACTGCAATATTGATATTTCTAGTCGCCTGAGCTTAGGAGGGGACTGAGAAATGTGTGAGAAACGGAGGTGGCCGGAGAGTGACGCGCGCGACCGAGACGCGGGGTAGCTTTCTTATAACGTAAAGGAAGCCAGCCCGTGACCGTCTACTCCTGACATCCCTTGTGAGCGGCGCGTTTGCGCGGCTCGAACAGAGGGGGAGAGCGCAGGGAGGGGCGTGCGTCGTGCGGGGGGTAGCTTTCTTGTAACGTAAAGGAAGCTATAGCCCGAGACCGTCCTTTTCTGACATCCCTTGTGAGCGGCGCCGTTTGCGCGGCTTGACAGAGGGGAGTAAGCAGCTGTCTATGAAAACAGCGCTGTCTGCTTCATCCCCTGAGGCGACGGCAGTGCGGGCGAAGCCGGCCGCTGCGCGTCGGGAGGGAGAAGGAAATAGCGAGGCTCGCGGGAGGGGCTCCGGCGAGCGCTCAGCTGTCGTAGAAGCCCAGGCAGAGAGCGCACACCACGTGGCGGTCTCCGTCGCTGAGCGCGGCTCTGCACGAGCCACAGGATGAGCGAGGCATTTGAAACAACGCCTCGCGCTCTTTTAGATGCAAGTGTGTCGCGGCGGACACACAAAACACACAACACAGAGCAAGAAAAGGATATATATGCCGGATGGCGCAGCAGGCAGGGAAGGCTGAAGGCGGCGAGCGGCCAGCGTCCTCAGGCTGAAATCCTAGGCGTGCTGGTCGCTTGATTCGACGGCGGCTTCCTCGGAGATCAGCGATGCGAAGAGCTTCGCTGAAGAGACAGAAATCAGCGAAGCAGCCTCTGTACCTTGCTTATATACGCTAAGCCACACCCCTAATGACGGGCTGTGACGCATTAAGCGCGCCAAGCGCGCTCATTGGACGTGACGTCACGCGCAAGGCTCAGCCATAGGCTGCTGCAGTTGCCGCAGAGCAGCCAATGGGCACGCGACTCGCCTGCCCTAGGTCTGCAGGCTGCCGCACTGCGTTGACAAGATTTAAAAAATTAAGGATAATTTTTGGCTTCAGTATCTCGAGAAAGGAGACTTTCCCGCAGCGTAAGCTAGCTTACGCAATACGAGAGAACCTCTCGTAAGAGAACCGCTGTTATTAAAGCTTTCAGCAAAACCAGAGAAAGGTATGTATAGACAATCTGTCACATTCACCACCTTCTTCATCGTCTGTGTCTTCACTACACTTCCCAGAATCCTCTGTCATCATCACCTGCACCTGCTCCTCATCACCATCGTCATCATCACCGTCACCTGTTGTCTTTGTCATTATCTGTGTATTTAAGTTCCCCTCTCACTCCTTTTCATTGCTGGTTATTGTTTGAGCACCCGCTCACTGTTTTGTGGTTTTCCTTATTAATAAACCTTTGCTATTTTGTATCTTCGCCTGACCTTTGTCTTCTTCGATCCGTGGACGTTACACAAGCAAATACACACATACAAACATTCTCTTTTTTTGAGGAGTCTTTGGGCATTTTAAATTGATGTGGAATGTAAATGTAATATTCTTTTAATTTCTCATGTCTCATTTTCACTTCCCCCTCACACACATAAAAACATGCTCTCATTATTCTTTTCCTGTGCCACTGGCTTCTCCTCCTTTACCCTTTAATTGACTCCAAACAGAAAATCAAAATACCTCTGTTTCCCCTCTGTTCCTGACTGACTGATCTATGTGTGCCTACTTACCTACTTAACCATATTTTGGAGACACATTTGTACCCAGAAGTCAGCTACCCTGTGGGTGCCTCCTCAGCGGCGCTACGTCACTCACTCTTATACAGTGAACACCCCATCTGCTCCTCAGATTTTCCACCGATGGAGAAGAAGCTCCTTCGGCAGCAAGAGGAGCTTGGCAGCGAACGCAGTGTCTCGTTCCCTATTCAGAGAACATGGGTTAAGCAAGTAACCCGAGACGTTCTCTTTCATAGGTTCATCCGACGCTGTGTAGCGATGACGCAATGGGAACGATATACCACACACGCCAAATTAAGCACTGCCAGATCTGGCCCAACAAGGAACTCTCCTTTAACTTTTTTTTTTTTTTGAGCCAGACCAAACTCAACTAGGACCAGGGGCCGCATCTAAATCCAAGTAATCAAACCTGTTAAAAGTGTGCGGAGAGGACCAACCTGCCGCCACACAAGTATCCTCTAAAGGAACTCCCTTAACCCTCTGAGGTCGGCAATCACGCCGGCGTGATCTGCTCGCTTTTTTCCTTATCAGTGCAAAGGAGACTCTAAATACTCTGGGCCCGGTTTCCCGATAACGCTCACTCTTAACGCGCTAAGAAAGCTCAAAAGATATATCTTACCAAAGATGTTTATGTTCCTAAGTGTGTTCCCCGAACCATACCTTAGGAAGCTGCTTAAGATATACCTTCTTACGTGCGACGTTACCGGGTGCTGTCCGTGGCGATGCTGCTGAATTGTTTGATATCGATGGCTCGAGAATCAATTATTCTCTCGTGCAGGGGCTGTTTATGTGAGAAAGCGGTGATCTTTATAAATGAAGCACTTCAGAAATAGTTGAAATTGCAATTTATTATGATTATTGGATATTATAAAAAATAATCCAAACTATAATAGCCTAGCCTACATATTTTAAAATTGTAACATATATTGCTGCTACAATAACCTTTTCAAAAATGTACGTGCTTTCTTCTCTTTCCCATTTTTGTTCGCTGAGGTGGAGCTGCGATGATATATTGTTCTTGTAAATACTTTCCAGCATTTCAGTAATAAAAGTTTACATCTTGCGTACGGTGCTCGGCAGTGATCAAAAAGGATTTAAACCGTGAATTTTGAATCTCTTGTAAACTCAGAGATGTGGATTCAGACGGCAATTAAATTCCCACACGACCTGTTTGTCAAAAAACAGAAGGTACTAATTTGGCCAGGGATTTTTACGCGGGTTGGGTGAGAAAAACACTGATATTATGGATTCGGACGGCACTAAAATCACAGACTGTAAATGTTTAAAATACCGGACGAGCCCATGAGAAACAATATTAGCGTCCGAATAGGACTTAACTGACAGTAGCCTATGCTTTCACTGGCCTTTAAAAGAGCGTTTTAATTAAATTAATAATATTGTATAATAATATAATTAAAAATCTAACAACAATCAGTGTAATGACAATTTTATTCTTTGCATGAAAACACTTGAATTAGCCTAATTGAACACTGTCTGGGTATATTAAAACTTCAGAATTATATTCATATAGACCTGCAACAGTGATAAGGTAAAGCTAAGAGTGGTCCAGACCAACCTTACGAAAGTGTGACTTACAGAAGATATACTTAGCGTACGAACGTTTCAGGAACCGTCCCATAAGGTTAAGAGAGAGGTTAAGGAATAGGTTAAGAACTACTTAGAGATAAGAACGCTTTGGGAAACCGGGCCCTGTTGATTTTGATTTTACATACTTGTGTTATACATCAATCGATCCTGTTAAGTGTGTATTTTTTTTGTGTGTATATTCACATTAAAAACAAACAGTTGTGCTTTTTGCCAAATAAAGAAAAATAAACCTGATGCGAGTTCTGCCTCCTCTGTCAGTGAAGTCTATTCTGAAACGCGTCCGAAAATGAATCGTAACTCAGCGAATACTTCTCACAGACACGTGAGATACAGTTGTGTTCAAAATAATAGCAGTCTGATTAAAAAAGTGAGTAAAGCTCAAAATCCTAATAATAACTTTTATTTCAATGCACACATATGCATTGGGAACACTGCACATTCTATTCTAAAGTCAAAACATGAAGAAAAATTGATCAAATTTGTTATTACTTTATAGAAAGTGAAGAAAAGGGAATATTAGACTGTTCAAAAAAATAGCAGTGTCTGCATTTTTCTTTACAAAATCAAACATTTACTGTATAAACTGAAAAATGCTTGAAGATTTAGCTTTCTTGTGAATCACTGAACTAATATTTAGTTGTATAACCACGGTTTCTGAGAACTGTTTCGCATCTGTGTTGCGTGGAGTCGACCAACTTCTGGCACCTGTGAACAGATTTGCACTACAGCACTACAGATCTGCATTTCTTGGTTTTGCCTCAAAAACAGCATTTTTGATGTCACCCCACAAGTTTTCTATTGGATTAAGGTCCGGGGATTGGGCTGGCCACTCCATAACGTTAATCTTGTTGGTCTGGTACCAAGATGCTGCTCGCTTACTGGTGTGTTTGGGGTCATTGTCTTGTTGAAACACCCATTTCAAGGGCATTTCCTCTTTGGCGTAAGGCAACATGACCTCTTTAAGTATTTTGATGTACTCAAACTGATCCATGATCCGTGGTATACGATAAATAGGCCCAACACCATGGTATGAGAAACATCCCCATATCATTATGCTTATTCCACCATGCTTCACAGTCTTCGCAGTGTACTGTGGCTTGAATTCAGTGTTTGGGGGTCGTCTGACAAACTGTCTGCGGCCCCTAGACCCAAAAAGAACAATCTTGCTTTCATCAGTCCACAAAATATTGCGCCATTTCTCTTTAGGCCAGTCAGTGTGGCAAATTGTATCCTCTTTAGCACGTCGTTTTTCAACAATGGGACTTTGCGGGGGCTTCTTGCCAATAGCTTGGCTTCACATAGGCGTCTTCTTATTGTTACAGTACTCACAGGTAACTTTAGATCTTCTTTGATCACCCTGGAGCTGATCATTGGCTGAGTCTTTGCCATTTTGGCTATTCTTCCATCCATTCGAATGGTAGTTTTCCGTTTTCTTCCACATCTTTCTGGTTTTGGTTGCTATTTTAAAGCATTTGATATCATTTTAGCTGAGCATCCTATCATTTTCTGCACTTCTTTATACGTTTTCCCCTCTCCAATCAACTTTTTAATCAAAGTACGCTGTTCTTCTGAACAATGTCTGGAACGGCCCATTTTATTCAGATCTTCAGAGAGAAATGCACTATAACCACCATGTACAGTACAGTACTGCCTTCACCCTTAAATAAGGGCCACTTAGTTGTTTACTGTTATATAATTCCTTTTCTGATGATATAGAACTCATTTGAATTTTCAGACTATATTTTGCCTAGTTTTGGCTAGCTTTTGACATCTTACAAGAACGATTGCCTTACAATATCCCTAACATTCGTGTATATGCTCAAGTGTAAACTTTTTTAAATGTGATATTGCTCTTTAAACATATTTGTAAATTAAATATATTTAATATATTTAAAACTCGCAAAAAGACAGTTTAAATTTGAATTGCGTTTCTGTGTGTGAATGAATGTTTCGCTTTTAGCAAACTGTATTGCTATACTGAGATGAGTAAAAATCGACTGAAATGTGTTGAAATAAAATGTATTTGTATAAGCAACGTATTAAACTGCAAATTAACATTTATATTTCTTATGACAAAAACGAAAGACCTATGTTACAGACATATGAAAGACAACATTTCGTTGATTAGTTTTGGATAGATTATACATTTTTACTGTAAAATATCTGCCACCTCAAATAAGCTTTTGTTTGCCAATTTTTGCTCATATGTTAAGTATAGTATGTTTTGTCAAAAATAAAGTAATCAAATAATATGTTATAGTGTTTGTTCCAATGTAGCCTAGGCTATATTCAAGTAATGAATCCTTAACTTTGAAATATGTATGATAAAATGTATACTTTAGTTTTTACAAAGAAAGATTACACTTGAATTGTTGTTGTAATTGTAACCTTTTTAATAAAAAAAATATATATGTACAAGGCAGATGTAAACAAACTATTAAAAGGTAAATATAAGCCTTTTCTTTAAATAATTTTTATTGTGTTTTATTAGTGACAAATTTGGGGAGAGGATAAATATTCCAAAACTGAAAATACAGTATGAGAATTAACTGCACAATTACTAGACATGTTTTCCTTGGATATTATAGGCCAATTTGCAAGCACAATTTGTGAAAAAAAAAAAAAAAAAATCGAGATTGAGATCATGTTTGCGTTCACACAGAAGGCACTCTGTCAATTTTACGGCAATTTCCCGGGATCAAAGCACTGTGTGAAAGGGGCTCTTGAGAGTCAGAATCCAGTCCGGAGCTGACTCCAAGGGTTCAAAGGGAGGCTCTAATAGCCCCTTCAAAACAACTCATAAATCCCAGGTGGGGACACTAATAGGACGTGCAGGCCTCAAGCATCTAACTCCACGCATAAACGAGGAGACCAGACAGTGTCTATCTAGGAGGACCTCCTGACAGGCGGCGACAGCCGCGACTTAAACTCTCAAGGAAGTAGCAGCTGCTCCAGATACAAACTTATCCTGCAGGAATTCCAGCACTGAACCGACCGGGCAGCTGACTGGGTCCACTGCATCGGCGACCGGCGGCACTACTAATGCGGTGGCTCTGAATCCACTCGTTGACAAGAAAGGAGGAAAGAGCCACATATGGAAATATTTTGGATTAGGCTAATGTCACGTTGCTATAAGGGGCCGTTCACATAGCTCATGTTTTGCGTGTGCAAATTCGTTATTTCAAATGTGGCTTGTGCACTCATAATAGAAGTGCTTGTTTTTCCAGGCGTGCCTTTGTTCATGGTTGCACAGCAACGTCAGACAGACGCCACGGGAGAGCAAGCGCATTTGGAAAGAATGAGAAAGCGGTGCGAACTGCGGTCTCCATGATGACGAGGAAGTATCAGTAAAGAATTAATTTATTTCTAGCCCTTGCATTAGCTTTACCACTAGATATATTTATGGAGATGAGAAATAAAAAGCCGCCCTGTACAGCTATGATCAGCTGTTCGGCCAAACTTTTGATGTTGTTACGGAAAGGCCGAAGCTGATCGGTTGATTTTTGTCACATGACCTGTTGAGATGAGAAGTTGAGACGTTTTCATCTCGCCGCGGCATAGCCTACATTTGAAGTAAAGGTTTTGAACGCGCAAAAAATGCGCAATGTTAACGGCCCCTAAAGTGGTATCGGGTGCGGTTGTATCGGGGTAGTTTTACGAGCACATTATCAGACCGACACACAAATACTGGTATCAGTATCGGTGCATCCAGATTTATGTCATTAATATCAGTCCGTCAGAAAAACAGTTCTAGGCTTATTCTTGGCTGGATAACTCTTAGCAGGTTTAAAAACCCCTTTTAAAATTAAATATGAACGCAGTTTTGGATTAAATAAACACTTTAATATATGTAAATTTAATCTAAATTAAGCTTTGGTACCGAAATTGGTACCGAGAACCGTGGATTTTCATTGGTATTGGTACCGAATACTGAAATTTTGGTACTGTAACAACACTAGCTCAGACAATCAGCACCGCCCTAAAGCTCAATTTATACTTCTGCGTCGACCTCCCACCATAGCTACGTCGTAGGCTGTGTGTAGCGCGCGTTCCCTGATGTGCACCTCTCCAAAAATGTAACAACGCGTCAATTCTACGCGGATGCGGTTCTAATGGACCTGTGTTCAGCAAGCGCTGTGATTGGTCCATTAGAACCGCTCCCTCGGGTTTCACATGCTCCCTCTGCATGTGTGATTGCGTGTCAATGCAGACAACGACGCAGAAGTATAAATGAAAACCAACGTGTATTCTACAGCGTAGAGCCTCCGGCGACGCAGAAGTATAAATCAGCCTTAAGGGCGTTCCCATTGCGTCATCGCTAAGCAGCGTCCAGTGAACCTATGAAAGAGAACAAAATCACTTAGCAACCATACCTTAAAATCCCTGGTAATAACACCAAAATTGGCACACACCTTGTCAAAACCCATATCTATAGGAAAAAAATATATTCCACTTTTTTCCATGATAGCAAAATTTTTTGCTTAACATTGATGAAACAGACAGCTATATATTAAGACCTACTGTATCGCACAGATCTAATTTTACACATCAAATGTGTTCCCCCAACAGTTAACCGTTCATTTAAGACATAGCAGATAATGTTTGCGTGAATTTTCACCAAGACAGATATTTTAAAATACTGTCTGTAATTCTGTATTCGGATCTGTCAGTCAGTCAGTGGGCGATAGGTTGTTTTGCTTACTTCAGCATGAGATTAAAAAAAATCGCATTCATTGGTTCAGACTCATGCCATCGAGAATTTGCTATGAATATTCACAAAGTTGGAATGCTGCGCTTTAAAACGATACCAAACGTGTGCTGAGAGGAAGCGCCAGTCGTCGAGAAGTGAGCAGAGAAAAAACACATTTTTCAAGGAAAAGGAAAGGTACTACTCTTCTCAGAAAACATACAAATAAAGATACCTTTAGATGTTTAATTACAATTTGGAGCATTGGGATCGCTAGACGAGGGCTTAATGAACACATTTTTGTGAAAACCTCAAATTCAACTAAATTCTAAAATTAAATTTACATTTTTTCACTTGTTTTGCCTGTAGCTCGAAATTAGCCCATGCACACTCTGATTAATTTTGCCAGCACGACACACACACACACACACACACACACACACACACTGACTGACTGTTTATATCTGACCAATCCCTTGGTAATGGCTAGAAGACACATTCTGCCTTATATAGGCAGGAATGCAACAAAAGAGACACACACATAAGAAAGCTGGCAAAGTGCGTCATTCAGATTAGGAGCTAGAAGAGAGAGAGAGAGAGAGAGAGAGAGAGAGAGAGAGAGAGAGAGAGAGAGAGAGAGAGAGTGAAAGAGAGAGTGAAAGAGAGAGAGAGAGAGAGAGGCAAGGTGCCAATAGAACAATTAATAAATATAACAGAAAGCTAAAAATCTTGCAATTATTTGTGTTTGTGTTATAGTTTTATGTAAAATTAACTGAAATTCACACACACAGCATAGAAAGATTAAATACATTTATAAACCAACCAATACCACAGAAGCAAGAATGCTGTTGTTCTGAATATTCAGTCCAGCACAGCTGCAAGTGTACAATGGTTTATTAAACTAGGAATAAATCTTGAAGAACTTACGTTACTGACAGGATTGTGTTTTTCGTCTGCAGGTCAAAGCAGAAGTTTGTGGAGCAACACACAGACTGACAGATGTTTCACAAGTTTCCACTGCCGTGTTTAAAGAGCTCTTCATTCACTGCACACACTGTAAAAACACACATCTTAAAGCTTGTGGATCTAATGTAGGAAATGCCTGAGATTACAGACAAACTATTTGATCCAACGTGTGCAACTGTAATTGTGTGTGTAGGCAGAAGAAGACGAGGAAGGTAGAAGGTTCAACTGATTGCAGTACGACAAGAGGCTTGTTAAAATAAAGTAAATACAATCTCCTCAGTCCTCTGAAGATCCCGAAAAAAATGTCCATTGGTGCTTCAGTGACTACTTCGCTCAGAGAACCTGTCAATCACAGCTGTCAATCATGACGTTACACCACCACATCACGTAACTAACTAAAAACTTATTTTTGAAACAGACACTTGAACTTACAATGATTTGTGTGTTACTTGTGCGGAACTTGCGTGATAAAACCGACAGCAAATGAAAGAAACCACCTTTGGAAAAAAGATATTTGAAGTGTAATTTAATTGTTTAGTTGGTCTCACATCCCGTTGAATAACACGGGGAGGCGGGGCTTATGACCTATACTAGGACCAGTCACCGGGGGGCGATCGAGACGTTTTGGCTTCACTTTTCAGGGCTTGTGCGGCACGCTTGATCTCAAGTGATACAAAATGGCAGGATACACACACGTTTTGACGTTACATAGACGAAAACAGACAAAGAATGACAAAACAGAGGGAACTAAATACAGACACTGATGAACATAAACCAGGTGACACAGATGAAGGTGATTGACAAGACACAGGTGATGATGATGAACTAATGAAGGTAGACATGGCAACGGATAAGTGGCGGGAAAACAAAAGACATGTGACTAATAGGACTAAACAGGAACACAACTGTTACAGTACTCCCCCCTCCCGGTAGGCGCGTCCTCGCGCCGTGTAGGGACCAACTGCAGAGGAAGAGAGGGACCAGGGCGGAGCAGACAGAGCAGGCAGCGCTGGCAGCCAGGGCGGAGCAGACGGAGGGAGGAGCCATGGTGGAGGTAGGGATGACGACACCAGAGGGCCGACTGAGGGGGGTGGAGCAGGTGGGAGAGGTGACCAGGGTGGAGCCGTAGAGCCGACGAGACAGGCAACGCCGAAGATCCAGCGGGACATGGCGGGACCGCCGGCTGAGGCGACTGAAGTGCAGCCGGGGACACAGAAGGGCGCGGTGAAGACAGAGGGAGTGAGGACCAAGGAGGAACTGATGGGAGTGAGGAGTTCAACTGAGCCGGGGGGACGAAGGGACGAGGCGAAGCCAGAGGAGTACAATCCAGAGGTGAGGGAAGGTGGACGAGGGGGGGATGAGGGAGCCTGGCGGAACTGGTGCACTGATGGGCAACGGTGGAGCTGAAGGAGGTAAGAGCCAAGGGGATGTCAATGGACTGTTGGGCTGAGGCAGAGTTCTGGTCGAGGAGGATTGAGGCGGAGACCGGGGATCCACCGACCCTGAAGGAGTTGGTGGCAGGCAGATCCTCTGCGACTCCACCTCCTCAAGGTGGATACAGGAGCAGAGGGGCTACCAGGCAGTGGTGGAGGAAAGGTAGAGAGGTAGTAGATGGGAGGAGGTGGGAGAGGGAGGCTGGTTGGGAATTCAGGCTCTGGTGTCAAGACGGGCTCCGGGCTGGACAGGACCAGTGATGAAAAAGTCTCTGGGCTGGATGGGACCAGCGGTGAAAAAGATTCTGGCTCGGCGGGTATTACGTGATGCGCAGGCTCGGCAGAACTGTCGTGATGTGCAGGCTTGGCAGGACTGACGTGATGCGCTGGCTCGGCGGGCAAGACGTGATGCGCTGGCTCGGCGGGACTTGCTCGGTGGGCAAGACGTGATGCGCGGGCTCGGTGGGCAAGACGTGAAGATTCTCAGGCTCGGTAAATATGACGTATTCAACATAGAATCTCAAACCACACCTAGAAAAGTGGTCCTCTGTAGTGGAGAAAGCACACTCTTCTTGGTGTTTAGCCGTAACCCTAACTTTTTCATGTGGGCAAGAACGACATCTCGATGCCGAGCTGCCAACTGATGCAAATGAGCCAGAATCAACCAATCATCGATGTAGTTCATGATGCGAATACCCTGCAGACGCAGAGGTGCCAGGGCTGCATCTATCTATTTCGTGAAAGTGTGCGGAAGAACTCGATATTGGAATGCTTTGTCCCCAAAAGCAAACCTCAGGAACTTCCTGTGATATGGAAGGATGGAAATGTGGAAGTATGCGTCCTTGAGATCTATTTTGACAAACCAGTCCTCGGATCTGATCTGTGGCACAATTTGTCTCAACGTTAACATTTTGAATTTCAGCTGCATTACTGACTCGTTCAGAACTCTCAGATCCAAAATGGGACGCAAACCCCCATCCTTCTTTGGAACGATGAAATACCGACTGTAAAACCCGGTGCCCCAGCTGTAGGGAGGCCCCTTTTTCCAGCAGAGTTTTCACTTCTTGTTCCATTACCAGAACCTGCTCAGGGTCCACCACGGTTGATAGGACCCCTTTTCTATGGTCTGCAGGACCCAACAAGAAATATTTGGCAGTAGCTTCCACGCTGTCAAAAATTCTACTAGAGATACCAGCCTCTCGAGACTGGTTTCTGGATTTAGTTGTTGTTAAGCAGTCAGTTTGTCACCCCGAAACGGCGAACTGACGGGGAGCGACTGAACTGACTGCTCTGGGACCCTCCTCGGAGGGGGCGGGCATCCCGAGACCACTACATTTCAGTTTGAAAATGAAGGAGGAGATCAAAACTATAAAAGAACAGATGAAATGTTTGGAAAGAAAACAAAGGAGTGTTTGGTTGAATCAGTAGCCAACTGTGCTACTTTTTTCCTTTGAGTTTGTTTTGTTAGTTTGTTGTTTTGTTTGTTTTGTTTTGAGTTGTACTTTGAACAAATTCCTTTTGTTAGTTTGTTTTCCAGCAGAATTTCTGAGTTAAACTTGGACCTGCAAATGGACATTTTGCTTTGGACTGTGTTGGACCTTTTTTGGAGTTTGTGGCATCCTGAATAAACGTGAATTTTTCCATGGACATTTTTGAAGTTTTTCCAGTTTTTTGCTGCTTGTTTAGCCAACCTACAACAGTATGCCTACCACATTTACCTTTACCTTACCTTTTGCATATTCAGTGCGTGCAAATTTGACCAATTCCAAACCACATCAATTTTAATAATTAGCATTCATTTTGTTTTTAATTATTTATTAGTGATATATAATTGTTCATGAAGGCTGGAAGTGAAAAACGCCTTATATTCAGATAAGGTGCATAAAGAAAACCTGTTTAATAATTATGCACACCTAAAATACACAATTAATAGTAGTTATTAAGATTGATGTGGTTTGGAATT
Source organism: Rutilus rutilus (assembly GCF_951802725.1). Classification (NCBI taxonomy): domain Eukaryota; kingdom Metazoa; phylum Chordata; class Actinopteri; order Cypriniformes; family Leuciscidae; genus Rutilus; species Rutilus rutilus. Next base: position 48,274,960 of record NC_140214.1, read on the forward strand.
GGTAAAATATGATCAGAAAATCAAATTGCATAATTACACATGCACTGTATCCCAGGTGAAAAAGACGTAGTATTAAATGTATTAAAAATATACTTGAAATACAAATAGTATGTTTATAATACATTTGTATTACCAACATGCTTATTTGAAGTGCATTAAAAATATATTAAATTGCACTTTAATATATTTCTAAAAAGTATACTAGAAGTACATTGCTAATAAATATATGCTTAATAATACTTTTAAGAAATATGCTAAATACCAGCATAATTTTAATATATTTTTAACAAATGCACTAGAAGTACATTGGTAATAAATGTATGCTTAATTATACTTTTAAGAAATATGCTAAACACAAGCATACTTTTAATATATTTCTAACAAATGCACTAGAAGTACATTGGTAATAAATATATGCTTATTTATACTTTTAAGAAATATGCTAAACACAAGCATGTTTGCTAAGCACAAGTAAATATGCTTTACTTCAACCTCCGGAGAAAACTATGACATGAATAAACTAGTAAATGATTTTAATATTTTTTTTGTAAATGTTGGCCCTGATTTAGCAGCCAATATTCCAAACCAAGAATTGGAGTTGAACTCTGAAAAAAAACGACCATACTATTTTCCTCTCTTCTGTTAGTGAGTGTGAAATAATGAATATTGTTCAAAAATCAAAAAACAAGTTATCTACAGACTGTCACTCAATCAATATGGTACTAATAAAAAAAAAACAATTAAAAGTATCATAAAGCCTCTAACACATATCTGTAACCTGTCGCTTAAAAACGGCTGTGTGCCAAGAAAAATGAAAATTGCTAAGGTCATACCATTGTTCAAAAATGGAAATAGGAATCACTTCACTAATTACAGACCCATTTCACTCCTTCCTCAATTTTCAAAAATCCTTGAAAAGGTTTTTGACAAACGGTTAGAAAACTTCATACATAAGCATAAGCTAATTAAAACTATTGGATCTGCCCAGAGTCACTCTGGATCTGCCATAACCAATCGCTAACCTTTGGTCGTGACGTAACCCTACAACTCAAACTAACGCACGACATCAACGTCATCGTTCTCAGCCACTCCCTCTGTTCGCTGATTGGGCCGCCAAAAATTTGGCCGGAGAAAACCAAAGAATACACCACAATCCCAGACGTAGTACTGAAGGGAAATAAAATTGAGCGGAAGTACGCAGGAGGGCGGAGCCAGGCTAGGTCTATGGCGCTATACCCATCAAAATCCACTTTTCTCAGGATATAATTTTTTGTCTAGTAATTTGAATATTGTATTCGAAAGGAGATGCAAAGAAATTACACATTACTGGGTGTTAGATTTTTTAGAGTCACTTATTTGCTTTAAAAAGTCTTTTAAAGTGTCAATGACGTCATACACATCGTACGACCAGAGATACTGCTTTACGGCAATCCTTCAGTCACTTTGGTGCTTTCGTGCTCTGCACTTTCTTTTCTCTCGAGGCATCGACAACACAGCTGACACAGGTAAACACACGTGCTAGAAGAGTTTTTGGTTTGTTTGTTTCTGGTCCCGCTTCGGATGCCACGATGCCATCAAGCGGTATCTCTGGTCGTAATCAGTCCTTCACTGACCAATCAGCGTTCATTAGCAGAATGCTAGCGTGTTATGGGCAACAACAACTCAACCTGTAAGAAATCGAAAGGACATAAGTACTCGTTCATTCAACTTTCGACCTATAACCCATGTAGAACTTGCAAAACCTACTATCGAATCTGAGATTTCTCAACGGCAATCAGGTGAAAGAGACACATTTAGCCGTCTAGCCCCATAGACTCCCATTCATTCTGCAATCATGGGCGATCGCCCCCAGTGGAACTCTGGTGGAACTACAACCAAAATTCGGTACAATAGGACTTAATAGGGAGTGGGCAGGCTCTCTGTAGACGGGCTCTGGGCACGTTCAAGTTCAAAACGGTGCGCAACGTTTTGCTATGGTTTCCGGGTTGAACGTCATGTTTCCTGGAAACGGCGTGCACCGGTGTGCAACGGTGTTTGAGATACGTTTTCTCTTGTTTGGTGGGTGTGTCAGAACTGCAGTCCAATCAGCAGCAACATGTATATAAAGCACGCGGTATTAAAGTGAACTCGCACAATGGGTTCAAGGAAAGTAATTTACAAATGTGTTCGATGCAGCTCGGTATACGCAACAACTGAGGATATTAGAAGACATGTTTGTCGTAAGTTTTATTGTAAAAATATAGGATATCAACATAATGATGTAGTTGTTTATATTTTTAGCTTCATTGCAAGTGTATGATATTTGGAATAGAAATAAACAATGGTAATTAAAGGTGAACTAAGTAACTTTTTTACCTTAACCGAACAGCTTCGGAGTCATTGGAATAGTTATATGACTTTTTTCGGGTTGAATGGTGGTTGTCTCGCACCCCCCCAAGCGCCTGTGAGCCGAAAAACCACCCTTGCAACTTTGAGCCGGCAGGCCGCCGGCCTCAGCGTCAGGAAGTATCGCGTGATATCAGGTCTCGCGATGTAACGAATTGCTTTAAGTTATTTAGTCAGACTCGAATAAATATCGTTCTTGTTGATGGAGTGACTAGTAGACATCTTCAGAGGTTATCTGTGCCTGTTCGATGTCCGACGCTTTGTAACGCGTTGTGTCAGGAGGAGAAATAGGGATAGCTCACAGATGAAGTTATTACAGAGGCCAGACAGACTCACGGAGGCGATTGGCATCTCACAACTTGCATTTTATTCCCCAATCGAACTCATGTACCCAGCCAGCAATGACACGTGGGGCCCAGATGGGTTAACTACGGGTTCCATGGGTACTGTGTGGGCATGGGCTTTGGCTGGGTGAAATCAGCAGGTCCCATGTAGGTTTTGTAGTACGAGTCCCACATAGGAAGCCCATATGAGCTGATTACATGGGCCCCATAAGGGACAGGCATGGGCCAAGTGGGCATGGGTTTGAACTGGGAACACATATATGGGTCTTGCATGACATATTTATGGGCCAAGTGGGCATGGGTTTGATCTGGGAACACATATATGGGTCTTGAATGGCATATTTATGGGCCAAGTGGGCATGGGTTTGAACTGGGAATGCACATATGGGTCCTGCATAGAATTTTTATGGGCCAAGTGGGCATGGGTTTGAACTGGGAACACATATATGGGTCTTGCATGACATATTTATGGGCCAATTGGGCATGGGTTTGATCTGGGAACACATATATGGATCTTGAATGGCATATTTATGGGCCAAGTGGGCATGGGTTTGAACTGGGAATGCACATATGGGTCCTGCATAGAATTTGTATGGGCCAAGTGGGCATGGGTTTGAACTGGGAACACATATATGGGTCTTGCATAACATATTTATGGGCCAAGTGGGCATGGGTTTGATCTGGGAACACATATATGGGTCTTGAATGGCATATTTATGGGCCAAGTGGGCATGGGTTTGAACTGGGAATGCACATATGGGTCCTGCATAGAATTTTTATGGGCCAAGTGGGCATGGGTTTGAACTGGGAACACATATATGGGTCTTGCATGACATATTTATGGGCCAAGTGGGCATGGGTTTGATCTGGGAACACATATATGGGTCTTGAATGGCATATTTATGGGCCAAGTGGGCATGGGTTTGAACTGGGAATGCACATATGGGTCCTGCATAGAATTTTTATGAGCCAAGTGGGCATGGGTTTAAACTGGGAACACATATATGGGTCCTGCATGGTTTATTTATGGGCCAAGTGGGCATGGGTTTGATCTGGGAACACATATATGGGTCCTGCATATAATTTTTATGGGCCAAGTGGGCATGGGTTTGAACTGGGAACACATATATGGGTCTTGCATGACATATTTATGGGCCAAGTGGGCATGGGTTTAATCTGGGAACACATATATGAGTCTTGAATGGCATATTTATGGGCCAAGTGGGCAAGGGTTTGAACTGGGAATGCACATATGGGTCCTGCATAGAATTTTTATGAGCCAAGTGGGCATGGGTTTGAACTGGGAACACATATATGGGTCCTGCATGATTTATTTATGGGCCAAGTGGGCATGGGTTTAATCTGGGAACACATATATGGGTCCTGCATAGAATTTTTATGGGCCAAGTGGGCATGGGTTTGAACTGGGAACACATATATGGGTCTTGCATGACATATTTATGGGCCAAGTGGGCATGGGTTTGATCTGGGAACACATATATGGGTCTTGAATGGCATATTTATGAGCCGAGTGGGCATGGGTTTGAACTGGGAACACATATATGGGTCCTGCATGGTTTATTTATGGGCCAAGTGGGCATGGGTTTGATCTGGGAACACATATATGGGTCCTGCATAGAATTTTTATGGGCCAAGTGGCCATGGGTTTGAACTGGGAACACATATATGGGTCCTGCATGGTACATTTATGGGCAAAGTGGCCATGGGTTTGAACTGGGAACACATATATGGGTCCTGCATGGTACATTTATGGGCAAAGTGGCCATGGGTTTGAACTGGGATAATATATATAAAAATATATTTTTGATTTATTTACCGGTATGTTGGGACATTTAAATTGTTTTTTAAAGATTATATTTGTTGTTCGATGTAATAATTTTGTATTAATGTATTTATTGGAGAGATGTTTTTTTTTCAGAGATTTTTTTTAAATTAAAATATATTTTTGATTTGTTTACCGGTATGTTGTTGTGACGACCACAAAAGTGTTGTATTTGTGTTTTAAAAATATTCACAATTATTGTCTTTTATTTGAAACAAGTGATTGTATTTTTTTTTTTTAAAACAAGTATCCCAATTGTTTTTTTTTAATGTGAATTTTCCTGACTTAAAGTGAATTGTGTAGTGTTTGCTCCAGGCCAGTAGGGGCAGTGTAGGGTGATGAGTTACTGTAGCTGCGTGAGTTGCGCGGGTTTCTCATTACTGCAGAGAGCTCGAAACTGATAACACTGTCTCCTCGTTTCTCTCCTGTTTTACAGGTGGGTAAATGTATAAAAACACCTCAGAAGTAGCATTTATCTATGCTGAAATGTATGTGAGATATGAGTGAACAGTTTTTAGTGAAATGAGTTTCGTTAGGGTCTGTTTTTGATTTAGTTTGAAATGAGTTGAAACTAGAGGGCAAAGTCCTACAGAGTAACGGTCGAGAGACATTACTAGAGATCAAGTCAGCTCAACACCCGTGTATATGTACATGAAGATATTTTTTTGAGCTTGTAATGTTAACAGATATGTTTAGCTCACTGTATGTCAGTTTCCCACCATCTGTTGGAAATGTTTTTTTGCTCAATGAGTTTATACAAAAATGTTTACAGTTTAAAATGAGGTTAAAAGTTACACTTTAAGCACTTTACGAGTTCTGAGCATGATTTTGCAGTACTGTATTAACATGATACTGATAAAATACTGTGAATGGAAGATTCTAAGTATCTAAAAAAAAGCTGGTGAATATTACCATTGTCTTTACATTTCATTTTGATAAATAGTATAAAATACAAGCATGAAGAGTAAGTGAACATGCATTTGGTGGAAAGAGGTTTATTTTAATATGGATTTTGCATTGACATGGACACTGAAAATTCATTGTAATGTTAAAAAGACACTGAACATGTAATATGTGAAACATACAATGATACTTAACAATAGAGATGTGATTGCTGAAGAAAATTCAGAAAATAAATGACTGCAGAGAGCTCGAAACTGATAACACTGTCTCCTCGTTTCTCTCCTGTTTTACAGGAATTAATCTGTTATCCACGGTGCCGTTGCTACGGTACCCGTTACATTGTGACATTTAAATTGTTTTTTAAAGATCATTTTTGTTGTTCAATTTAACAATATATTTCTTGCAGTTCAAAGCGTCAAGTGTCTTGTATTTATCTTGGACTTATATTCATTCCTCATTTTTATTTTTTCTTAGATTGTTTCCTTAAACCACTTGGCATGGTTGGGCTTAGATAGGCCTTGCATGAATTGCCCAGTTAGGACCCACATAAGATCCTTACAGAGCCCACTTTAAGCCCATAGGGGCATTCACGGTTGAATCCTGGTGCAAGCCCACTTTAAACCCCTTTAGGCAGGTGGGGCCCAAATGGGTCTGACATGAATTACCCAGTTAAGACCCACATAAGACCCTTACAGGTCCCACTTAAACCCATCTGGGCATCCACGGCTGGCCCCCGTGTGGATCCCGGGTGCAAGCCCATTTTAAACGCCCTTTAAGAAGGTGGGGCCCAAATGGGTGTGTCATGAATTGCCCGGTTAAGATCCCACATAACACCCTTATAGATCCCTTTTAAAGCCCATCTGGGCATCCACGGCTGGATCCTGGGTGCAAACCCACTTTAAACCCCTTTGGGCAGGTGGGGCCCCAATGGGTCTGGCATGAATTGCCCAGTTAGGACCCACATAAGACTCTTACAGAGCCCATTTAAAGCCCATCTGGGTAGCCATGGTTGGATCCCGGGTGCAAGCCCACTTTAGACCCATTTGGGCAGGTGGGGCCAGAATGGGTCTGACATGAATTGCCCAATTAAGACCCATGCAGTACCCTTATAGGTCCCACTTTTAGTACGTCTGGGCTTCCACGGCTTGCCCCAATGTGGATCCCGCAAGCAAGCCCATACTGGGGCCCACATTTGCCGCCCATGAAGCCCTCATCTGGGCCCCACATGTCATTGCTGGCTGGGTAACTGTCACCCGTTCTACCATCCACAGCTTTACTTGATAAACAAAAGTAGGATAAGAATGAGCATCAAACTGAAATAACCCGCATACATGGGGTGTTCGAGGTGCACATACAATACAGACTGCCGACAGTTCAACAGGGCACGCGCAGCTCTTAAAGGGGCCACACCTTATTTCCACTCATTACAGTTTCCATCCTACTGAACAGGTACCGGTATAGAGGGCGGAAGGGATCAGGCCGTGAGTGCAGAGACGGCTCTGCGCGAGTGGTATTTACGACAGTAATGTTAAATACAAGTACTCCACAGCGACTCTAGGGGTCACTGTTTGACAAAAACAGAAAGCTGCAAAGTGTGCCTTTAAGTGCTTTTCCTAAAAATGAGAAAGAAAATACAGGGTATTAAAACAGTATGAACTACAAATAAAGTCAGTATGTGAGGCTAAATAGATGTGTTTTAGTTTGAATTAGGTAAGATGTGTGCTTCCATTTCAGTTTCAGCAATCCCTTCACTCGATTGGGATGTTCTCTTTTGTTCTGGGCGGTAAGTGCAGTAACTGTAACATTGGGCATATTTTGTAGTATTAAAACACATATTTATACCGACTTCATCGGGCTCAGAAAATTCTTCACAAAGAACACAAAGAATGGCCTTCTCAGCTGCCATAGTTGCAACTCTTGTGTCATCAGAACAGTGTGTTCAACGCATCACTGTTTCTGTTTAAAAAACGTTGTGCAACGTTTTGTCGGGGCTGAACGCAGCCCTGGTGATGGAGAAGGTAAGTTGGAAGAAAGCTTGTCTAACATTTTTAGGCTAGAACATTTAATTAGGGCTGGGTACCGAGTTCGATACTTTTTAGGTACCGACCGAATTGCCTCGATACTATCGAGTATCGAAAAATGACTTGTTTTTCGGTACCAGATTTCGATACCTAAGGGGTTAACTCGTCAACGTCAGTGCTCAAACAAATACATATGAAATGCACAACGACACGCCTAAATTCGCTCACGCACATACACGCAAACTATACACACACACGAGACGCGCGGAACTCTCCGCACATACTCTTATGAGACGCGCGCGCGCACACACACACACACTGTCCACGCACATTCTCATGAGACGCGAGCCTATGGACGCGAGCACACACACACAAACTCGCGCACATACTCAATGACACGCAAGCACGCACACTCACAATACCCTAAAGATGTGGAAAAGTCGATCAAAAGTGTGGCTACATTTCTCTAGGCTCGATGCCAACAGCGCGCGATGCAGTATTTGTGGTAAAATAATGACTGCAAAGACGGTACCTCGACAGATATGATGAAGCCCTTGACAGTGCACGGAGTAAACATAAGAGCAGAAAGTTGCTGCGTCTTCGACTGGTAAATGAAGAGATACCTTGTTGATCACTCTGACTGTGTTTATATTTCAATAATGACCTACTGAATGTACACTGCCGTTCAAAAACGTGTTGGTCAGAATTTTTTTTCAGTAAGCATGCATTAAAGTGATCAACTATTTTCATATTTCAGCTTTGACAACACAGGAATAAATTACATTTTGAAATATATTCAAATAAGATTTTAAATTGTAATACTATTCCACAATATTACAAGTTTTACTGTATTTTTGATGAAATAAATTCGGCTTTGGTGAGCATGAGCTCTTTATAAAAAAAATATTTTGTACCTTATGTATAAGGGAATATTTTGTTCCTTTGTGCTTTTTTTGTTCCTTTGTGCACTGACTAAGGAGCATGAGTCAAACTGAAAAAATAAAACCAAAGTTTTTCTGAGGTAATGTGTTATGTAATCTTGTTAAAATGGATTTCATAAAATTGGTATCGAAAAAAGTATCGATCAGGAACCGGTATCGAAATCAAGGTATCGGTATCGGTATTGGTATCGAAATTTTTTGAACGATACCCAGCCCTACATTTAATATATAGCCCATCGTATACATTATTGATGCAGTCAAAAACTCTACAACTACTTTGCAACCAGGCCAGAAGCTTGGCTCAGTTTGGCTAGCTTACGTTATCTGAAACTAAGGGAAATGTTAGTGGGTATGGGAAGGAATGAAGATGTAAAAAGCAACAAGATATTTCATCATTCTGGGCACCAAAGGGTAAGCCCCCTAAAAGGGTCGCCAGAGTAGAGGAGGAGACAGTGGAAGAGGTGGTGGCAGAGACGGTGGAGAAGACACCAAGTGAAGACAGTAGGAGAGACAGTGGAAGTTATATTTTTGTAATTTTTTTTGTAGATTTTGTATATTTGTAATTTTGAAATATAACATTAAAGTTATATAATAACCGGGGTGGGGCGGGGCTCCATTAGGGCTCCTCCCCTAACTACATGAGAACCCTGCGATCACTAATGCAGGGTGCTCAGTTCCAACCCTAGACCTTATCATCAGGCAGACGACCTAGTCAGGCATGAAGATCCAGTGGTACTGAAAGATCTTGACATTTTATAAGCCATTAAATCAAAAATCAGTATTTGAATTATGTAATTTAAGTCATTTAAATTTAAGAAGAGTTGCTAAATTAATTCAGAAACAGTTAAAATGGAATATGGGCTGTGTTTCCCAAAGCATCAGTAATCAATTGGCAGCAGTGGTCTCTGTGATCTACTTAGGCTTACGGTGCTTATGGGAAAAGCAGCCCTGATCAATTCACACAATTAAATGAATCAGTAGCCTATTACATTATTATTATTATTTTTTATTTCACCAGAAATAATAGAAATGTACTAAAAATACTGCTTTTTTTATTGTGCAAAGACATTCACGTTTTTAATATTGATGATCTGATTTCTGGACAGCTGTTTATATGCAAGGAGAGAAAGTAGATCATTTTATGGCTGATGATGAATCTTTTGCCTTATTAACCCTCTGGGGACCAAGGTGTTTTTGGAGCCCTTGAGATGTTCTGACATGCCTTGAAATTTGTGCATTTTTCAGTTATTTATAAACATGTTAATGGCAAAGGTGTAAAATCACTCTATATAGCACAAACAGGGCTACCAAAATATGCGGGCAACGTGTATGTAGATGTTTGTATTTTTAAGAGAATAATGTTTATGCGTGGTTATTGGAAAAAATAAAAATTAAAGTGGCTGAATTAAGACCACAAAACACATATTAAATATGTGTCCACAAGACTTTTGTCTAATTTATGTTGTACCTTTGAGTTCTAGCTTCAAAATTATGTGAAAATAGTCTTGCTTTATCGTTCACAAAAAAAAATACATTGATTTAAATGGTGTAAAACAGGTTTTGCTTGGAAAGCCAATATGCGAGGGGGGCGTGAAGGAGTAGTTTACACCTGGGTTGTCCCACCCACTCTGCATAATGACTCTGCATAATTAGCCATTCATTCAGGTGTGACACTGACTGAGCCACAATGCAAGGACAATATATTTAGAAGAATACTTATATTGACCATTTAAGATTTCGCTTACATCTATCTTGTAAATATGTTTAGCTATTTTATTAAAAATGTTACAATTACAACAATAATTACAATTTCAACAATATTTCAAGTGTACAAAAACTTTCTTTGTAAAAAAAAAAAAGAAAGAAAAAAAAGATTATAGGCCTACATTTTATCATATGTATTCATTAGTTTGAATAGCCAACATTGGAACATCTAACATCTTAGTCTATGACTTTATTTTTGACAAAAATAGTGTGACTAACGCCTGACTAACGTTGTTTTATTGAAATATCAGGGCATATAAATGTTAATTTACGTTGCTTATACAAATACATTTTATTTCAACATATTCCAGTCGATTTTTACTCATCTCAGTAGGCTATGGCAAAGCAGTTTATTCTTTCACACACAGACACGCGATTCATATTTAGGCTAAACACTCTTTACAAATATGTACCCTTCATTCATCTCACAGAAACGCGAGTCATATTATAGAAATGCGATTCATCTTTTTGCGGTTTATAGGCCTACACTAACGTTATTCCATAACGTTATTCCACACTTGAGAAAAGAAAACAGCCTACCTCACTGCTCAGCGCGATCTGCTGCTCATATCAGGAGACATTTCTCCTCATCAGCACTGTGGAAACTTTTCTCCATAAAGGCTAATGTCTCACTCGCGAGTCGTCGCGACGCGCTTTGTTTACAGCTGATGTGGGGGCGTTTCACAGATCTGAAATGGTTCTCAGAATTTGCATTTGAATAGCGTGCGCTCTCCGGGGAGTGGTCAAATTACTGTGAATCATCTCGTAATGAGGTCGACTGGAGTCGCTCTCTTTGTATACAGATTACAGAAACTAAGAATATTTGTTTTTTATATAAATGACTTCATTTAAAAGCTGCGATCTCAAGCTTTATGCCCGTGGGTCTGTTTGCCTGTTTGACTGAATTTTCGCGGAGTTATAGATCATTTTCGAACGCGTTTCAAACGGGAGTTTACTGACAGAGAGAAGGCAGAAATCGCATCATCTTAATTTTTCTTTATTTGTCAAAAAGCAAAACACTTTATTTTTATTGTGAGTATACAGAAAAAAAATAGAAACTGAACAGGATCGATTGATGTATTACACGAAAATGAAAGATCAAAATTAACAGAGCATTTAGTGTTTATTTTCATTGCTAAAAAAAAAAAAACGAGCAAAACGCGTGGGCGCGTTTTTGGTCCCCAGAGGGTTAAGGAATGATTGAATCATTAGAGAGATTGAGGAAGATTAGGAAGATTCAGAATAATGCAAAAAGGTCAATTAGCCTGCCGACAGTGTGCTAGTTGAATATAATCAAGCTCGAGTGTTTGGCTAACCCAGATGCTTTGTACCAGTCGTGCCTTACAGTTGCTTGTGCTCTAGGTTAATGAGCATTACTGTAATGTGCTTTAATGAAAATATAATTGATCAATGCACATGCATGGCAGAGAACAGACACACTGGTCAAAGTTGGCACATGCCCTTTTTGTGTTTTGGCTAGTTAGCAAGTTAAACAAACTGTTAATTGCTACAGACATAGCTAAATATCTTATCAGTTTTGTGTCCTGGGACTGAAATTAACACCCGCCAACCAGACAAATGTGGGTGAAAATCCAAACCAAAAGAAAAGTTTGTTAAGAATTATAATCTAAAAGGATATTAAGATATTTGTAATATGAGTTGCAGGCATGCAAACTTTGGGCAAAAAAACAAAAGTAGTGCTTTTTCCCATTTTTAAAATGTCACCGTTGGCATACAGTAGCTATAATAAAACAAAGATGGCTAAAGTCAACCAATTTAGCTAAATAGACCTAAGAATAGGACAGAGGCCGCACTATGCATAGACGTTTTTTATTCGTTGCACAAACGCGTTTCGGCGTGTGCCTTCTTCAGTGTGCAATCAAACAGACATTGTGACCAATCTTATATGCCCCCACCAATGACACACCCATAAACTCGTAAGCCAATGAATTCAAAGTATGCTACACACATGAAAAAAACGTAGGAAAAAATCCAGGTCCAGGCACTCAGTGGATACAAAAAATTATACAAAAGTCTTTATTAGAGGGCTAAAAAATTAAAAAACACCAACGCGTATCGGCCCACTGGCCTTCATCAGGGTGTTAGTGACAAACAAACAGGAGCAATACTTATACAGTGATTGATTTCAGGTGTGCCACTCTGGCACATGTAACACAACTCTTTGGCCACTAGAGGCAAAAGTTAGGTTCATACAAGTAACAGGCAAAATACAATAAAAAAGATCTCTTAGTGGAAAAACAACACTTCAAATATCTAATATTCTCCACACAATATATAAGATCAATACGTGTGAATAGGCTACAGTTACCTCTCATAACTCTAGTGTCATAGACAAGATGATTCAAAACAGCATTAACCAGAAATGGGTACTACATTCGACGACAACAAACTGTACCTATAGAGGCATAAAAAAAAATCACAAAAAAGGTGAGAGATCAAAATCCTCATTAAGACCTGGATGTTTGGTGGCCCTCAGAGAATAGATCCAGTATGTCTCCCTTTGTTTGAGACGTCTAATTATGTCCCCACCCCTGGCATCAAGGCGAATAGCCTCAATGCCCACTACTCTTAAGGTAGAATCCCTCCCATGATTAGCATCCATATAATGTTTAGCCATTGGATAATTGATATTACCAGTCCGGATGGCATACCGATGTTCAGCTAGCCTGTCTCTTAATCTCCTTTTGGTGAGGCCTATGTAAAAACAACCACAGGGACATTCCAAACGATAAACAACATGGGTAGTATTGCAATTTATAAAGCTGTTAACAGTGTAAGTCTTGTTATTAAAAACATCAACAAACATGTCAGTTTTAGTCATATTCTCACAATAATTACAATTACCACAAGGAAAGTTTCCCTTGGGTTGACGCAGCCAGCATTCACGTTTAGGAGCAGGGAGGTAACTCTTTACTAATTTATCTTTAATTGTGGGGGCCCTCTTGAAGCTAATCCCAGGGGGTTCTGTGAATATTTCCCGTAAAGTCGGGTCACATTCAATAATGCTCCAGTTTTTTCTTATAATGTGTTTGATCTGAACAGCCTCCTTGCTGTAATGAGTGACAAAATAGGGTTTCTGAGTTGACACTTTTTTGGGTCTAGACTGGAGCAAGCTCTTCCTTTCAAGTGATTGGGCTCTATCATGAGCTTGAATCAAAATTTGTGACCGATAACCTCTTTGTCGAAAACGCTGCTGCATATCCGTAGATTGATTTTGAAAATCCTGATCTGAATCACACATACGTCTTAGTCTCTGGATCTGTCCAAAGGGTATGTTATCAATAAGCCATGGAGGATGAAAGCTGTTTGCATGTAATAAGGTATTGCGATCAGTTGCCTTCCTGAAGATAGATGTATGCAAGAATCCCTCATTATCCTTTGAGATCCGTAGATCCAGAAAGTTTATGGCGTGTAAGTCATAGTCCAGACTAAATTTGAGGTTCTCATTCAGGCTGTTGACATAGGCATGAAAGTCTACAAGTTCATTTTCTGACCCTGAAAAAATAAGGATCACATCATCAATATATCTGCCCCACCACAAGACTTTATCTTTAAAAGGGTTACTTTGGGAAAATATATAACGCTCCTCCCACAAGCCTAAAAACAGATTGGCATAATTGGGAGCAAAGCACGCACCCATTGCAGTCCCCTTTTCTTGTCTATATAATTTGTCTTGAAAGAGAAAGATGTTATTCTTTAAAGTCCACTCAGTAAGTTGCACTAAGAAGTCACTGGGAGGCATCAAATTTTCAGGTCTAGATGAGAGATAATGTTTTAAAGCCTCTAGACCCTCATCATGTACAATGTTGCTATATAAAGACTCCACATCCATCGTGGCCATAATGCAAGAGCCTATGTTACCCATTTGTTCAATTTTCTTCAAAACCTGTGTGGTATCTTGAATATACGAAGGCAAATCCGCAACAAATGGCTTGATAAAATAATCCACAAACTTGGAGGCAGGTTCTGTTATTGAGTCATTCCCACTGATAATCGGTCTACCAGGTGGATTTTCCAGATCCTTGTGGACTTTGGGAAGCATATAAAAAGAAGAATAACGTGGGTGTTGACAGAGCAAAAACTCATATTCTTTCTTAGTAATCCAATTGTGTAATTTTGCCTCATTAAGTAATTGGTCTAGCTCTCTCCTCATACTGTTCATTGGGTTGGATGAGGGCTTTGAGTAGTACTGCGTATTGTCAAGTTGGCGAAGAGCTTCACTTATATACTTCTTCTTGTCCCACACACAAACAGCACCCCCCTTGTCCGCACTTTTTATAATTATGTCATCTCTCTCTAAAAGCCATTTAAGTGCTTGAGATTCATTTTTTGTGAGATTATGCTGTGTGATCCTTTTTTGCTTACTGTAAAGCTTTTCTACTTCATAGGTGACCTTTTTGGTAAAAGTAGTCAATATAGGATTTGTAGTACAAGGTGAAAAAGTAGACTTGGGCCGAAAAGGAGAGTTTACAGTAGTAGTTGAACAGGTAGTTGTATCCTGTGCGTTCTGGGAGTACCAGGCCTTCAGATGTAAACTCCTATAGAATCGATAGAGATCCACTTTGGTGTCAAATGGTTTACCTGAGTGTGTAGGAGAAAATGAGAGACCCTTGGACAAGACAGAAACGCAGTCATCAGAGAGGGATAGGTCTGAGATGTTGATTACGGCCGATGCTTGAACCGGCTCCTTGTTACTGGTGGTTCCTGAAAGTGGGTTCCGCTGCTTTCCACCCCTCCGCGTTTTCCTCTTCCTCTTTTGTAAGGTTGGTTGTACTGTTTGGGGCGAGATTCCAAAAAAGCATTTCTATCATACACATCAGCAATTTGAACACTTCCATCCCTCTTGTCACGGACATTAGTACCATCTCTTTCATCATAGTTCTCATCATCAGTGCTTGGAAGATTAAAAGACACTCTTCTTTTTGTCAGGTGCCCCTTCCTGCCCCAGCCGTATATAGAGCACTTACTGTAGTCATTACGGTCTCGCTTGAATTTTGTTATTTTGCCTAGCTTCAATTTCGTTGACAGTTTTTCAAGATCTTCTTTTAATTTGTTTTCAAAAGGCAACCTGTGTTCCTCTGATTCTGTCTGAATGAGCTCAGATTTCAATTCATCAATCTGAGATTGTACAGCTGACTTTTGCTTTCTGGCTTCTTCAATTAGCAAGAGGATTAAGTCTAGGGAGCATTTATTAAGAATTGCTTCCCATTTATCCTTAAAATCCACATTATCATAACCAAACGAGGGAAATTTGTTCAATCTCAAACCTCTTGGAATCATATCTTGCCTCCAATAGTCAGATAAGGTAATGATGTGAAGATTCAGCTTTACCTCTTTTTCAGAAAGTTTTTGAAGATCAATATGCAATTTGCGTGTGTTTGTCCCCTGTACATATTCCTGATCAGTGTCCACTTCCAGAAGAGTATCTTCTACAATGATGGCTTTGCCCTCGTCCTTGGTGTAGGAGAAAGATTTGTTGGTAGCCATGTTGGTCTTGTGTCGGGTCCTCAACGTTCAAAGAGTAGAACGGAGCTGCTCCTGTCCAGGGTCACCCAAAATGATCCTTATGAGACTGAACAAAAGGGAACTGGAGCGCTGCTGAAATCCCTTGTATCCTCCGGTGCTCTTGGAAGGGTAATAATTGAAAAAAACGTAGGAAAAAATCCAGGTCCAGGCACTCAGTGGATACAAAAAATTATACAAAAGTCTTTATTAGAGGGCTAAAAAATTAAAAAACACCAACGCGTATCGGCCCACTGGCCTTCATCAGGGTGTTAGTGACAAACAAACAGGAGCAATACTTATACAGTGATTGATTTCAGGTGTGCCACTCTGGCACATGTAACACAACTCTTTGGCCACTAGAGGCAAAAGTTAGGTTCATACAAGTAACAGGCAAAATACAATAAAAAAGATCTCTTAGTGGAAAAACAACACTTCAAATATCTAATATTCTCCACACAATATATAAGATCAATACGTGTGAATAGGCTACAGTTACCTCTCATAACTCTAGTGTCATAGACAAGATGATTCAAAACAGCATTAACCACACATATCAACAAAACACACATATCAACAAAAGACAATTAATTAAAGACATGCCCTGTGGCCTGTTCTATGTGGGGAAGACCATGAGACAACTTAAGACACGAATTTTTGAGCATAAATGTGCGATCAGAAGGAATGATGAGAAATCATCAGTCGCAAGGCACTTTAATCTAGTGGGAAATGACGTCAGTATGCTCAAGTTCATGGGCTTAGAGGTGGTTAATCGAGCTCCAAGAGGGGGAGACCGTGAGAACCGCCTCTTGCAGCGAGAAGCCTGGTATGTTTTTAATCTAAACACATGTATTCCCAATGGGTTGAATGAAGAGTTGTCACTGAGTTGTTTTTTATAAATATAAAACTGAGATGATTCTTGTTTTTTATAATTGTAAAACTGGGGTTATTCTTGTCTATGAAACATCTGTGTATTGTAAGTCATTTTGTATGTAGCCTAGAATTATTGTCTTTAATTAATTGTCTTTTGTTGATATGTGTGTAGCATACTTTGAATTCATTGGCTTACGAGTTTATGGGTGTGTCATTGGTGGGGGCATATAAGATTGGTCACAATGTCTGTTTGATTGCACACTGAAGAAGGCACACGCCGAAACGCGTTTGTGCAACGAATAAAAAACGTCTATGCATAGTGCGGCCTCTGTCCTATTCTTATGTATTATATTTTTAGGCCAGCACTCTAAAAAGTGTATTATCAAAATTGAGTGAAGCCTGCTCCTATCCTCATTAATCAGCTAAATAGACCTAACAATCTCTGTGTAAAAGTAAAATAATGATGCAGTTCTAAAGTCATTTTAACCCCCCTGTAATCTGACTCCAAATCTCAGGTGAAAATTGTCATTTTGACCCATTTTACAAAACGTCTCGGTTACGTATGTAACCCTCGTTCCCTGAGTAGGGAACGGAGACGTTACGTCGGATGACGACGAATGGGGTTTCGCTTAGAAAGCCTATCATCTTCGAGTATATAAAAAGAGCCAATGGCAAAGAAATGCCATGGGTCTGCGGAATTTGCATAGCGTAACTCCGCCCCACCCTGGGGGTATATAAGGAAGTGCGCTGGCAACATGCAGATATGTCTTCGCTGAGGAGCCGAGACTGAACTCAGGCGTTCCAGCGGTACAGCGGAAGTGGCAGGGAGACGTAACGTCTCCGTTCCCTACTCAGGGAACGAGGGTTACATACGTAACCGAGACGTTCCCTTTCGTTGTCACTCCGAGTTACGTCGGATGACGACGAATGGGGTTCCCAGTGTAATCACGCCACCTCTCGACTGTCTTCCAGTGCCCTGCGTAAGTCTGAGCTCCCTGTCGTGAGACTGGCACGGACGAAGGACTCCTACTTAACACAGGAATATCAAGGTACACTGGGAAGCATATCTCAGTGGAAATATGCAATCATGCCCAACCCGAAGGGGGGGACTTGGAATACACATAAGACCCTGAAGGGCTGCATACGGAGTATCACTGGGGTGTCCAGCCGCAGGTGGAATATTTCAACCCCAGGGGTGGCTAGGGGGCTTGCCAAGGGAAAGACACATGCTCAAAGAGGCTTACAGTGGAAATACACATGTGGGGGTCGCCCGGAGGGGGAACCATGCACATGGAGGCACCAAGACAAGCGCGAAAGCTGCCGGTGGCATAACTCTGGCGTTGACGTCAACAGTGCTGGAGGAGATTCAGGGCTTATGAGGCTCACCTGAGGAAATATCGCACGTATCCCGTCCATGGAGAGGAATGGCGAGCAAGCGAAGACACCTGAGCAGAATCTAGCACCGGCTAGTTGAAGCGAGTACATGAGAAGAAACTGGCTCAACTCGGAGATTGTAGAATCTCGCGAAAGTATTAGGTGTCGCCCAGCCTGCAGCTCTGCAGATGTCTGTTAGCGAGGCGCCATGCGCTAGAGCCCAAGAGGATGCCACACTCCGGGTGGAGTGGGCCGTCACACCAAGGGGGCACGGACGACCTTGCTGCTGGTAAGCCAAAGCAATGGCGTCCACTAACCAGTGAGACAACCTTTGCTTCGAGAGAGCCTTTCCCTTCAGCTTCCCACCATGACAGACAAAGAGCCGGTCTGAGGTCCTGAAACACTGCGTTCTGTCTACGTAAGCACGGAGGGCGCATACTGGACAGAGCAGTGCCAAGGCTGGGTCTGCCTCCTCCAAGGGCAGCGCTTGCAGGTTCACCACCTGGTCTCGAAAGGGTGTGGTGGGAACCTTGGGCACATATCCAGGCCGGGGTTTCAGGATCACGTGAGAGTTAGCCGGCCCGAATTCCAGGCACGCTTCGTCAACCGAAAATGCCTGCAGGTCCCCTACCCTCTTGATGGAGGCCAATGCAACCAGGAGCGCTGTCTTCATTGACAGGAACTTAAGCTCCACTGATTGCAGAGGCTCAAAGGGAGCACTCTGCAGGGCAGTTAGAACCACTGAGAGGTCCCAAGAGGGAACGAGAGGAGGGCGGGGAGGATTTAGTCTCCTCGCTCCTCTCAGGAACCTGATGATCAGGTCGTGCTTCCCCAGAGACTTACCTTCAACTGCATCGTGATGTGCGGCAATGGCGGCAACATACACTTTCAGGGTGGAGGGAGACAGCCTTCGCTCCAACCCTTCTTGCAGGAAGGAAAGCACGACACTGATCGGGCATTTCGTGGGTTCTTGCTGTTTAGAAGAACACCAGTTGACGAAGAGGTTCCACTTCAACGCATAGGCATGTCTCGTGGACGATGCTCTAGCGGAAGTGATGGTAGCCACCACCGCTGGTGGTAGGGTACTCAAACCTACTTTCTCCCGTCCAGGAGCCACACGTGGAGGTTCCAAAGATCGGGACGAGGGTGTCAAAGGGTGCCCCGTCCCTGAGAAAGCAGGTCCTTCCTCAGGGGAATTGGCCAGGGAGGTGCTGTCGCGAGGAGTACTAGTTCTGGGAACCAGGTGCGGTTCAGGTGTCCCGGGATATAAATGGCTCGAAGCGACCTCAGATGCTTCTGACTCCATATGAGGAGGTGGCGGGCGAGTTGCGACATACGGCGGGAGCGTAGACCACCTTGACGGTTGATGTACGCTACTGTGGCGGTATTGTCTGATCGGACTAGTACGTGTTGACCCTTGAGCATCGCTCGGAAGCGGTGCAGGGCAAGGCGTACAGCCAGCAACTCGAGGCAATTGACAAGCCAAAGGCGCTGAGGACCTGTCCAGGAACCTGCAGCAGCATGTCCATTGTACATGGCACCCCAGCCCGTGGTGGAGGCATCTGTGGAGACAACAACATGCCTGGAAGCTCGTTCTAGGGGCACTCCAGCCCGTAGAAAATTGAGGTTCGACCACGGGGTGAAGGTCTGACGGCAGGTCGGAGTCACTGGGACTCGGAGCGTGCCGTGTTGCCATGCCCACCTCGGGACTCGATCGCAAAGCCAAAGCTGAAGCGGTCTCATATGAAGCAATCCGAGCGGCGTTACTGCGGCTGCGGATGCCATATGCCCCAGGAGCCTCTGAAATAGTTTCAGTGGAACCGCACTCTTGCCCTCGAATTGGCAAAGACAAGTCAGCAGTGACTGCGCGCGCTCGCTCGTAAGCTGCGCACACATGGCGACCGAGTCGATCTCCATACCGAGAAAAGAGATCCTCTGCATGGGGCAGAGTTTGCTCTTCTCCCAGTTGACCCGAAGGCCCAGACGAGCTAGGTGCCGGAGCACAAGGTCCCTGTGTTCGCAAACCTGATCTCGAGAGTGAGCTAGGATCAGCCAGTCGTCGATATAATTCAGGATGCGAACCCCGTGTTCTCGTAGGGGAACAAGGGCTGCCTCGACGACCTTCGTAAAGACGCGAGGAGACAGGGCTAGCCCGAAAGGGAGAACCGCGTACTGGTATGCCTGCCCCTCGAAAGCAAACCGAAGAAACGGTCTGTGTCGAGGAAGAATGGAGACATGAAAGTAGGCGTCCTTCAGGTCGATCGCTGCAAACCAATCCTGGGGCCGTACGTATTCGAAGGCGTTTGGCCGTGAGCATCTTGAACGGCAGCCTGTGAAGGGAGCGGTTCAAGACGCGCAGGTCCAGGATCGGTCGTAACCCACCGGATTTCTTCGGTACAATGAAGTAGGGGCTGTAGAAGCCGGACCTCATTTCAGCTGGAGGGACAGTCTCGATTGCACCCTTCGCCAGTAGGGTGGCGACCTCCACTCTCATGACAGGGGCATTGCCACCGACCAGAGTGAAGCGGACTCCCCTGAAGCGGGGAGGAGACCGCGCGAACTGAATCGCGTAGCCGAGCCTGATGGTTCTCGCGACCCAGCGGGACAGTCTGGGGAGCTCTAGCCAGGCCCCCAGAAACTGCGCCAGCGGGGTCATTCGAACCACAGACGTACCCTCGGTGGTGCAGCGAGGCAAAATGACCGGCCCAGGCGAGGGTGGCATAGCGGCCCTGTGCGGGGGCGCGGTCATTTGCCGCATCCTGCCAGAGGAGGCCAGGGGAGGACCAGCGTCCCACGGGGGCGTGCTCTGGCAGGGGACTGGCGACAGAGGGGGATGAGAGGAGCGTGGCCCGCGGGCGGCGCGTACTGTCATCCACAGCCTCTTGGGGCTTAGAGAAAGAGCATCAGTTCTTTTTGAACGAGATTCTCCCCCAGCCCTCCACCGGGGGAAGGAGTGGGCCTTCTACCAGCTCCTGAAAGAACTGAGCCCTAACTCCAAGCTGCCCGTCTCAGGAGTGCTGCTTAGCCAGGTGTTAGCCGGCTAAGGGGCAGAGACAGGCGATGCCAGCCTCCAGCGACCTCCTCATGCTCGGGCTGGTGAAGGCTCAAGGGAGGAGCCGCATGGAGGCGGCGTCGGCGGGAAGCAGACTAAGGAGACCACACGGACGGATGACCGTCAGTGCAGAAGCCTCAGTCCGCTTCTGGAGTGATCGAAGACTGTTGGGCGCAGTCCTCAACCACACCGCCGACCAAGCTGCCCGTCTCAAGGGTGCTGCTTAGGCTGGCATGGCAGTCTAAGGGGTAGAGACGGGCAGCGCCGCCCTCCTGCGACCTACTCCTGCTCAGGGCCGGTGAAGGCCCGAGGGGAGGAGCCGCATAGAGGTGGCCTTGGCGGGAAGCAGACTAAGGAGACCACACGGATGGATGACCATCAGTGCAGACAGACCTGAGTCTGCTTGTGGTGGCCGAAGCCACCCCGCCGAAGAGCCCAGCCTGGGACATGGGGGAGCTGAGAAAATGAATTCTCAGACCCCCTCAAATCAACCTGGCTAAGCCCATGTCTGAACCACTCTAGTGGACACCACCTGACCCAGGATCACGCAGGTACCGATGTCACCCGAGAGCGAGGTCAGTAGTGTGCGCGGCGGAACGACCAGGCCGGGCATGGGAGGCATAGCGTCCCGTGCGCGGCGGAACGACCAGGCCGGGCATGGGAGGCATAGCGTCCCAGCAAGGGGGCGTGGTCGAGTTTCCGCGTTCTGTCAGTGTTGGCCAGGGAAGGACTAGCGTTCCACTGTGGCCGGTTCTGACAGAACTCCCGAGTCAGCACTGCCTCGAAGGTGAAGGCGACACACAGGACTGCATGCCTGTGTCACAATAGTGACAGAGAACATACAGACCAAGATCGCCTCACGATCAAGGGCAGCGAAGGTGGAGGACGCCCGCAGGCAGCGAAAAGTCACGTGGACTCCCGCGGGCCGGAAGCGTCCTGATGCACATCCGGGAAAGCCTACAGCACTCGGGGGGAGGGCGCCGCCGCTCCAACCGATGCTTTCAGCTGCCCGGGAAAGCATGGCCATCAGCTCTGGATCTGACTCGACTAACGCTGACACTCCTGAGGGAGGCAACGTAGTCGAATCCTCATTTCCAGAGAATCAAGCCCGCCTTGTGATGCTGTGAGTGACATGACACCATCTGCTGGAGCCCCGAATGAAACACTGGGTCCCCGAGAGGAACCAGGCACACACGGAAGCCCCACGGTTTGCGATGTGGAGAGGGGCGTGGTCTTTTTTTCTTTCTTTTTTTTTAACCACACTGTAACCCTCAGATCACCCTAGCCACCAGCCAAAGTATCCCATAGGAAGAGATAGATTGGGGTGTGGCAGAGGGGACTCTACCCACACTGAGATCATTGAGTCTCGATCTATAAACATCGCGATGGTCATGTTCCCGCAATGAAAACATGACTCATCCACGAGCGCTGCCGAGCGTGATTAAGCCCAACACGCAAAACAGCGCACGCGACCGTTAAACAGATGAGTCACGCGCCCACATCCAGTAATACACGGGCGAACCGTCTTGAAAAAGACGTGCCGCGTGCAGCTCTTTTAGAGAGAGGAAAAGCTCAGCAGTGTGCTGAAGCGCCCAGGGAGAAACACACTCACTGTCGGCAGATCACTGCACAGATCAGCAGCAGGCAATGCGATCTCCCTGGAACACGCCGTCACACAAACACACTGAAGAGCCGCTCGTCTCGTAGAATGAAGATGATACAGAATGGCTTGTAGGAGTGAAGAGAACTCTTGGCTCCGAAGCGAAAAACATATCTGCATGTTGCCAGCGCACTTCCTTATATACCCCCAGGGTGGGGCGGAGTTACGCTATGCAAATTCCGCAGACCCATGGCATTTCTTTGCCATTTGCTCGTTTTATATACTCGAAGATGATAGGCTTTCTAAGCGTAACCCCATTCGTCGTCATCCGACGTAACTCGGAGTGACAACGAAAGGGAACTGTAATTTCTCAGTAAATATACATCCATCACATGTAGCCTAATATTTTGGCTTTCTTCTTCATTTACATTTGTCTTTCTTCAGAAAATTGTTTTTAACAAAATCAAAAATTTGAGCTGGGAAATTTTTTGAATGACCCAAATGTGTTTGTCTGAGAACCTTTTATTCATCTTTTGTACACATATTTAACTGCAGATGCTGAAATGATATGCACTGTGTGGTACAGTACAAATATTTTGAGTGTCCCTTATTCTGTCCCTTATTTTCCTATAAAGAACCACGATTGTCCTAATGATATCTCCCAATGGTAGCATACCACCAGAGTGAACAGCAACGGTCCTAGTACTGAGCCTTGTGGTACGCCATACTGAACTTGTGATCGATGAGACATCTCTTCATTTACTGCTACAAACTGATAACAGTCAGATAAGTATGATTTAAACCATGCTAATGCAATTCCACTAATGCCAACATAATTTTCGAGTCTATTTAAAAGAATGTTGTGGTCAATGGTGTCAAATGCAGCACTAAGATCGAGTAACACTAATAGCGAGATACAACCACGATCGGATGATAAGAGCAAATCGTTTGTGACTCTAATGAGAGCTGTCTCAGTACTATGATACGGTCTAAATCCTGACTGGAAATCCTCGCAGATATCATTTCTTTCTAAAAAGGAACATAGTTGTGAGGATACTGCCTTTTCTAGTATCTTTGACAGAAAGGGTAGATTCGAGATCGGCCTGTAATTGATTAATTCTGTACAATCAAGTTGTGTTTTTTTAACAAGCGGTTTAATCATAGTCAGCTTAAAGGTTTTTTGGTACGTACCTGTTGTATTACATATTTATTAAATGTTTAATTTAGTTTTTCCACTGCAATAGTATATAAACTGATAAAGTTTATATACTGATTTATTGAGTCTCCAGCAAGAGTCTCCTTTCCTGCCAGACCTGTTTTCTCTATTGTGTTTTAAATAAGTCAGATCACTTGATTCTCACCTTTCGGAGCCCAGACGTTGAATCGTTAGGTTGATTGACTTTCACCTTTTGTCTTTAATGGGTCTGGAATGGCTCTTGGAATTGGAGTTCCTGGCCAGTATCAGCATGTGAATAGTTATGCTGATTCAATTGGACTCAGAGTAGGGTGTGTTCCTACTTCATTTGCATGCTTTGTTCAGGGTCTCCACCTCTATGTAATCCCTCCCCCTTGGAATGTATATAACTACAATGCAAACTGTATTAGAGTTAGATTATGTTGGACGAAACCGCAGCCGCGCTCAAATAAAGAAACTCTTCTGTTTGAACGTGATCCCAACGTCTCCTGGTCTGCTTTGAAGAAAGAAAAACTTTACAACAGATGGTGCCGTGACCCGGATGGAGAAGAAGGAAACTCAAAGAATTTTAAGCTCAAAGAACTGAAGATTGAAAACTTCAAGCTCAAAGATCTCAACAAAGCCTAAGTTCCAGACTGAATCTTCTGAATCCAGATTGAAAACTTCAAGCTCCAAAAAGATCTCAAAGACTGAATTTTTCCAGACGGAATCTTTCTCTACAAACGAAAGACTTGGTGAGTTTCACTCCATTAAAAGAACCTTTGCAGACCAGTACAAAAATTGTTTTCCTCGGCGCCGTTCAGAGAAGTAGTCAACAAACAGCTGTAGAGTTTGGTTGACTAAAGATAAGCCTCTAAAGTTTGCTTTTAGAGATGAAATTTACCCTCTGTTGTTGGCAGGGAAGTTTAACAGTTACATGTTAATATTGTGTGTATCCTCTTGCTAAGAGAAGACCTATCCTCTGTAAGCTAGAGAAGAGTTAGTGTCATGTGCTAATAAGATTGTACCCTCTGTTTTGTAAGACAGTAGAGAAGTTTTAGTGTTTTGTGATTGTTAAGTAACAAAGGAAGTCACAAAATGGTTAGAAGGAATGCTAGGCTGATTCCCACAACATGGACAGACAATGAGTTTAAGTCTTTGTTATCAGAGCACATGGACACAATCGTGACTGAGAAAGTCAGATTGAATTTAACAAAGAAATTTGACATTGATGTAGACAAAGTATGGTCAATTGAAGATTGTAAGAAGGTACTAGGAGAAAGTATTCGCAAGAAAAATGTCAAAGGCATTATCTTCTGTCACAGAGAATTTAGCTTATCCAATGTACAAGAACAAGCTCGTTGTATTGATAAGTTGAAAGATCAGATCAAACAATTGCAGACTCAGGTGTCCTGTCTCAAGACAAACGTGGGCCATAACAAAGCCTCAACCAAATGTGATTTAGAAGACCAACAGTCAGATGAAAGCTATCCTGATTTACAGTCTTTTGATAGTATAGAGGACAATGTCAATGCAGATGTAAATGCAGATGTAAATGCAGTTGAAGTGTGCATAGCTAGACAAAAGCCTCAGGGAAAAGGTATTGATACAGTTCCATTTGCAAACCCCATATTGCAGCCACAAGCAGTCAAAACATCTTTAGTTCCTAAAGATATTGAGAGAATTGCTGAAAGTTTGTCATCAGTGCAAAGAAATTTTTCTGAGTTTAGGAGAGAGTTGTCCAAAAAGATGCGGCTCTATGATATGACTCTAGCTGAAGTCACTCAGCTAATATCACAGATCTTGACTGAGTCAGAATTCAATGATTTTGAAAGTGCTGTAAACAATTCTGAACTGCAACAAGCCAGTAAAGATGAATTGAGAGAGGAAGTTCTGAAAATTGTAAAGAACATTGTTGGACCGAACGTGGACTGGTCAAAAATAACCAATTGTGTACAGAAGAAGGGTGAGACTGTTTGTGAGTACACAGAACGATTCTGTCAGATCGCTGCCGTTTACAGCGGAATTGCCGACACTCCAGAAAAGGTGTTAGGTCATAATGGTCCTTTGGTTCGCACATGGTTTCATTGTCTTTTGCCAGAACACAGAAAGGTTTTGCCTTACTTAAACATCACATGGTGTACGAGAACCCTGGAAGACAACTTGGACAGTTTAGTTATTTGGGAAAGAGATTCTGATGTCAAAGAGAGAGTAAGAATTGCAGCAGTTTCTGTTAAGGTCAACTCAGAGAAGCCAAAGAAACGCAAAAGTCCTAGACAAGCCAGTTGTTCTTACTGTGGCAAGCACGGACATTTTGGAAATGAATGTAGAAAAAACAAAAATAACTTAAGACAAGTTAACAATGTTATGCAGCTCTTACTACATTTGTTTGCTACTTTAAAGCAACCCCTCCCCTCGTCATTGGACTCGTGGCTAAGCTTTTTGAGGTGTTAACCATTTGGGCTGTGATTGCTTAATCTCCCCAGTAACTCACAACAAAGATGAAAGACTTAGTGACTGTCACAGCCTTTGTTTGGGGGACATTCAGTATACTCACAGCCTTAAATGTTATACTGCAGAACACAGAATATTGCAGTCAGACAACCATCCTCTGTTAATGATGTTTATTACTGATGTTTCACTGGAGAATGGAAATGTGCCAATTTTCTCACACACTCTACAGTGTGCACACAACACAGGGACAGGATAGGACACGGACAAGTGGGGTGCCCTGGGAGGATCTGGACGCAACATGCGTTCGGGGGTGAACCCAGGGTGAAGACACTACCTCATAGGCCTTTCCCGATTTAGTCCATCCTTACCTCACTGGTCCATAGGTGTCAAATAAATTAAGAAATAAGGAAAGAATGAAACGACAACAGTAGACTCTGAAAACGATAGAACCATAATGTTTAAACTGCTACAACCGTAGTGTTTTGAAGAAATACTGCTCTCTGTTTTTCTGTTTTCTGTCTTACAGTGTGCAGATAAAACTTGATGGCTTTTTCAAGATCCATATGCAACGACCGTCTCATCTGCGTATGAAGCCCCAACCTCAAGAAGACAACCAGACCCACTGCTGAACGAACTATCACCAAAGAAAATGAAAAATACACAACGCAGAAAATTCACGGACCCTAATTGCATGTTTTGTTTCTGTGTCAGCATGCAATTACAGATGAACAACACAGAGCATGCTTGTGCCTGTAACTTTTTCAAGTTACAAGAATGAACTTTTAAGTGTACTTTGATAAAAGTTAGACTTAAAACCACTATACGATCAAATGACTTATGGAAGGATGAAATCTATGCATGAATATTGCTGTTCTGCTGTTTCTTTGTTTTCTTGTGTTACTCGTATGTGTTGATGTCTTCGCAAGCAGAAACCTGGTGTAAAGCATCACCTCATATTTCCATAAACAAGCCTCATGAGGGACGAGTCATCAGAGCGACTCTACGTGGGAAATGGACGCTACAGGAAACAGACTTCACAGCTATTCAGGCGCCATGGACTTTCAAGAATTCCACTGTTATGCTACATGGTTTTCTGTGTAATCATGTACTTTATATGACATTGTACACCCTGTGTCGCAGGTGTCAACAGTTATGGTTTTGAGAAGAACTATGACACTCATGTAAATCAAGGACACAACACAGAATAAGTTACACGTGCCTGTAACTTACAAGGCGTTGAAAAACCCATCTCTTCCGTGAGCACTTAACCTCATAAAAAAAAAAAAAAAAAAAAAAAAAAATCCTTTGAAACATCACTTATCAGACTTATGCTACTCTGAATAATGCCTGAACTTTGTATTCTGAGCACTTCTTGCGTTGTTGTTGTTTTTGCCTCTTCATGATGACTCGCTTTATTTAGTCCTAATTTGTAAGTCGCTTTGGATAAAAGCGTCTGCTAAATGACTAAATGTAAATGTAAATGTAAACTTACACAAGTTAAAAGAATTAACTTTTAAGTGTATAAATTTGTATTTTTGTGAGAGTTATTAGAACTCTCAAAGGGGGAAGTGTTGTATTACATATTTATTAAATGTTTAATTTAGTTTTTCCACTGCAATAGTATATAAAGTGATAAAGTTTATATACTGATTTATTGAGTCTCCAGCAAGAGTCTCCTTTCCTGCCAGACCTGTTTTCTCTATTGTGTTTTAAATAAGTCAGATCACTTGATTCTCACCTTTCGGAGCCCAGACGTTGAATCGTTAGGTTGATTGACTTTCACCTTTTGTCTTTAATGGGTCTGGGATGGCTCTTGGAATTGGAGTTCCTGGTCAGTATCAGCATGTGAATAGTTATGCTGATTCAATTGGACTCAGAGTAGGGTGTGTTCCTACTTCATTTGCATGCTTTGTTCAGGGTCTCCACCTCTATGTAATCCCTCCCCCTTGGAATGTATATAACTACAATGCAAACTGTATTAGAGTTAGATTATGTTGGACGAAACCGCAGCCGCGCTCAAATAAAGAAACTCTTCTGTTTGAACGTGATCCCAACATCTCCTGGTCTGCTTTGAAGAAAGAAAAACTTTACAACATACCCTTATGGCAAAGATGAATTAATGATAAGAGGATCTGTGACCTCTGGAAGCATCTCTTTCAGTAGCTTAGTCGGTATAGGGTCTAACATACATGTTGTCGATTTAGATGATTTAACGAGTTTAACGAATTCTTCCTCTTCTATAGCAATGAATGAATCAAATTTTTCCTCAGGGAGACTACAATGCACTGCCTGATGCGATACTGTAGTAGACGGTTGCATATGTGACAGGATTAGTTAAGTGATTGACAGTTGTGGTGTCCTATCAGGGGAGAGTATGGTCTATTTAATGCGGGTTGGCTGTATTCTGAGATACGTCACGTCTTTGCTCCGCCCCCTCGTGCGTCAGTCACTAGAATCTCAGGTATGTGTTGGGAGCGGCTGGTTTAAATCCTGTGTTTAGAACACTACTGATGTGTTGTCGTCTTTTCAAATTGTAGCTTTCCATTAGCACTTTTCCAACAGTGCACTTATCAGCTCAGAGTGAGTGTCTGCTCACCCTTCAGGTATGTGCTGTCTCTGTATGCAGTGATTGGGTGCAGTATAGTGGGTCGCTATGTTACTATTAATGTGTTGCTTCCTGTACCCCAGCTAATCGGCGGTTTTGATGAATGCTGTAAACAGTAACGTTAGCCTGTGGGAATTATATGTGAGAGATATCCTCTTGTGGTAAGTGTTATGTAAGATGGCTGGAAAATTGTAGTAAAATGAGCATTAGTAACATCTCGCTTCCTTTAACCCCCTGAGGTCGGCGGTATCGCCGGCGATACCAGCTCGCTTTTTTTTTATCAGTGTAAAAGAAACTCATAAATACTCTGTTGACTTTGATTTTCCATAGGAGTTTCATACATCAATCGATTCTGTTAAATGTGTATTATTTTTCTGTATACTCACAATAAAAACAAAGTGTTGTGCTTTTCGCCAAATTAAGAAAAATAATCACGGAGCGAGTTCTGCCTTCTCTCTGTCCGTGTAGTCCATTCTGAAACGCGTCCGAAAATGAATCATAACTCAGCGAATACTTCTCACACAGGCACGTGATATATGTCTTTATGAAGCTTGAAATCTCTTCTTTTAAATGAAGTAATTAATAAAAAAAACAAATGTTTTCAACTCATGTAATCCGTTTGAAAGCAAGGAGAGGTACCGTTTTTTCCTTCTGCCTAATTATCTCTATAATGAACTGAGGCCGCCCCGCCCCCGGCGCTATTGACATGGTAAATAGTTTAGGTGATCTATGCTTCGCACCCGCCCCCCGATCAATGCCTTGAAAACACGAAGTTTCATCAGATCAGATTCACTGATAGTTCATCGCGTTTAGAGAGGATGGCGCGTTTCTCCGGTAAAGACGCTCTTCAGATGATCCTGGACAGCGAGGAATAACTCACCTTGGCTTTTCCTCAGAGGAAGATTGTAACTCAGACGAACGGCAGCATGTTCAAGAGCGAATTGATCACGCCGAGTAAACACCGAGTTTTCACGTGAGTAAATATGTGAACTCAAGCGGTCTAGTGGTAGAACATTTGCCTAGCGTGTCAGAGGTTCTGAGTTCGAATCCGCACTCATATAGTTTTTTTTTTTTTTGTCAAATCAGATTATGTTTATCAGTTGTATATCAGGCAGAGACATGTGTGTGTGTGTGTGTATTTTGTTTTGTAATTTCACTGGAACGAAAAGAGAGTCTCCACAACGGATTGAAGCGCGCGTCCGAGTGAAGACTGCGCGAGCCTAAAACAAACACAGTATCCGCGTCTGACTCGCGGGAATCCACGGCGCAAACCTGTGAGGGGCTGTGTTTTCTCGTTTATATTCCTTTTAGCATTTTAGCATTTATATTCCTTATAATAAAAATGAAAGACCTATGTTACAGACATATGAAAGACAACATTTCGTTGATTAGTTTTGGATAGATTATACATTTTTACTGTAAAATATCTGCCACCTCAAATAAGCTTTTATTTGCCAATTTTTTTGTCAAAAATAATCAAATAATCAATCAAATCCTTAACTTTGAAATATGTATGATAAAATGTATACTTTAGTTTGTACAAAGAAAGATTACACTTGAATTGTTGTTTATTTAAATATTTACAAGGTAGATGTAAACAAACTATTAAAAGGTAAATATAAGCCTTTTCTTTAAATAATTTTTATTGTGTTTTATTAGTGACAAATTTGGGGAGAACCCATAGCAAAGCAAAATTGAAGATGAGATCTCCTTTATGTCACATTTACATCTCCTAGATATAAATGAGCACTAATTGAGACCAAAGTGGTTTTCTCATTCTTCTCAAATGTCTCTCCTGAGAATTAAGTCTCACATTGAGCACAGTGCAAGTTCTCTAAATTCTCTCACAGCTGTCTCTTTTCCTGATCTCAACTAAGAGAAAAATGAGACATACTGTGCCGCTTTCAAATATGTCTCAATTTGATCTCAGTTATATCTCAGTGAGAAATATGTCTCGTACTGCTCACTATTTGAGTTCTCAGATTCTCTTACAGTTGTCTCTTTCTAGTGTTTCAGCAAAAAAGAAAAAATAGAGTAGTGCAAGCTCTCAAATTAGTCTCAATATGAGACATTATTTAATATTATAGCTCAATCATATCTCAATTTATCTCAGCGCAAAATTTAAGAAAAGAAGTAATCAATTCAGGCAAATAATTTGAGATGGTTTACATAATGTTCAACTTACAAAATGTGTTTATTTCTGACACAAGCCATACAATTCATTAATTACAATTTTGAGTTCCAAAACGTAACCCATCAAAACATAAGCCATTATGTGCTCAAAAGACACCTTTGTGGACTTTCTAAATGTTGACATTGTGCTGTTTTGACAGAATTCACAGCAAAGCTCTATTGTATAGAGCAGTAAAAGAGTGTGTAACACATAATAGAGCACATGCTGTTTTAATTCAATTCATTCAAGCACCCTGATAATACAATAGAGGCAATTCATCTTGCCACCACACACCCTGACCATGACCCACTGTTGCATCCAGTATAAACCCAATATTAAGGGGTTAAAACTTTTCAAGTGTGTTTGGGAAATTAGCTGCAAAAGCAATGCCAGGCATAGATGTCAAGTCAAAGAAAACAACTTTACCCAATATATGATCCAAGGAAACTACTGTATTAACAGAGGTTTCCAATAGGGGAACAACATGACTGCATGTACCATTTGTTACACTATCATGCAGCAAAGAAAAACCAGCAACTTTGAATTCATGAACAAGGGCCCATTTGGCATATGAATGTTCTGAGGTAAAGAAGTACTCAATCTGTCCATACTTTCTTTGTCCATCACTAGAAAAAACGACTGTAAAATTGTTTCTTCTATTGCCTTTCCCATAGTGTTTTGATGTGAGATAATTTCTCTTAACTTGTGCCCTGTGAAAGATCCTTACTGTTTTAGAACTGATGCAATGACCAGTATGTCTTTCCAATGTAGAGAGTTGAACTGTGTCCAGTTGAAGTTCACTAGATGCTCCATATAGTTTGGTCCTAGACAAATCATTGTTTTCCTGACAGAAACTATCATCTTTAGTCATCCGTGTGTAAAATTCAGCTATGGCATTCCCTGGTTTTATGGTTTGTGAAATAACAGGAATAGACTGCACAAGTTTGACTGCATGGACCATCTGCATAGGTATATTTTGAGTGCCATTAGATTAGATTAGATTAGATTCAACTTTATTGTCATTACACAAGTACAGGTACAAGGCAACGAAATGCAGTTTAGGTCTAACCAGAAGTGCAATAGCAGCAAGTGCAGGATATACAGTGGTTCCATAAGTGCAGAACATGGATATGTACTGAATAAATATAGAGTTGCCCATGTATGAGCCTTAACAAATAGCCATTCTTGTCCTCAAAATGGAAACACGAATGAGTCCATAATGGACCAAGGGCCTTCACACTGTCTGCTAGGTGCACAAGAAGGTGTACATTTGCAGTTTCGTACCGCTCACCATATAGATTAGCCATTTGGGAACAAAAGTTCCACAGTAGTTTCTCTGCATGATCAATCTGTTCAACTGATATGGATTCCATCAACAAAATGAAAATGGCTTCACTTAGTAGAAGGAAGTGCTTGTAGTACAGTGTTGCAAGAATTCCACGGAAAACAACAGGTCCATAGAAGATTAAAATATCCCGATATTCTGATGCTTTAAAAAACATTCTGTGAGATGTCACTAATCGAGGATATCGAGTGGAGGATGGAGGAGAGATATCCTGAAATCGCCTGTCAATTTCCTTTGCATTTTTTGCCATGCTGAAGGGCTGACGAGAAAACTCTGGAGAAAACCACAGAACCATCAGAAGGCGCATTACTCCAAGAAGGACTGAGTGCATGTAATCTATGGCAGTGCCTTTGATAAGGTTATAACATTTAAGTTTGCTAAGCCAACAGGGACCCTTCACCCCTTTAACAGGGGTTTTGGTCTCATTTGCGATTTTCATATCAAGAGCAAACTTTTCATTTGTGCGCAGTGGGCCTTTTGGATCTCTATGTTGGTATGGAAATGCATGAACATGTCCCCTTTCCCCTGTCTTTACAGTCTCTCCTGGCTGCTCACATTTATGACATCCAAATTTCCCATTGTATTGCACTGAATTAAGGACTAATGCTTTAGCAGGTAAGTCGCATGTTCCAGCAATGGTGAGCACTTTACACACAAAAGGTTCAGATGTCAACTCTGCAGGTTGCACAAGAATTCCATCATCTGCAAGTTTACTCAGTGTGTCACCTAGTGGTCTAAGGAATGTAACCATGGATGGTTTTGAGTCCCCATACCAAAGTCCAGCAAATATCATATTCTCTCTTTTTGTACGTTCCATGAAACTCAGTTCATTGATGATACAATAAAAAGGCCACACTGAAAACTTGGACGATTTAAAAATAGGTACCCCATCTGTGTTCCAAGTAAGTGAGATGTTTTTAGGGTCACTAAGAGGACCACCCCCATCTACAAGCTGTTTGTAAATTTCTGCATCATATATATCTTCAATGTTGTTAGGATCTGTCTTCTTCCTGCTTAATCTAAAGTTAAGTTTCTCCTGAAAACCTGGCTTGAGAAACAATGACCTTATTTGAGCATCAATTGGAACCTCTATGAAGGATGAGGATCTTTCTTCTGACACACTGGTCCCACAAGATAGACATTGTAATTGTTCACCTTCTAATGAGCCAAAACAAGTACTGCAATATTTATGCAATACAATAGGAGATGATGCAGCATGTGAGAAAAAAAAGTCTTTTAACTTCTGTACACTGTTTAAGCAGTCTGTATTCAGACTATCAGGACAAACCAACTTAAACATTTTAAGCAAATCACTAAGGGCCTTATCAGTTACTTTATGACAGTTTACGTAAGCCATGATGATCAGAAGGCTCTCTGCAACAGTTATTGATGCATTGTCATATAATGGTTTGTGTGTTGTGTCCTTGAAATTTGACTCTTCTGCACAGTCCTCACTCAAACCCTCTTCAAATCCCTCATTGAACAAATGTCCATCATCATATGTCCAATCCCCCACATCAGGGAGAGCTTCCTCAAATAATTGAGATGGATCATACTCAGCATTGCCATGTAGTTCAGTTGTTAGGTCATCAGGAGGATCGCTGAAGGCTGATCTGGAAGATGGTTCTTCATTGTCTTCGATAGAGTTAACAGTTGAAATACTCTCTTGTGCCACGCTACCTTGTGCTGGTAATAAAATAGAATAAAAATCATTAAGGGTCAAAAAACATCTTGTCACAACACAAAACCTATATCGTCTCAACCTGTATATCACTTTCTTACACTCAGATTATTGTGTCATATTTTAGCAGGATCTGGGGTCTCATTTATAAAACTGTGCATAGGATCCTTACTAAAAGTGTACATGCGCCCGAAAGCCAAAAATGGCGTGCGCAAAACAATATTCAGACTTATAAAACCGTGCGTACGCCAGAACCTGCGCAACATTCACTTTATAAATCCCAGTCAGCCAGAGTCAGCGGAAGATTGTGCGCACATGCGTCTCCTCCCCGAAATAACCATATAAGGAGCTTACAATGCCTAGTTTTACTATGCATATCCTCATCTGCATATCATTTGCATATGATTATTCATCCACGTGATCATTTAACATGTTTACCGGTAGGTAGCCTACAAGACATTAGTCAATATGAAATATGGATGTGCGTCATGTCACATTAATAAAAATAATTTAGTTTGCCTTTTTTTTTTAAATAAATAAATGAAATAGTGTAAAATACATTTATTTTTCTCAATCTTTTCCACGGGCTAAATCGTATTTTTAATTGAAACAGATTTAGACCATGTTGTGCATTATTTGCACGAAGCTATTTTCTCAGACAATTATTCATCTATTCATTTAATATTCAGCTATCATGATATAAGCAATTATAGTTAAAACATTAAAGTACAGCATGCCAGAAGAAAAGTGTTCAAAAGCATTGCATCCACAACAAATATTTCTATTTATTGAATATTTAAATTTTTGTCAAGTCAAGTCATCTTCACTTATATAGCGCTTTTAACAGTGTAGGCTGTTTCAAAGCAGCTTTACAGAGACAAATGGATAATACTTGGTATTATCTAGCTATTTATCTAGCTTTTTCTAGCTAAAGTTAGTTGTGATTAATTCACTTCCGTCGCAACGTTCATTAGTTATTAAATTAGGGGCCGCTAAGACGACCCCGTTCTCTCTACACAGACTTTAATGCGAACCTGTGATAAACTCTGATGGCGTTCACATGCGCATTAAGAAATTATTCTAAGATTATGTGCATTTCAATCTATGTTCGCAGATTATTTCTCTCTCTACAGACCAAGATCAAATGAACTTGTCTGGCGATGTAATGATTTCATGTAGGCCTATTTTAAGTGTTTAACTCCAATGAGAATGGCATATTCAATCTAAATGTTTAATATTAGAAGTAGAACATATAGTTTAGTAAATTATTAATTTATTTATTTAAACTGTTATTGTGAACATGCACTGTAGCCTATTTATGATTACTACTCATAATGAAGATTTACGGTTTTACGTCAAGCTATATTATGCGCCAGTTTCACTAAACGGCCCAACGTGCTCACTGACGCGGACATTTAAGAATGGATGGATATTTGCTTCAAGTGATATGCTTGGTGAGTGAAATAATATTTCTGTATCTGTTCTGTATTCTATATCTTTCTGTAGCTGTATAATTTTCTTTGATTTTCTGCCTAAAAGTGACCAAAAAGACATTTAACTCCAGCTCACCATCGGTGTCGCCAAACTGCGCCGTCTCCAAAACGTTCGTACGCATGGGTCAGAGTTTGCGTGCAGGTGCGCAAATTATCCCGTCAAGTTTGTTTTTATAAATCACAACTTATGCGTCGAAAGTGGCGTACGCCTGTTTCAAGGCCTTTTTTGTGCGTACGCACGCTTTATAAATGAGACCCCTGCTCAGTGAGAAAAAAAATATATACTGTACATCATTACAGACAGACAGACAGACAGACAGGGTGTGTGTACCTGGCAGGTGGTGAGAGACTTGATGTCCGAGAGTGAGTGCGGTACATCCTGCATGGACACCTGGATGTTGGGCGTGTTCCCCTTGAAGTGATGCGTTTTGGGTTCCTCCAGGAGGCACCCCCCCCTGCTGTGTTCTGCTGCTGCTACCTCCTGACACAGACAAGAGGACACATCAGTGGTTCACACCTTTTTTCTAGATCAATATTAGAGTCTCATTTTGCTTAAATTACATTTTTCAGAAATCTTCTTGTAAGAAACTCAAAAGATAAAAAAAAGAAAAAGAGAAGAATAAGAGAAAGCTATTTTGCCATGCTTGGTTTGACCAGCTGTAGACTGCATTCTATCTACTAATCTATCTATTTACAGGGCCTGTGACTCTTAATCAGAACTAATTCTGTTCAGGATCTCTCTCTCCTCTGCACATGGGACTGGGTGTGGCTTTTGAACATTAAACACACACCAACACATTTCATAAGTTACCTAAATATTGCTGATCAGTCTCCACATGAACACTGGTGGCTGCAGGGAGGGATGACTGCAGGGAGGAAAATAAGGCATTAAATATCCTATCTGCTGCAAATTTACTGCAACACAACTATGCCAGGCTACTCACCAATTGTGCAGCCCGTCTTGGTCGTTTATTTGGGTCTTCTTCATTACCAGTCCTTCTCCATCGTTTTCCAGGTTTTCGTCTGGTCATTTTGACACTCCAATACTATATAAATACAGACCCAAGTTGATGGAATATACAGTGGAACTTTTTGTAAAAGTAAAACTCTATATTCTGATGAAGCGTTTATTCAGTAACAAAGGTTTACATCTAATCAGCTCTTTAGTAAACAGAAATACATTTCTTAGAAAGTGTCAATTTTCCACTTCCAATTTTCTCTGTTAATTTCTTTGTACCATTTTGATTTCCCCCTACGATAGATAAAGTTTCTCTTATTTTATCACTTCTACTTTCACTTGTTTATTCTTCATCCTGCATGAATTCTCTCTCCTAATTGGATAAAATGAATATCCCGAAAATGCATTTTCTGTTTACTGAACAGCAGGGGGAAACAGGGAGACTACGGTCATTTTAACAATAATAGCAATAACTGGTATCAGAAATAATATAGAGCTGTTTTATTAATAATCGGCTACTGCACTGTTATGTACCACAATTTCAAAATCTTAAGTCAAACTACAAAATAATTATTAACATCATATTCTTTAAGTACCAAAAGTATTGATCATTGATGATCAATTGATCACCAAAATGTAAATTTAATGCAAGTTATTTGTATTACTAACTCATGTAAATTATAACTCCTGATTTTTATTTTTATAAATAATCTATTAATTATGTAGCAGCATGAAATATAAATGATCAAGAACAAATACAGCTAGGCTTATGATCACCACTGAATGAATACCAGAGTTTCAATGTCACTAAGACATGTTTTGCCAAATAATTCCACAAATACACACGTGTATTTCTCGTATGTTTTGACATTTCTGAAGAGTCTGAAGTCTAGGAGATTTGTAACCATAGATATATATATAGCGAGTAGTAATTATTTTAATAAAGAATAGAGTTCTGCTAGTCTGGGTAAACCCTGCCCTCTCTGCCAGCGATTTGATTCTTGAACTTGGTCTGGTGATAGCCAGACTAGAGTTCTGTAGACAAACATTTACAGTAGGCCTATAGAGGGTTTTCACCTACGTCACGATTTGGTCAGTTACCCGGATGCGCGGCCATATTGGAGGTACTCGGATGTAAACAACGGCATGGATTGCACTGTTTATGTACTATTGAACACATTGTTACACTAATTTCTGATGTCTAAACCACGGGAAAAACACATGGAAGCTGCGAAATCATATAGAGAAGGACTTGGTAAGCAGGAAAGAGCTCAAAATGTTGACAAACTTAAGGTAATATGTGGTAAAGATCTGAACGAGCTAGCTTCTCTAGTCCTTACTTCTTTTTCGTATCCCGACATTGGCTACGTTCAGATTGTCAGTCCAAAAAAAAGCACATGAAATCAGTTTCAAGCTACATCCATATGTGGTTTAATATCCTATTCAAATCACATATCAGGAAATCCACCAGTCTGAACGCTCTTTCTCGTGGTTTATGTGACTTTCTCACGCCACGTAAAATATAAACATCAGACGTTGTTATAGGGAACATGCTGAAAGTCGCTGCCGAAACAAGGTTGTGTTGATGCAAAGTGCCGGACAAGCAGAAAATTATTATTTTTGAAAAGTATTTTGAAACCGGCGCGGATGAAAAAGAGTTGTGCATACAGTAACCTACCAGCCTCCTACAGTTCTGCAGCTCGAGACGCAGTAGTCCAGCGCGGCGGCTACATTTCCATATTGTAAAATTTAAATAAGAAAACATTTATATTGCAAATGCAAACCTCTCCATCAACGCAACATCATTGCCGTATTGTCAAAGAGCTGCGTGGACACACAAATCGGTTCTGAACAGTTGCAATACAGTGTGGAGTGTGGACATCATTTTAGATAATATTCCAATCGGATACAAAGATAATCGGATTGACAGTGTGTATGTACCCATAGTTAACTATTATACGTCAAAATTTTAGCCATAGTTAACGCTTCATTTACACATGTGGCTGATGCTGTGCCTCTCAACCACAAACGCCATCTTTCATCAGTTTTTTGCACTCTTCTCTTTAACTTTCGGCAGTCTATAGAACTAGAAATGTTTTTTCTCGGTGCGACCGATGAGTACAGACCAAAACTTGACCATTTTTCAGAAGCAATAATCAGCCAAATTTGCGAGTCCGTTCAGTTCAATGGCACTGTTTACGTTCAGTACCTCCAAAATGGCCGACTTCCGGATTGATGACGCGTCGTGAAAACCCTCTATTAGCTAGGTGTAGCTAAGTAACTTTAGCATAGCTAGTGGTAGTAGCCCCTTGAATGTGGCATTCGCAATGCGGTGGCGTTAACTTACTCCAAGAATCCTATTTATTACCAATCCTTATTACTATTACCACTACTATTACTTACCGTTAGTCGTTATCCTTTACAGAGAGCTTTGCTGTTTCTTCCAAACTCGAGCCATTTCTGCCCCACACTCCACAGCGGGCAGTGCAGTAACCGCCGAAAAAAGAAGAAGAAGCTGAACGTTGCACGCGCGGGAGACGTGACCGGTAGCGCCAAGACCCGCCCTACGAAGCAGCTCATTGCGTGGCTCACGATTGATTAGACTTTTCACCTCGAGTGGTTAAGGTTAGGATAGCGGATTGGTCAGGGGAAAGGACCTGAACAAATAACATTTTTGTTATCTTTTTTAAAGAATACAGGGCTTTTAAAAATAATTTAATAGTATAAAGGAAATATAATCTGTGGGTATACTCCAGTCCAGCGGTGGCGGTAATACAACAACAAGTTGTCAACCGCCAGATAAAAATAGAAGAAGAAGAAGATTGGAGGGTGGGTCTTGGCGCCAATTCGTAATTTGCTGGGGTGAGAGAAGGGCGTTGGCCACTGCTGCTGCACCTGATGGCTTTTTCCCCTGCCACGCCGAAGAGGTAAGAATGAAATTCTTTTGACATTATCATAATAATGGAAGGTGGGGATTAGGTGTCTGTCCAACAAGTAATTGACAAAGAAACTCCGAACTGTATTCAGCCCGTCGAAAATGGGATGGTTGGCTAAGTTAGCTAATGTTAACGTTAGCTAACGGCTAATGTTAGGTTCTACGTTGCATATCAAACTGGGGGTCCTTGAAATGAAAACAGTTTGAGAACTGGCGATCGTTGGATCTTAAAGGAGCTGTATGTAAGAAATGTATTTCAATTAATCATAAAATGGCCCTGATATAAGAAATGTATTTCAATTAATCATAAAATGGCCCTGATATGTCACTAGACATTAAGAAATCATGTTCATTTCAAATACTTATATCACTGACAACAGTAGTCCGGCCAGGATATTGTCATTTAAAAAGTGAAGTTGCAGCCCTCAACTGATGTTGATGTTGTCATGTTGTGTTTTGGCCTGAAGCGCCACCCTCCACCTATCTACCAATCACGAAGTCAGTAGTGTTTCGGCATCCGGGTTGCCAGCTCAGCTCTAGTTTCCACAGCTGCAGCTACAAACGTTCCTGCTGGATCCTGCAGCCTATCTGGACACCTGGAGTCAGGGGGGAGGGGGAGGGGATACACCGCTCTACAGTAATTTGAAAGTGATTGCAGTACCAGTTTTGGCCACAATCTTACATACGGCTCCTTTAAGGCTTTCGTGAGGTGTGGGTCTTCTCGCTCGTCCTCCGGACCGTTCTTCTCTATCTCCCTCTCGTTTCTGCAGTGATTGCGCTTTGTATAACCTGAGTCCATTTTGAGAACCACGGTGTTTGCGCTGTGATCGCGCCGTGGGCCAGCAAACACGTCAACAGGATTTGTATCGTCCACTTCCTTCCTTTTTAGAGTGACAGAAAAAGTTATAACGTTAATCTGACTGTTAGTGTATGAGAATCAGTGTGTGTGCGCTGCACCAGCTCTATTTTTGTTATTCTTTTCTTTAGTTCAGCCTTGTGTATTTTGTTTAGATTTCTCTTGTTATCTAAGTGTGTGTGTCATTGTTGACCTTGATTATTGTAAATGTGTAATTTGGCTGTGATATTTTCTTTGTTTTTTATTGCTTTTATTATTTTGGGGTTTTATTAAAACTCAATTGTTTATTTATTATGTTTCTTCCAGGAACTGAGGTGACCAGGCGGAAGGACCTTCTCTTGCAGTGTTGTAGTGGTGGTGTTGCAGTGGGTGACACTTTTGAAGTGCCTGCGTGTGTGATCCAAGTGCACGGTGACGTGTGTGTGTGTGTGTGTGTGAGTAGGATTGACGTGTGTGTGTGTGATTTGGAAAAGCCATTAAGTGGTCCTTCCGCCGGTAGACTCAGCCTGGTTGTTTGGTACATATTCTCTCTTTTTGTCTGACCTCTGAGTTATATTTGCAGACCTTCTTTTTTGAGACTCCTCCTACCCTTGTGGGTAGAGGACTGTGTTGGTGCTGCCTTTTCATACTGCCCTCTGTGATGATTTCTCTTGCTAAATGTCATTATTAGTAAATGTAGCGCTGGGCGCCTTTTAAAGCAGAAATAAAGCTAGCGCAAGTTCTGCCAGGGAGACTCAATCATTTACGTCACTAATTGCCTCTTCAACTACCCATTCATTTTCTTGCTGTAGCATAAAAGGGCAGCACTTACTCATATCTGAGTCCGCAGATGCTGTTGCTCCAGCCACCACCTTCCTCCCCACCACCACTAAGACGGATCTTCTCCTCCATCCCCCCCCATCACGACCACCCAGGTGTCCACCATCACCATCCCCAACATCACTAAATGGGCTCTCCTCTCCAACCTGAAGTCTTCAAGACGCCCTCCCTTCCATCCACCCCACCACCACCAGATGGCCCCCTTCATCGCCTCGGGGGGTGAGCGGCGCCCCTGCCTTCATCTTCAGTCAGCAGTCGCTGATTCAATACCCCTGGAATTCGAGTCATGAACGGGGCCTCCGCCAAAGAATTTGATTGCTTGCTGAGCTCATTACTAAATGTCTATGCTACAGCATTAATTCTCCCGAGTCTTTCTGGCAGAACATATTTTAACTTTTTGTACATTAATAAAGTGTTTATTCAATTGTGTCTCTGACCTCCCTGGCACACACGAACCTGTGTGACCTAGTGTTCATTACTGGGTTATTTAGATACTCCCTGATTGATTCAGGGTGGCGTAGTCGACAATTATCACCATAAGCTAAATGATTTATTAAAATCCTATACCACTCCGTCACACATAGTTATAATTTTTTTCCCTGATATTATCAGTCTTGTAAGTGAAGAAGTTCATAAAGTCATTACTGCTGTGCTGCTTGGAAACTTCTGGGCTTGAAGCTTTATTTTTCATTACTTTAGCCACTGTTTCAAATAAATACCAAGGGTTTTGTTTATTTTCTTCTAATAGGGTTCAGTGTTTCCCCTACAATGTATTAAGCAGCGGCGCAGCGCCGCCGCTGGATTTTCAGCGCCGCTGCAAAATCTTCACATGATCAGTAATATCACGACATTCACTTACACACGTTGTCATAAGGGGCCGTTCACATGCAAATATTTCAAATGTGGGCGCGCAGAAAGCGCACTCATAATAAAAGCGACGCGGCGACAGAAACAACGACACCACGACAGACGCCACTGGAGAGTGAGCAAGCGTTTGTGGAAAGGAGAAGCGGTACGAACTTTTCTCCGTTTAAGTCTATGGGGTCGCTGTGTCCATTTTTTGACTGTCTATGGAAAATATGCCGTCCCGCCCTTCCGTGTTCGGCGATCAGGTTTCATTCTCACGCAGCTTGTTTCGTAACTTCACGTGCGGGTCTTTTCCGCTCCGTGTTTGCGCCGCGCTCTCCGTTCCGTGTGTGTGTATGTGTGTGAGTGTGTGTCGGCGCACTGCGCTCTCCGCTCTGTGTTTGCGCTGCGCGTTCTGCTCCTTAACGGCCCAAACGCTCCAATCATGTTGGCTACCGATCACGCACTGGAAAA
The DNA here is from genome assembly GCF_951802725.1 of Rutilus rutilus. Lineage (NCBI taxonomy): Eukaryota > Metazoa > Chordata > Actinopteri > Cypriniformes > Leuciscidae > Rutilus > Rutilus rutilus. Next base: position 48,317,396 of record NC_140214.1, read on the forward strand.
GCAAAGTCCGCTCAAATAACGTGAAATATCTCAGTAGTAGACTTATGTTTGCTGAGCTGGTATAGCTATGCTGGGCAACAGTGGTAAAATTACCTGCTCTGATCACATGCTCTGGTAATAAGAGCTTTGTATGACTATACTTTATTTTGACAATTAATCAAAAAATAAATCTGTTAAATCTGAGTATGTTGCATAGAACTGAATTAAGAATAATATATTGATGTTTTATATTTTAATATAGGGCTATTTTCTGTCCAATTTGTGTGGACATTTTTCTTTTTTCCCCCTTTTTTGTGTGTTGTTTAATTTAATTAGTGATTCTATATTTAAATATTGATGATTACAAGTTTGGGGGAAATGTGATTAATTGCGATTAATCACAGCAAATTGTCTTTCTTACATTTGAGCCCCTGCCCCTGATTAACTCTTTGCACGTCCCTGGAGGTTAGTGAAGTAAAATAGGCTATGCAAGCTAGTCACCTTTTAAACTAATGAAAAGTTTCATTTGGATTTTAATGTTCAAAATATCTACAGGATAAAGTAAATGAAAGTACTGGTTACATGATGATGTATCTAAGTGCGAAAGTGTGTTACAAAAAAAAAAAAGATCAGTAGTGCAGATGAGGGAGGAAAGAGTTTCATTTTTCCACTATAAATTTCTACCTTACATCTGAAAATTAACACAAAAGAAAAACATGAATAATCCTGTCGTAATCCTGTTTGTGACCAGTCATGGTATGTCAAATTTGTATGTCTCAAAATGTCCATTTCTATCCACAAAACTTGCCAGAAGTCATGGTTTAAGGGGTTATAAAAAAAATAAAAAACCGGACACCCCCCCAAACACTACATTTGAGTTGTGGTGTAGCAAAGTCTTCAGGCCCTCCTGCTGGTTGGAAGTGATGGATTACCGTTAAATTGTTAATTATGCAAACACCGTTTTGAGAAGTGAGGAACTCATTCATTGCTTGTTTGATTAAAAAGCTTTGGCTGCCGGCCACCCTTCAGCAGCCTTTTAAACCATTTGAGCATACGGGGGAAAAGTTAAAGTTTGAAGATCATTTCCGTCGTGCTGCAACTGAGTGGTTTTTAGAGTCCACTTGCAACGGTCGAGCTCCTCACAGACTGCTTTTGTGGTTGATTGGTGTTTTCGTGCTCAGCTGTCATGTGGTAATGTGTGAATTTCTGGTGGGGGATGTTGCATCCTCTGGTCTACTGAGTTTTCACACTCTTTCTCCTCGTGTCTCCACAACTGCTGACGATCACTAATGTGTGACGGAGCTCAGTTCCAACCCTAGACCTTATCATCAGGCAGACGACCTAGTCAGGTGATCCAGTGATACCGAAAGATCTTGACATTTTATAAGCCATAAAATCCAGGAATCAGTATTTGAATGATGTAATTTAAGTCATTTAAATTTAAGAAGAGTTGCTAAATTAATTCAGAAACAGTTAAAATGGAATATGGGCTGTGTTTCCCAAAGCATCAGTAATCAATTGGCAGCAGTGGTCTCTGTGATCTACTTAGGCTTACGGTGCTTATGGGAAAAGCAGCCCTGATCAATTCACACAATTAAATGAATCAGTTGCCTATTACATTATTAATTTTTTTTTATTTCACCAGAAATAATAGAAATGTACTAAAAATACTGTTTTTTTATTGTGCAAAGAGATTCACGTTTTTAATATTGATGATCTGATTTCTGGACAGCTGTTTATATGCAAGGAGAGAAAGTAGATCATTTTATGGCTGATGATGAATCTTTTGCCTTATTAAGGAATGATTGAATCATTAGAGAGATTGAGGAAGATTAGGAATATTCAGAATAATGCAAAAAGGTCAATTAGCCTGCCGACAGTGTGCTAGTTCAATATAATCAAGCTTGAGTGTTTGGCTAACCCAGATGCTTTGCACCAGTCGTGCCTTACAGTTGCTTGTGCTCAAGGTTAATGAGCATTACTGTAATGTGCTTTAATGGAAATATAATTGATCAATGCACATGCATGGCAGAGAACAGACACACTGGTCAAAGTTGGCACATGCCCTTTTTGTGTTTCGGCTAGTTAGCAAGCTAAACAAACTGTTAATTGCAACAGACATAGCTAAATATCTTATCAGTTTTGTGTCCTGGGACTGAAATTAACACCCACCAACCTGACAAATGTGGGTGAAAATCAACTGGGGTGGGTAACAATATCAACTTACTAGCCTATTTGGCAGGATATGATTATGTTCGACATATCTTTACATGGCTATGTTAGAACGACATGACTTTTTTTGAATGGATGTCAATGAAGGAGATTCTTCAGTAAGATGAGTTCAGTACTCAGGAGAAGAAAGGAAACAGCTGATCATTTTATGAACTGAGAGCCGGTACACTCATCCTCAGAATGCTTACTATTAACCATTTACTTTGTAGCGAGTTATATTTGGAGTTTACAATGGAATAAATTCTGTTTTAAAAGAGAAGCCACAGAATTTTGCAACAATTGTTCACTTTATGGCTCATTTACTTCTATGATATCCGTAAACAATAATTGAAAGCAATTCAGTTATTCAAAATGTAACATGTATGTTCTGTGTTTCCCCCTTCATTGTGTTTCTGGTTTAGTCCCTGTGACCTAGTTTCCCCCAGTCAGTGTAATTAGTCATTTCATTCACCTGTGTCCAGTTAATTACCTGATTAAGTTCCTTTGTGTGCCCTTGCATTTATAGCCTGTGTTCTCCCTCACTCTTCATCCGTTCTCATCTATGTTATAGCGTGTTATGTTTCCTGAGTTTTTGTTATTAAAAGATCCTGTTTCCTCCTCGTCTTCGTGTGCTTGCTACCACGTTACATGACACATAATCAGATTTTATAATAAATATATCTAAATCTGTTTTATATCTTATATTTTGGTTTGGTATAATTGGTATAATCTCAACATGGATTATACAGCATGCTTATGTTTAAAATTTTTTACTTTAGGAATGTTGAGCAAATTTTTTTTTTAACAGTAGTAGATCTACCAATCTAGTTGCTGAAGCCACTGTCTCGTATTGATGAGGTGGTCCTATAAGGTCCTGTGTTGTACAGCCAACTCGTTTGGCACAAAAGCGGATCCACCAATTATTTTGTTCCTGTTTCCATGAATGTATGTGATAGCTCTGGCTACTGTGGACGTGAAAATCTTGCAATGTAGTTGCTCAGGGTCAATTGCAATTGATGAGACTACAAAGGATGGTAATTATGAAAATGCAGTCCTAGGAAGAAGTGTGTTATTGAAGGCATGCATGTAATTCAGAAGTGTGTGCCAGAAGGATGAAGACAATCATGTTAATGCGCAGTACATTCATATTGTGAACTTAAGAGCACAAAAACCAACCGCTAAGAAAAGCAGCAGAAGGAGAAACAACCATGCAAACGTGTGCAGCGTGACTCATATATTTTATGTCTATGGAGATGGATCAAAATATGTATGGATTGGAAGATTACATGAAAGTCTTTTTTTTCTGTTCCTCATTAAGCCTGCACTGTTAAATGTTGCTGTAGATTTAGCAGCACAGTACTGTAAAAACCTACAGTACATTGCTGCATTTTTATATTACAGTAAACTACCGTAATTTGCACTGCATTCTGGGTCATTTTGTTTGAGCGGGAACATTTTACAGTATATTTTACTCTTCCTGTAACCTGGCTGTAATAGGCCAGGCAATAATACAGGGTTGCTGTAACGTCTCACTCTGCGGATATCTGGAAGATTGGTCAGTTAAGTTTTACTTTTAGAATTAGATTTTAGGATTTTACACTATAGTGTACATAGCTTTTAGTGTGAAACAACAGTGGAAGTTTAGACAGCGAACGTTTTAAAAACATTGTTATAGTTGGATCTGCTCTCTACCCCGCTGCTTAACGTTACCGACATTTTCAAGTCTTAACGCAGTGAATTAAAGTTGCTGTAGCACTGAGGATGTCAAAAGGGACAAATACAATTGCACCCCCTTTAAATTTTGAACTTGGTAAAGACATTATTGTTACATTTATTTGTATTACTGGATTATTTGTAGTTACACTATACATCAGTAGCTGACTAACAGAATAGAAGTAGCATTCAGTACGTGATGAAGTGCGGTGTACGTGCAGTGAAAAGTGCTCCTTGTTTGACCTGTATTTTTCATGTATTTTCTACAGAAATAAATGTGTTGCCCTAGGAAGTGACATCGCATCCTTCTTAAAAGTGTAACATTACCTTGCGATTTATTTACGACCAAACCAAACTTGGTGATTGCTGTAACAGTGGTAAGACAAATCGATATGGGTTTTATGAGTTTTATTTTGTTCATTTTTATTTAAATGTGTTTTACGATGGTCTGCGAGATAAAATCTTTTGGGTTAATAAAGGCCTTCTTAAGCGAAGCCATGCGTTCGTGTAAAGTAACTAAAATATATTAAAAATATATTCTAAAGTAAAATAACTAGCTTACAGCCAAACGAACATACGGATTCGACTTAAATCTAAAACACAACTTGAATATGAATATTTTTCTTACACAAACACATGGCTTCACTTCAGAAAGCCTTTTATTAACCCCCCAGATCCATGTGGAGCACTTTTATGATTGATTGATGTACTTTTATGGACTTTCAAAAGAGAAACAACCATTCACTGACATCAGAAAGCTTGGAAGAGCCAGGAATTTGTTTTAACATAACTCCGATTGTATTCGTCTGAAAGAAGAATATACACCGAGGATGACTTGAGGCTTATTCTTGGCTGGATAACTCTTAGCAGGTTTAAAAAGCCCTTTTAAAATTAAATATGAACGCAATTTTGGATTAAATAAGTGTCAAATAAAAATCAAATAAAACATGATATACACTTTAATACATATACATTTAATCTAAATTAAGCTTTGGTACCGAAATTGGTACAGAGAACCGTGGATTTTCATTGGTATTGGTACCGGATACTAAAATGTTGGTACTGTGACAACACTAGTGTCATGAAATGATGGAAGGAAGCAAGATGCAAGTAAACTATTTTATTGTGATATAAATGACGTAACGTCCAGAGAACAGGCTAGCGGCGCAGGGACCCCGATGGCCAGATGAACCCGGTGGTGAAGGTGCAGCAGTGCGATGAGGTGAGTCCAGAGGTGAGATAATCCAAAGTAAATCCACAGGAACACGAACAGGAACACGGAAGGCACAAGACTCGAACGCAGACTGGAAAACACACCGGGACACCACAAACAACGATCTGACAAAGGAGATGAGAAAGTGGTGAGTGTATATATAGGGTGATGAGATGAGCTGCAGCTGGTGACGGGGATGATGAGCTGGATCGCTGATGAGCACTAATGAGCCGGCACGCCCACACAATCAGCACTCACACACACACAACAACAGAACACGAGACAAGAAAGAGACATAGGATTTATGAACCGTGACAGTACCCCCCTCCCTTACCTCCCGATTGTAATCATCGATAAGGGAGTGATCCAGGATGTCTCTAGCTGGTACCCAACTTCTCTCCTCCGGACCGTAACCTTCCCAGTCCACCAAGTACTGGAATCCGCGTCCCCTCCGTCTCGAGACCAGAACACGATTGACCGAATAAGTAGGTTCCCCGTCTACGAGTCGCGGCGGGGGAGGAACCGGGACTGGCGGATTAATGCGAGCAAAGAAAACGGGCTTAATTTTGGACACATGAAAGACGGGATGAATCCTCCTGTACACTGGAGGAAGATTAAGGCGGACTGTCACCGGACTAATGATTTTAGTGACAGAGAACGGGCCAATGAATTTGGGTGCAAGCTTATTAGAAACGGAGCGGAGAGGAATGTCCTTGGTAGAAAGCCACACTTTGGAACCGACGACGTATACGGGAGGCCTACGCCGGTGGCGATCGGCTTTGGCCTTGGTGCGCGCCCCCACTTGGAGTACAGTCTCACGGGCTCTAGTCCAAGTACGGCGACACCTCTGGACGAAGGTGTGGGCGGAGAGGACCGCGACTTTTGATTCCGGACTAGGAAAAATTGGAGGCTGGTACCCTACACTACACTCAAACTGTGATAGGCCAGTGGACGACACTGGCAATGTGTTGTGGGCGTACTCCACCATAGACAGTTGCTGACTCCAAGAGGAAGGATTCTTGGACACTAAACATCGCAACGTTCTCTCCAAATCCTGGTTGGCTCGCTCAGTTTGACCATTGCTCTGGGGATGGAACCCAGAGAACAGACTGACAGTCGCCCCCAGGAGTTTACAAAATTCTCGCCAAAATTTGGACACGAATTGGGGTGCTCTGTCAGAAACCACGTCTGTCGGGAGGCCATGTAGCCGAAAGACGTGGTTAACGACAATCAACGCTGTCTCCTTGGCTGAGGGTAATTTGGGCAAGGGAACGAAATGGTCCGCCTTCGAGAACCGGTCCACCACGGTCAAAACTACAATGTGACCCTGGGAGGGTGGGAGGGCGGTGATAAAATCTAGAGCGATATGGGACCAGGGTCTCGAAGGCACCGGCAGCGGTTGAAGTAACCCATGTGGAGGTCGATTAGAAGTCTTACCCGTGGCGCAAACTGAGCAAGCCAAGACAAAACTGTGAACGTCACGAGCCATAAGAGGCCACCAGAATCGTTGCTTGACTAAAAATTTAGTGCGATTAACTCCTGGATGGCATGAATAAAGTCTCTGGTAAAATGCACTCGGGAGTAGATGGGCGTTCGGAACGGTCAAAAATACGCGATAAAGAATCAGGTTTGATGTTTTTAGAGCCCGGGCGGTACGAGAGAGTAAAATCAAAACGACCGAAAAAAAGAGCCCACCGAGCCTGCCTGGAGTTTAGTCTTTTAGCAGTCCGAATGTATTCCAAGTTCTTGTGATTGGTCCAGACGATAAAAGGTACCCCCGACCCTTCTAACCAGTGGCGCCACTCCTCCAATGCTAACTTGACCGCCAACAACTCTCTGTTGCCAATGTCATAATTGCGCTCGGCAGGGGATAAACGATGAGACAAAAACAAAAAATGAGTCAAGGAGGTCAGAGGTGCGGCTAGTTGGCTGAAATTGCGAATGAAACGCCGGTAGAAATTGGCGAACCCCAGAAACCTCAGTAGGGCCTTACGGGAATCTGGACTTGGCCAATCCACCACAGCCTTGATCTTCTCAGGATTCATGCGCATTCCCTCATCCGAAATGATGTAACCTAGAAAAGGAACAGACTGTGCATGAAAAGCACATTTCTCTGCCTTGACAAAAAGCCCATTATCTAGCAACCTCTGAAGCACTTGTCGGACGTGTTGCACGTGTTCCTGGAGAGACGATGAAAAAAATCAATATGTCATCCAGGTAGACATATATGAACTGATCGACCATGTCTCGTAACACGTCATTGACAAGTGCCTGGAAGACCGCTGGGGAGTTGGAAAGGCCGAAAGGCATAACCAAGTATTCAAAGTGCCCCCTGGGGGTGTTAAAAGCGGTCTTCCACTCATCCCCCTCCCTGATGCGGACCTAATGATAAGCATTCCGTAAATCCAATTTCGTGAAGATAGATGCTCCCTGCAACCTCTCGAAGGCTGAAGGCTTGAAGACATCAACGGCAAAGAATAAGTATTCTTTACCGTGATGCTGTTCAACCCCCGGTAATCAATACAAGGTCGCAATGATCCATCCTTCTTCCCCACAAAAAAGAACCCCGCCCCCGCTGGAGAAGAGGAAGGGCAGATGAACCCCATTGCTAGAGAATCAGAAATGTATTTCTCCATGGCCTCTCTCTCCGGAACAGAGAGTGAATATAATTTGCCCTTAGGCGGAGACGTACCTGGCAATAACTCTATAGCACAGTCATAGGGACGATGCAGGGGAAGAGAAGCAGCCCGAGACTTACTGAACACCTCCTTCAGGTCCAGGTACTCCGCAGGCACGTTAGATAAATCCACTGCCTCCTCCTGAAACACAGGGACAGAAACAGATGGACAGGCAGACACAAGACAAGACTTATGACAATGACTGCTCCACGCCGACACAGACTTTGAATGCCAGTCCACTTTGGGGTTGTGACGGGTGAGCCAGGGGTGACCAAGGACGATGGGTGCAAGAGGAGTGTCCAGAATGTAAAAGGAGATGATTTCGGTATGATTGTCTGATGTGATGAGGGTGATGTCTTCGTGGGCAGTGAAATGGTGGGGAGTTTCTGACCATTGAGGGCGTGTACTGCAATCTGGTGCGTGAGGGGTCTGAGAGGAACTTGAAACTTGTGTGCAAAAGTGTGGTCCATGAAATTACCCTCAGCCCCCAAATCCAGAAGTGCCTGACAGTCGTGGAGGTGAGTTGACCATCAGAGTCTTACCGGAAGGAGAGTAGATGTTGATGAGGTCTTCTCGGCAAAGATCCCACCCGACAGTAGCCTCATACTTACTGTCGGGCTGGGCCTTTTAACGGACAACTGTAAGCGAAATGTCCAGCTCCTCCACAGTACATGCAAAGGCCCAGGGATCTCCGCCTCTCCTTCTCCTCCCGGGAAAGCCGGGCTCGACCCACCTGCATGGGCTCGTGATCGTAGACGGGGCTGACCGCGTCCCCGCCTCCGGAACGCTGTCCCTCGATCCCTCCAGAAGGACGGTTAGGTTGACAACGTCGATCTACACGAGAAAGCCGTGTGTCCACTCTCAGGGCCAGAGCAATGAGGTCATTGAGTCTGGTGGGAAGGTCCATGGCGTAGATCTCCTTTTGGACGCGGTCAGCCAGCCCATGCAGGAACATGTCCCACTGTGCCTCCTCGTTCCATTGGCTCTCTGCTGCAAGGGTTCGAAACTCAATCGAAAAATCCGACACGAATCTCTCACCTTGTCGTAAATCTGCCAGCACTCTAGCAGCCTCTCTTCCTGCAACAGCGCGATCAAATACCCGCCTCATTTCGTCGGAGAGCCTCTGGAACGAGGAGCAGCATTCGTCCTGATTCTCCCACACCGCCGTTCCCCATAGCGCCGCTTTCCCAGTCAGAAGCGTCAATACGAACGCGACCTTGGTTCGCTCATCATGGAATGTCCTGGGCTGAAGAGAGAAATGCATCGAACACCTGGTTAGGAAAGCTCGACAGTAATTTGGTTCACCTGAATAGGCTTCGGGAACCGGCAGGCGGGGCTCCGACTGGGAGGGCTGTACTGGTGGTGGGGGAATCGGCGCAGTGGGTGGCGCAGTGGGAACGCGAAGCTGTTGAATCTGCTGGGTGAGCCCGGACACCTGCGCCACTAACGCCTGAACAGCGCGAGCTGTATCGTTGAGGTTTTTCTCTTGAGCGTCCATTCTCTGTATGCTGTTGCTCACAAACGTTTCCAGTAAACTTGAAGAGCCACTCGCTGCTTCCATGGTTTGGTCAGATCGTTCTGTCATGAAATGATGGAAGGAAGCAAGATGCAAGTAAACTCTTTTATTGTGATATAAATGACGTAACGTCCAGAGAACAGGCTAGCGGCGCAGGGACCCCGATGGCCAGATGAACCCGGTGGTGAAGGTGCAGCAGTGCGATGAGGTGAGTCCAGAGGTGAGATAATCCAAAGTAAATCCACAGGAACACGAACAGGAACACGGAAGGCACAAGACTCGAACGCAGACTGGAAAACACACCGGGACACCACAAACAACGATCTGACAAAGGAGATGAGAAAGTGGTGAGTGTATATAGGGTGATGAGATGAGCTGCAGCTGGTGACGGGGATGATGAGCTGGATCGCTGATGAGCACTAATGAGCCGGCACGCCCACACAATCAGCACTCACACACACACAACAACAGAACACGAGACAATACAAGAAAGAGACATAGGATTTATGAACCGTGACAACTAGTTCAGACAATCAGCACCGCCCTAAAGATTTATACTTCTGCGTCGACCTCCCACCGTAGCTACGTCGTAGCTACCTCTCCAAAAATGTAACAACGCGTCAATTCTATGCGGACGCAAGTGCTGTGATTGGTCCATTAGAACCGCTCCCTCGGGTTTCACATGCTCCCTTTGCATGTGTAATTGCGTGTCAACGCGGACAACCACGCAGAAGTATAAATGAAAACCAACGCGTCGTCTACAGCGTAGAGGCTCTGGCAACGCAGAAGTATCAGCCTTAAAGGTAGGGTAGGTAATCCTGTTCAGAAACACTTTTTTTTATACTGGGTGAAATGGTCCTTCCATCCTGATAGTAGTCAATACATTATGTGTTTAGAAAAAGGAATGAAAAAAATCTTTCAAAAAGACCTCTGTAGCAGCTGCAGGACAGTAAAAACTCTGACCAATCACTGCCATTCGGTGCGAATGTAAAGAACCAATCAGATGCCTTCATGTCTCGTGCCCGAGCCCCACTGCGCGCGCTGCCCTGCGTGCACTCATCACATGTCACCGTTCCCGGAAATATTCAGCTCAAAGCACCTGCATATGCAGTCAGCGAAGGCAAACAAGGCAAAAACTACTTCCTCGGACCCTGCCCGCACTCTTGAACGACCATCCTCAACCCCGGACCTGTCCTTGAACCGACGATGCGGTACTTGTCTCCGGACTCGGAGTGTACGTTAGTCTTCATTAGAGTCAACAATGTTTTCATCATGGAAACTCTTACATGCAAAACACCGTATATGTTATGAATCTTACACAAAATTCACCTTCATCACAGTGTAACTGATGGTAATGGAAAAACGTGTATCAATGCAACCTGTTTTTAGTTTTGCCTTATAAATATAGCTCGTTACCGAATGAAACTTTACCATTATCGATATGCTAGCTTGATAGTGAGTACTAAAAGAAATCTTATTTGTTTATATTCATAGTGATAAAGTTAGGTATTTTATTACATGTGATTCTGACATGATGTCACTGTATGTACTGCGCTCCTTCCTCTCCACTCGTCTCAGGTGTTCGCGCGTTCATGTGTTTTGGGGGCGTGGCTTTGGAAGGAGCTCAGAAGGGAGGGGGTGGGAGTGAATGGAAATAATGAGCTGTGTTTATTGCAGATTAAAAGGTCTACAGTCACTCGATTTTTATATTTTCTTTTTCAGAGTACTTACATTTTAATTATGTATTGGTATATAAAGACAGTTTAAACAAATTTGGAATGTTTTTTTTTTTAGAAAAAGAATTACCTACCCTACCTTTAAGGGCGTTCCCATTGCGTCATCGCTAAGCAGCGTCCAGTGAACCTATGAAAGAGAACAAAATCACTTAGTAACCATACCATAAAATCCCTGGTAATAACACCAAATGTGGCACACACCTAGTCAAAACCCATATCTATAGGAAAAATATATATTCCACTTTTTTCCATGATACCACAATATTTAGCTTAACATTGATGAAACAGACAGCTATATATTAAGACCTACTGTATCGCACAGATCTAATTTTACACATCAAATGTGTTCCCCCAACAGTTAACCGTTCATTTAAGACATAGCAGATAATGTTTGCGTGAATTTTCGCCAAGACAGATATTTTAAAATACTGTCTGTAATTCTGTATTCGGATCTGTCAGTCAGTCAGTGGGCGATAGGTTGTTTTGCTTACTTCAGCAAGAGATAAAAAAAAATCGCATTCATTGGTTCAGACTCATGCCATCGAGATTTTGCTATGAATATTCACAAAGTTGGAATGCTGCGCTTTAAAACGATACCAAACGTGTGCTGAGAGGAAGCGCCAGTCGTCGAGAAGCGAGCAGAGAAAAAACGCATTTTTCAAGGAAAAGGAAAGGTACTACTCCTCTCAGAAAACCTACAAATAAAGATACCTTTAGATGTTTAATTACAATTTGGAGCATTGGGATCGCTAGACGAGGGCTTAATGAACACATTTTTGTGAAAACCTCAAATTAAACTCAATTCTAAAATGTTAAAAAATTTAATTTACATTTTTTCACTTGTTTTGCCTGTAGCTCGAAATTAGCCCATGCACACTCTGGTTCATTTTGCCAGCACGACATACACACACACACACACACACACACACACACACACACACACACACACACACACTGACTGAATGTTTATATCTGACCAATCCCTTGGTAATGGCTAGAAGACACACTCTGCATTATATAGGCAGGAATGCAACAACAGAGACACACACATAAGAAAGCTGGCAAAGTGCGTCATTCAGATTAGGAGCTAAGAGAGAGAGAGAGAGAGAGAGAGAGAGAGAGAGAGAGAGAGAGAGAGAGAGAGAGAGAGAGACAGTGGCAAGGTGCCAATAGAACAATTAATAAATATAACAGAAAGCTAAAAATCTTGCAATTATTTGTGTTTGTGTTATAGTTTTATGTAAACTTAACTGAAATTCACACACACAGCATAGAATGAATAAATACATTTATAAACCAACCAATATCACAGAAGCAAGAATGCTGTTGTTCTGAATATTCAGTCCAGCACAGCTGCAAGTGTACAATGGTTTATTAATCTAGGAATAAATCTTGAAGAACTTACGTTACTGACAGGATTGTGTGTTTCGTCTGCAGGTCAAAGCAGAAGTTTGTGGAGCAACACACAGACTGACAGATGTTGGTGGACGGGACCAGCGGTGAAAAAGGCTCTGGGCTGGACGGGACCAGTAGTGAAAAAGGCTCTGGGCTGGACGGGACCAGCGGTGAAAAAGACTCTGGGCTGGACAGGACCAGCGGTGAAAAAGTCTCTGGGCTGGATGGGACCAGCTGTGAAAAAGGCTCTGGGCTGGACAGGACCAGCGGTGAAAAAGACTCTGGCTCGGCGGGCATTACGTGATGCACAGGCACGGCAGAACTGACGTGATGCGCAGGCTCGACAGGACTGACGTGATGCACAGGCTCGGCAGAACTGACGCGATGTGCAGGCTCGACAGGACTGACGTGAAGTGCAGGCTCGGCAGGACTGACGTGATGCACAGGCTCGGCAGAACTGACGCGATGTGCAGGCTTGGCAGAACTGACGCGATGTGCAGGCTTGGCAGAACTGACGCGATGTGCAGGCTTGGCAGAACTGACGCGATGTGCAGGCTCGGCAGGACTGACGTGATGCACAGGCTCGGCAGGACTGACGTGATGCACAGGCTCGGCAGAACTGACGCGATGTGCACTGCAGGCTCGACAGGACTGACGTGAAGTGCAGGCTCGGCAGGACTGACGTGATGCACAGGCTCGGCAGAACTGACGTGATGTGCAGGCTCGGCAGGACTGACATGATGTGCAGGCTCGGCAGAACTGACGTGATGTGCAGGCTTGGCAGGACTGACGTGATGTGCAGGCTCGGCAGAACTGACGTGAAGTGCAGGCTCGGCAGGACTGACGTGATAGTGACGTGATAGTGATAGGCATGCCTACATAGAATCCCAAACCACGCCTAGAAAAGTGGTCCTCTGTAATGGAGAAAGCACACTCTTCTTGGTGTTTAGCCATAACCCTAACTCTTTCATGTGGGCGAGAACGACATCTCGATGCCGAACCGCCAACTGATGCAAATGAGCCAGAATCAACCAATCGTCGATGTAGTTCATGATGCAAATTCCCTGAAGACGCAGAGGTACCAGGGCTGCATCTACGCATTTCGTGAAAGTGCGCGGAAGAACTCGATATTGGTATGCTTTGTCCCCAAAAGCAAACTTCAGGAACTTCCTGTGATATGGAAGAATAGAAATGTGGAAGTATGCGTCCTTGAGATCTATTGTGACAAACCAGTCCTCGGATCTGATCTGAGGCACAATTTGTCTCAATGTTAACATTTTGAACTTTAGCTGCATGACTCAAACCCCCATCCTTTTTTGGAAGGATTCAATACCGACTGTAAAACCTGGTGCCCCACCTGGAGGGAGGTACATGTTCTATGGCCCCTTTTTCCAGCAGAGTTTTCACTTCTTGTTCCATTACCAGAACCTGCTCGGGGTCCACCATGGTGGATAGGACCCCATAAACCTGGGCGGACGAGACCCGAACTGTATTTGATAACCCTTTTCTATGGTCTGCAGAACCCAACGAGAAATATTTGGCAGTAGCTTCCACGCTGTCAAAAATTCTACTAGAGGTACCAGCCTCTAGAGTATGGTTTCTGAATTTAGTAGTTGTTAAGCAGTCAGTTTGTCACCCCAAAACGGCGTACCGGCGGGGAACGACTGAACTGACTGCTCTGGGACCCTCCTCGGAGGGGGCGGGCATCCCGAGACCACTACGTTTCCAGGTGGACCTTGAGATATGTGCTCGCCGGAGACCGCCGCACCCTGAATCACACGAGGTGGCAGGGTTAGCATAACGGTCTCTTGAGGGCGACGAAGGGAGACGGGCACTGTATAGTGAGATGTTTACCGCTCTACTTCAAGGGGGACTACCCTCAATGGCCTGTGCCCTCGGGCGTCAGGACCTTTTTCCCGCAGCCTTCTTGGAAATAATGACGGTCCGCAGATCCGTCTTACCCCTTGAAGGCTGCGGTTGAGCGCACTTTCTGTGTCCCCAGCTTCTTTCTTTCTGTGCGGGAGCACGGGAAGCCACGCTCTGTTTTTGTGTGGCACGGTGTGAGGAGCTGGCTTTAGATGTTTGGGGCTGCTCCTGCTCTGCAGCCCGGGAGACATGAGTACGGCGGGGGAGGAGTTTCTGGAATGCAGCGGAATGCTTGGCTGATTCCTGAAACCTCCCGACAACCGAGTTTACTGCGTTGCCAAAGAGGCCAGAGGAAGAGATAGGAGCATCCATCAAAAGGTTTTTATCTTTCTCCTTAATGTTGCTTAAATTCAACCAAAGATGTCTCTCAGTGGCCACCAGGGCTGCCATAGACCGGCTGATAGTTTTAGCCATCTCCTTGGCGGCCCTGAGAGACAAATCTGTGGCCCGAGGCAGTTCGCAAACCATGTCTGGGCCAATACCCCCGCCCTCATCAAGATCTCCTAATAGTTTGGCCTGGTCAGCCTGCAGCAGTGACATAGTGTGAAGGCACGCTGCAGCCTGATCAGCCGCTGAATAAGCCTTACCCACCAAAGCTGATATAACTCTAACTGGCTTGGTGGGTAATACTGGGGTCTTGATGGAAGATGCTGATTCAAGGGAGAGATAGCTTGCAAGCGTCTCTTCCACCTCTTCCACCAATTTTGCTCCGGCCGGAGGCAATCACCAAACTGATTCCGCATGTTTATCACACTAACGTACATATTTTGTATTAATTATGAAATCTATATTAAAATAAATTGATAATATATAATTTTCCTCAAAATGATCTACATTTTTAATGCTTGTAGGATTAAAATGTAATGCTTTTTCATGCCATTTAAGGCCTTAATTTGAGCAAAATCCATTTAATGACTTTTAATGCTTTTTAATGCCCAGTGGAGACCCTGTTTAAAGATATTTAAAAACTTTCACAGTTGTCTTGTTTAAAAATCATTATTATTACACTTAATGTTTACCTAACTTATTCCTTATATCTGGGGCCCGTTCTTCGTACGTCGCTAACTCAGTTAGCTGGATTTGATTGTTGGGGATTTGGCATGATCTTGGATTGTTTGGTTCTTCGACGCTCATCCTGGACTTGCTGTCATAGCAACAGGTGCGCAAACTTAAACCTGCTCGGGAGCAGGCTTATTTCATGTTAACAGGATTAGATCGCGGCTTCATGAGCGGAGCTGATACGGGAAGTCCAGCGCAGCGCGATAGTGCACTTTCTGAGATATATATTTTTTCTCGTGACTCGTGAGATTGTCGTTTACATTATTAATTTGTTGGAAACGCACATTTATTTTCGACTTGTCGGAGTCGGGCTTTAACTACAGCACAAACTGTTTGCATTGCCCTAAGATTATTTGCGAGTGGCTCTTTCCTTTACACTATTGGAGATGCGGAGAACTTGATGGAAAGTGCTGTCTGTCGTGTCATTAGGATGTTTACCTGGCGCTTTTAGGTTTAAAAAACAGTTTTAGTTTTTTTTTGTGGCATTTCCAAGCCACTGAAGACCCAATGTTGTAAAGCCTTTTTTTTTTAAAGCCTTTTTTTTTTTGGCTATCATAATTTTTTATGAAGATCATGCAATCATGACCATGCCGATTACAGTATATGTATATACTGTATTACATACACTTATGCTGATCCTAACAGAACTGCATTTTTTCATAGGTGATTATGACATGTTCCTGCAGACAGGTGTTTTATGACCCCATTCCCTGACCCAAACCAGTTACAATGCAGCTCTAGCCAGGACAAGGGCACACAATGACATGAACTTTGGCTAACTAAAGGGAAGATTTCAGTGTCTGATAAGTCTGAGGGTTTCACACCTGACAGGGCCTGTGACATTGTTGCATGTGCCATATTACACAACATTGCCAAAAAAAACCACTTTTCATTAAATGTTTAATAAAAGACAAATATGCTTAGTTCCTTGAGTTTTATTTCATTTGTTCTTTGTAAAGAAAAGCCAGTGGTCAAGTGCCTGCAACAAGAGATATTAGACACATGCCTCATGCAACAAATAAAAAGGAAAAGTTGGCTATCCACTGCCCACCTGTAGGCCTATGTGTCCTCTGTCTGTGCAGACTCTTCTGTAGGCCTTTCTGTAGATGTGGAATCCTGCAACTTATATTGCAGCCATAAAGCATACAAGTATAAATGAAGTAAAGTTATTTATGCACTTGCAGGTAGACTAGTTCCTCCATATGACAGTTATCTGAGAGGGTTTATTCACTGTCCAGTGCAATGGAAACAAATGGACATTACAAAGTCTTACACTTTCTTTCCTTTGGAAAGTTAGAAAATGTCCACTTACTGCACATATTCCACCACCACTTTCTTGGGAACAGATACAAGTGTTGGTTTATTGTGTAAAAGTGCACAAAAGAGGAAAACACAATGTCATTACAATGAACTACACTCTGGAAAAATGTGATCAATAACTCATGGCAAAATATTTTTACATTAACATAAGTTTATCAGTTTTCACTTTCACAAGTCAAAGCAATTCATCATTACTCAAGATTTAACAGTTGAAATGACTATACGGCCTTAATTTAATGCAGCAAAAATGATTTTACAGTGTAGGCTACTAAGATCTTTTCTTTTCTCAGCCTTTTTCTTGGTTGCTTTTATAATCAGACAACCATTTATTTAACAGTGCCTTTTATAAAAGAGACTATAATATAACTAAAAATTACCATTATGTAGAATATTTTTGTACTTCACTTTTATTAGTTCCCATGTTCTAGTGTGGCGACTCTGACATTACAATGAACAAAGTAATTATGCAATTATTAAAATACAAAAATATAGGCTAATAAGTGATTAAAAACATCTAACATGGCCACTTCTAACGGATTTAAAGTGTCTGCTACTTTTTGCCAGCCCTCTCTCCTGGCTTTTGCAGACTTTGAGGTGTTTCCTGGCGTTTTGATTAAACATTAAAATTCCGAATAAACTTCGACTAGCAGCGTTGCTGATCAATGTTTCTACTATCGATACATATCCCCTTTTAACCAGCGCATGAACGCGCAATTATCTCAGATGACTCAATCCAGCGATACTAATCATATCCGGCAAGTGTGTTTGAAGAACCGAGTTAGCCAGATCATGATTAGCACGATGATATCATCTTGGATGTCTCATTTGATCTCGGATGTTTTAAGCAACATACGAAGAACGAGCCCCTGGTGATAGCGTAATTAGACTTAATGTTACACTTAATGTATGTGTGATGTGGGACAAATGTGCCAAACTTAAAGAACCACACTAAACAGTTTTTTGAGATCTTTATTTTGTGTTTGTTTTACTCTAGTGGCAGTCACATGAAAGGTGCACATTCCTTGGTGACTGTTATCAAAGTGGAACATAAAGATTCAGATTAAGAAAGAAAAAGAATATAAAGGTGAAGTTAAACAAACAATGTTTTAATATTAATGTGCATGTCTCTTTGTCTTACCGGCTCCTGGAAATGCCTAGTAGGAGGGGCCGCGAACAGGAAACCGATTATATGTCATCCTGAAGGAGAGGAGTTGGTCTATTAAGAGTATTTAGACCCAAAGCTCATGAATGTTTGTGTTTGTATTGAAAAAGAGAGACATTATCAATGTATAGTTGGTAAGGTTGCCAATACTTTGTGAACTATGAAACGTATAGTTAATTACTGATGAAGAGTTATGATTGGTCAGTCTGAAAATGAAGGAGGAGATCAAAACTATAAAAGAACAGATTAAATGTTTGGAAAGAAAACAAAGGGGTGTTTGGTTGGATCAGTAGCCAACTGTGTAACTCATTTTTCCCTTGAGTTTGTTTTGTTTGTTTGTTGTTTTGTTTCGAGTTGTACTTTGAACAAATTCCTTTTGTTAGTTTGTTTTCCAGCAGAATTTCTGAGTTAAACTTGGACTTGCAAATGGACATTTTGCTTTGGACTGTGTTGCACCTTTTTTGGAATTTGTGACATCCTAAATAAACGTGAAGTTTTCCATGGACATTTTTGTAGTTTTTCCAGCTTTTTGCTGCTTGTTTAGCCAACGCACTGGCCATCCTACAACAGTATGCCTACCACATTTACCTTTACCTTACCTTTTGCATATTCAGTGCGTGCATATTATTTTCCTATCATATTTTACCAATTCCAAACCACATCAATCTTAATAATTAGCATAAATTTTGTTTTTAATTATTTATAAATGATATATAATTGTTCATGAAGGCTGTAAGTGAAAAACGCCTTATATTTAGATGTGCATAAAGAAAACCTGCTTAATACACACCTAAAATACACAATTAATAGTAGTTATTAAGATTGATGTGGTTTGGAATTGGTAAAATATGATCAGAAAATCAAATTGCATAATTACACATGCACTGTACTTACCTGGACTCCATTCACTGAACAATTAAGAGATTTGACAAGATACTTAGCCTGTCGATGGTCATCAGCTGTGGATATGTCACAAACACACGTTAATATACTTAACTATATACATTTATAACATACTTATGTTAACCACACGGACGTTGCAAGATATTATCATGAATAATAAATACTAATAATGTGTGTGATACTCTTACCTTACATAATATAGAGTCTGCGTGGCTACAGGACCTTCCCAAACCAGCGTCACACAAGCATCCAGTAGTCTCCACTGGTCCCTGGTGACTAACTAGCACCCATGCAGAGTGGTTTGGACTGCTCAACTGGCTGGGGTCACATCTGCTCACTGTGTAAGAGTACACAACCCACTTTCCCACTGTGTAAATATTGATAGGCCTCAGTACTTTTATAATTTTTCATTGCTGCTCCATCAACTCTTTCTGACAGAATGAAGTAGTTAAACATGTCTCCATAGGTTACCTCTGGCCACTTCTCTATATCGTCTACCCATGTTAACAATGGCGATGGATGGGACAATATGAGACCATCTGAAGTTTTCTCTGAAGTTTTCTCCGTGCTCCCAATTTAAAACATTTACGGTATCAACATTATTTGTCATTTCGCTAAAGTTTTGGCTAGCTATAAACAATCTTCTGACTACTGAACTAGCTACCGGATGTGCCGTGTCAGTTTAGCGGAAGTCAGATGAGAAAATGCGGAATAAGGTGTAAGGGTGGATTTCCAGCAGTGGTTCAGGCTGCAAGACTGCCGAACGACTAAATAAACTTTATTAGCAAGATGGTTGAAAACTGCACATTTCTTGTCTATTCCACCCACTGCCACTTACACCAACGACGGAAATAAGCGCAGTTACAATAACTTAATATGTGGGAGAGCGTTGCTATAGAGAGTGACGATATTGTATTGCATTTACCAAGGAAGCCAAGCTTTATGAACTCCTCGAGTTCAAGAAATCGTAAATCTGTCCATGATTACTAGAGTAGCACTTCAAAGTCAATACCAAATCAAAACTAGTTAGCACATTAGTTGTAATTGAAAAGGTTTAATGACAAAATATAGTTATGGTTACACTTAAAATAGTTACAAAATAGATGAATGAGATGATGATAACTTATACCATTAATCTTACCCAGCATATATGAAAAATGTTACCAGAGAGAGACAGTTGGATACCAAACATTTATAAAACTGAATGATAATTGTTAACATTTTATTAACAGTGGGAGAGGCGGAATAAGGCTTATACTGTAGCGGAGCGAGAGCTCTTTCCATGTGGAGTCTTTGCATTAAAGTCATACGAGCAAGTGGATTCTCTCTTCTGGAAGTGGACCTTCTCAGTTCAACTCAGCTGTTATTTGTCAAATAATCACAGACAGAAACACATACAGGAGAACTGAGAGCTCTTTAATTATATTAATGATAGAAGAGAGAGAATACAGGACAGTCTCTGACTCGATATGAAACACTTCTATAAAGACACAACAATATTACAAATAACTCTCTTCTGATTTCCATGCAAGCTCTGGTTAATATTTGTATATAAACTTAGTACTCTTCTAATATATTCTGTGCACTTTAAATCAAGTCTTTTTAGGGATAGTTCACCCAAAACTGTCCACTGACTTCTAATGTATGGACAAAGAAATCTCTAAATATTGTCTTTTATGTTCCACAGAAGAAAGAAAGTTATCCAGCTTTTGGTCGACATGAGGGCATATGTACATTATGGCAATTTTCATTTTTGAGTGAACCATCTTTTTAATACATTTACATTGAATCATTTAGCAGACGCTTTAATCCAAAGCGATTTACAAATGAGGAGAACAATAGAAGTTAAACTAACAATATTCAAGTGCTGTGAATAATAGAGTGAATAGTAGTTATTTGGTAAAAGAGTATAATGTACATGCATTAGGAACACAAGCAAGACTATGACATTAAACTACTTGATGTTGTTGATCTGTCAGTCTATCGGGGGAATTAATGAGAATAAACCGTGCTTTATACAACCCTCCTCTCCATCGTATGATAAAGTCCTGCTGATACAGAACGTCAGCAGAAGCATCAACGGCACATCAATACATCTTTAATAAAACTCTGTTTACCGTATGTGTTTAATGGAGCGCAAACAGAGCAATTGAGTTTTGAGTTTTATGAGTCAAGAGTTATCTCTAATAAACCTAAATGTCACAGAAAGGAAGGGTGTGTGCAGTGAAAAGAATGACATTGACTTCATTTATTGAGTGCAGATGTTTAAACTGAACTGCAGGCGGTCTCTGAATGAGACTCAGGCTTTTGCATTGAAACACAGCAGGCAAACGCTGCACTACTGTCTCGAGAGTGTTCGTCCCGGCTGTGTGTCGAACTCTGATGTGTGTCAGTTCTACAACAGCAGTAAACAGACTTCATTAACCCTCCAACATCAGGCCTCAAGAACATGTACAATACACAGTCAGCCAGTGGGTTCAGAAACAGGAGATATTCAGAAAAATACACAATTATATAAAACAGTGTATAGCTGATGTGACCAGATACATATATAAAAGTCAGGATTACGTGGGGGAGAATGAGAAAAGTGTAAGTCAGAAGCACCAGGAGCAAACTGCCCAAAATTTTCTTGCGCTGTAGAGAAGTAAGTGATATTGTGTGTGAAAGACCGCGACAAGTGCCAACAAAACACAGAATGACTATCGGGTAGGGGATTAAACAGCCGGTCATTCCAGACAGACGTCTAAACAGCCAACGAGAGTAAAAGTCTTTAAAGCGTATGACTGCAAAGATCAGAGGAAAAACCCAGATGATCACAGAAACGACACAGGAGACTTTTAGTGAATGATGAGATCTGTACCAGATAGGATGAGAAACCAGAAGATATCGTTCAAAAGCAACACATGCCATAAAAAACAGACCCACAATCAAACTATAATAATATGCAATATAGACATCCTCTGACCATTTGATTGTGAATGTTAATCTACAAATGATCTGAATGAGATCTGAAAGAATCAAATTAATAACAAACACTGGAGTGGAGCGATGAGATTTGATAAGAGCAAACAACGCAAACAGAGTTAAGATCATGATTGGAATCTCAATGGCTGCAATTATACTGATAATTAATGAGTTTGTAGAATAAAGTTTCCTCATAAATTCCCACATCCATTCATCGTCATAATCTTCATCATAATGTACTCCACTTGATCCGTTGATATAATAATCTTCACTTGATCCGTTGCTGCTGGCGTTTTGTTCTGCCATTGTTTCATGAAATCTTGACAGGCAACACTAAATAACAAACCAGTCATTAGTTTAAAAACATGCATTCATTTACTATTTACTACTTTATAAAAAACATTAGGGACAAATATATGACATAACTTGTTTTCTGTGTGATTGTTGAAATAAAGTTTCCTCAGTTTGCTTGACATGTTCTTTAGAGGAGATGTGTGTAATGTTAGAAAGCTTGAAATACGTGAAATGTAAGATTAAAGTTTGGAAATCCTCCATTTGAACAATATCACAGAAGCAAGAATGCTGTTGTTCTGCATATTCAGTCCAGCACAGCTGCAAGTGTACAATGGTTTATTAAACTAGGAGTAAATCTTGAAGAACTTACGTTACTGACAGGATTGTGTGTTTCGTCTGCAGGTCAAAGCAGAAGTTTGTGGAGCAACACACAGACTGACAGATGTTTCACAAGTTTCCACTGCCGTGTTTAAAGAGCTCTTCATTCACTGCACACACTGTAAAAACACACATCTTAAAGCTTGTGGATCTAATGTAGGAAATGCCTGAGATTACAGACAAACTATTTGATCCAACGTGTGCAACTGTAATTACCTTAAAGACACAATTAACTAACAATGGTGGTTTGAGTGAAAAACCAGTCTAACTTTCACAAACGCTTCGGCTCGACTACGACGACTGAAGTAATCTGAAAACGCTTTATATCTGATGATTTCAGTTTTAAAGTTCACTCAGCGTTTATAACTCTTTCCCTGCAAGTGTTTTTGCTCATTTTCACTAAAGCTTCACGGCCCACAGAATATTTTTGTTGTATGAATATCTGAACATGTAATATATTAAAAGAAAGTTCGGTAACACTTTATATTACGACCCGCAAACAACTGCGTAAGTAAACCGAAATTACGCTGTACGTTTCTGTAATTATAGTGTACCTCCGTGTAGGTATAAGGGAACAATATGTTAAGTTTTGGGTAATAAAGGGGTACAACCAGATATACAAGCAAATTATTTATAATGTAATTATTTTAAAACTAACACGTACCTATTCTGTTAATATATTCCAGGCAAAAATTGTACGTCTGTTGTACATAAAAGTTTTTATCACATTTCTGGCAAAATATGTTCTTATGCAATGTAGTTACAGGGTAATTTTGACATCTGTGGGTTGTAAATTAAACTTTTATATATATATATATGGCTGTATGTAAGCACAGTATGATAAAAATTGAATCTGAAACAATTTTATAAACAGCTGATTTCGAAAAACATTGGCAATGCTATTGGCTTTTTTTTTACTAAACTACTTAACGTTAAGCCAAGTAAGTATTGCAATGACACTTAAATGTCAGGGCAAATATACTGTGTAATTAAAAGGTTTTTTTTTTTTTTTTTTTTTTTTTAATAAGAGTACCTTTCTCTGTAATTACTGTGCAAATAGTGTTGTTTCGTATTGTTACATAGTAAGTAGTGTTTGTTACCCGTTTCAACTGTGTAGTTACAGGGTAAGTGTAACTCCTGCGGGCTGTAAATTAAAGTGGAGCTTGTTACCCCCTTGTTCTGTGTAGTTACAGGGTAAGTGTAACTCCTGCGGGCTGTAAATTAAAGTGGAGCTTGTTACCCCCTTGTTCTGTGTAGTTACAGGGTAAGTGCAGTAAATATACAATAAAGGATCCCATTTAATTTTTGACTTTTATTTTACAAAAAAATTTCAAAACACTTTTTCACCTTAATAAAGCTTTTTATATTTAATAAAAACTTTTATATACAACAGACGTACAATTTTTGCCTGGAATATATTAACAGAGTAGGTACCATTTTTAAAATAATTACATTATAAATAATTTTCTTGTATATCTGGTTGTACCCCTTTATCACCCAAAACTTAACATATTGTTCCCTTATACCTACACGGAGGTACACTATAATTACAGAAACATACACCGTAATTTCGGTTTACTTACGAAGTTCTTTGCAGGTTGTATATCTGCTTGTTACCCCTTTATTACTCAAAACTTAACATATTGTTCCCTTATACCTACACGGAAGTACACTATAATTACAGAAACGTACACCGTAATTTCGGTTTACTTACGCAGTTGTTTGCGGGTCGTAATATAAAGTGTTACCGAAAGTTCTTCTTTTTAACAACACTTGAAAGTGGAAAAGTTTAATAAAAAACAAAACAATTTTGAGCAAAAAGCTGAGAAAATCATGTTAATGTCAGACTTCATCCAGATCATATTCAGAATGATGATCAAACTCAGATGGATGGATTATTTATTTAGTGATGTAATATTCATAGTGTATTTTTCAGTAATACAGGTATAACAGAAATGTTCTACAAAATGTTCTACAAAAATTTATAATATACACTTTTAAAGAAGCAGTCGAACAGCAGTCGAACAACAGGAGAGATCATCAGTCTGTGACTTTGTCTGACTTTGTGCGTCGGGACTGTTTAGTTTCGCTTGACTAAACAGGAGGGCGCGGAGCCTGCTGTATTCAATAACGAGGTATTAGGCGTGTATAAAGTAGGTTAGTGCACCGCGGCAGCGGTCGCGGCAGACGCTGAAGACGCTTCTTTTTCGACAGCACTTGATCCAGTAATACTAACACTTTCTCTACTACTCTATTCTATTCTGTTCTATAACAACAACAACAACAACAAAAAAATTCTGCATTAGATTAAACTGAGAAGGGTCATAGCACTTGCATATTGTTGTCCTACTGTTAATTTAACTGCTTCTATTGTTCTCATTTGTAAGTCGCTTTGGATAAAAGCGTCTGCTAAATGAATAAATGTAAATGTAATATCAACGTGATCTCATGAGAATACGTTTGTATTTTTACATAAAGTGTAGTTCTATCATATGTACATTTACTTACGTTTTATACACACAGATACGTATAATACTGACGTATTTACAGCACAAAAACGTAAATTATTTACGTATGAACAACTCTACCGACGTACAAATTTGTACGTATTGCTATTTATGCATATTAAAATCGTGGCGTTAATGTATTGACTCTATTGCATTCAATTGTTGTATCAGTTACGTTTTCAGTCGCATTTATTAAATGCAGTTTACTCAAGAAATAATAACATTTCACCCTGTTCGTGCCTTCTGCAAACTCGTTTCGGAGGATTAGCCTAACGTTACATGGTGTTAAACAAGACTACACTTTAAAACCTTTAAAATACCTTCTTTAATCGTTTAACCATTTTGTAAATTTAGTTTATTTACCGTGAGACACAAAATGCATTTTCTCCAATAGAACCATACTACACCAAAACCCAACATAAATTTACAAAAGACATCAATTTTATTAGCTTGATATAATCCAAATCTTTAGAATCCACACGTTTGCAAGAAAGAGATCCAAATTCAGCCCTTTATCCAGTGATCTTCATCTCCATTTCTCAGCAGTGACCGTAAATGTCAAATTCCGCGCTCGTGATGAATTCAAATTAAAAAATTGCGCCCGAAGCGTTACGACATGTTTTACGGCAGTGATATCAAACGCTCATTGGCTCTCGCCTGTTCGTCACAGATTGCGACATGCCGTGTTTCAGTCGGTAAACTATTTGAAATGGAGAAGCGCGCACGCCTTCACACAGAGCGAAGCCGGATTAACATTTTCATGGATTAATAACTTAAATTCTGCTCTGTACCTCATTCAAAACTATTATATACTGAAAGAGAGGACTGCGACTGCAACACATCGTCATGTGAACGACTTTTGGTACCGGTTCGACATTTTCGCAATAAATAAATGATTTTGATTACACGCATGTTGTTTTTCTTCATAATTGTAGCCTATGTAGTTTTAAGAAATGTTTAGGGGTAGGAGTAGGACTAGCTGCTCAAAATATCTTTTAATGCTATATTGTTAATAAAATTGCCATTTCCCTACACATCTCTGTACGTTTTATCCTTTTTATATTCTGTATAAAATGGGTAGCCTATGTTTAGGTCTGGGAGTAGGGTTAAGGGATCTTCCATTTATCTATAAAACGGTAAAAGGTAAATTATACAGATATCTTTATGATATGAAAGATTCGTAAATATTTTACGTTTTGTAGCTGTAAAAACGTAATAATGTTACGTTTAATTGTTGCAGATACGTCCATATCATACGTTTCAGCATCTACCCAAACGTACAAAAAGTACGTTTTCTATCTTTGAAAATGACGTATTAATACCTACGTATTAACAATGAGACCAGGCTGGTAATATAGCTCGTGCCATAGCATTTCACTGATCTTTATTATAATGTATTTTGTTCAAGAGATTATATCTGCTGCTGTACTTTTTTAATGTACTCTAGGTATTTATTTGCAATGTACACAACAAGATACTAAAGTTTTCTTGATTTCAAAGTGTATGTATGTCTTCACATTTATATTTAATTATTTTTGCACTGTTAATATAGCGTTTTGAATACTGATTAAAACAGCTTTATAATAAACTATTAGTGTAATGCTAATATATTTCTAATGAGCTGAAATGCTATTGAAATGTTCTTGAAGTACATTAAAATTAAGCCTCAAATATATGATGGCTGTAGTTTGAGAAATATGAAAGTATATTTTAAATGAACTGTAAAGAAATACACTTAAATGCACTAAATATACTTGAAGTGGTTCCATTTTAGCACAGTTTAATATATGAAAATATATTGCAAATATCTTAAAATTTAAATACATTTAATATACTGTTGTTTCAAAATAATACACTGAATACGCACTTAGTACAGTATAATTTACATATATTAAGTATGTCCAAAAAAGCACAATTTAAATACATTTCCTTTTCACCTGGGAAACAGATGATGAAGTTTATGAGCTGATCATCATCATCATCAAATGAATATCAAGAACCTGAAATGGAAACTGGTTCTGACAGGACCTTAAAGAAAACTTTGTGGTGAGATCTGGTATTCATCTCATCTCCTGAAGAACCCCTACACTGTAAAAAATGTCTAACCCTCCCAAATCAAAAATTTCAAGTGACCGATAACATAAAAAAATTTCAATTGGCCCAAGTGAAAATCTGTACATTTAATTTTATAATTTACAGAATTTCACTTGGGCCAATTGAAAAATTTAGATGTTATCGGTCACTTGAAATTTTTGATTTGGGAGGGTTAGAAATTTTTTACAGTGTAGTATCGAAGTAGCTAGGTAGTCTTTTGCTGTCAGGTCAGAATAGGATTAAATCCTCACTAGCTTGTTTAGCCTATAGCAGTAAATCTAGACGTGTCCCTACACCTTCGTGCAACAATAACAATCAATAGCCGCTTTCCGACCGGAGGAACCTTTTCACAGTTCCTAGAACTATTGGCTAAAGTACCCGGATGTCGGCGTATTCGCACCGCAGGAACTAGGAACGATTTTAGTTCTAGGAACTCCATTTGTAGGAACTAATTTAGGTCCTACTTCAGAGTAGGGTCTAAACCAGCACTATAGGAACTACCCGTGACGTTAGTGTACACTGATTGACCGAACGCACGCGGAGCACCAGCACCCACCATTTTTAAAACAGCTGTAATGTAAACACACAGATTATAGCCTATATATTTACTCCAGAAACTAACTATACAAACATGGAAAACAGTGATAGATGGGCCTCTAAACCTTTATGCTGAAGAGAAAATCCAACGCAACTTTGAGAGGACCAAGCCAAACATGATTATGTTTATCTGCCCAGCTAGCAACACTGGACATCAACCACACGGCATAGACTAATAACCTTTTTTCATATACTGTCTACTTTCTATAACAGTTCTATCTAATAAGATATTAAACAGTACTGTTAGACATATCACTAACTAATAAACACAGAGAATACGAGCATTGTTTGCTCTGGCGTTCTCAGCGCCGCCAAAATAAAGGTCTGTCGCGCCGTCAAAATAAAAGTCCCCGTGCTTGCGTCAGTCCCTTACCCCTCCTACCAGTTCCTATGGCCACTTGGCCAGTGCGAACGCAAAGAGCGAATCCAAGTTTGGGGGAGAGTAGTTCTTACTGTTTAGAAGTGGACAGGTCCTAGAACTAAGTTCCTAGAACTACTTGGTCGGAAAGCGGCTATTGACAACTAGGCCTATTGATCAAATTCATACTTACCCTCCAGCAGAATCTCTCCTGGATCCTTCGTTGTCCTTGGTCTCGCAAGATATAGTATAATGCTCTTTCTATTACTTATAGAACTGTCTTTGTAAGCTGAAGTAAAGCTGAACAGTGCAGGCCCATCTGCTGACAGTATTCTGCAACATACGTCGGTGAAGGGTGATTCAGTTTGTCATGCAGTTCCTGCAAGTTCCTCTCGCTTTTATTGGTAACCGCACCTATGTGAATGTATTGGTCAATTTCCTTATTTCCGACGGCTGCAGGCGTTTTTTTGAACAGTGTGACTTGACTGATGCAATACTCTCGGTTTCACAATCTTATTATTCTCACTTATGCTTCTCCATAATTCAGCTTGCGCCAACGGTTTACTTTTAGCGTTATAGAAATTATTCTGTTTCCACCTGTCCAGGTGTTCTACCAAGCCCAGATACACATATTCGCTATCAGTCACTAACACACAGTCTTTATGGTTATTATTTTTCATGTGCAACAACACCTTCCTGTACGCTTTTGTCATCTCCTAGTTTGCCTTTTTCTCTGTGGATAATTGTACCTTTCACTGCATGAAAAGACTCAAATCCGGCAAAATACGGGCATGGTAAACTCCTGTGTAATTTGATGTATGCCAGATGTATGTGGGAAAAAGCGGATCAGAGTAACATGGAACAGTATATTTCCAGATAAACCCGGAAACCTCACATATGCGGACATATCCAGGAATCCGTAAAATTTCACGGACATTAACACTGCTGGGTGTGAGAGGACTGACGACTGTTAGGTGTGAAGACCTTTCATATGTTAATGACTGACACTAAAGGTGCTGGCTGTTCTCAGAGGGAGGGGTGGCCAGGGAGGACTTCAGGATTGAATTATCTCTGGATTACTACAGGCTACAGCAAACAAGCTTTTTGTACAGAAATATAAATAAATTCTTAACGCCCTGAAACACAAAACCGACGTCAAAGAACTAGCAATGACTGAAGCCGACTCTAGGGTTGGCTCACGTCGCCTGTGTCAGGGCCTTAAAACCACTGCATGAAAAAAAGTCTCTAAATAAAATATTTTTTATAAATACAGGACAAAATAAACACCCAGTCTGAACATATAAGTTCACAAAAACATCTGAATATTTAATGAAATAAACAAAGGAATTTAAAGGGATAGTTCACCCAAAAATGAAAATTCTGTCAGTAATTACTCACCCTCATGTTGTTCCAACCCCGTAAGACCTTCGTTCATCTTCGGAACACAAATTAAGATATTTTTGATTAAATCTGAGCACTATCTCACTTCTCCATAGACTTCTAAGGGACTGAAACTTGCTGGCCCAGAAAAGTTATTAAAGAGATGCACCCAAATGAGCTAGTGGCTAACGTTAGCAGTTACGTTAACTTTTACTCAAACAAAGTTAAGGTTATGGACATAATAGTTACCGAATGAACTATGCAAGTTTTTATTAAACCTTTACAAACGTCTTTTCATTATAGGTTTAAGTGGAAGGAGTGCAGTGAGCATCCCCCAAAATCAAGGTGACTCAAATGTTAATTTAGGCTGTAACTATTTTTCACCATTTCTTTTATTTGGAGCCTAATTCATTAGCATCAATCAAACGTCTCTTAAAAAATCTTGTTGTCTGTTTTTGTGTGCATGTGCAGACCTACATTGTCACCAGAGAGCAACTTTATCGGTAAGTTACATTCAGTTGAAATTTTTTATCATTAATTTGTCATTAAAGAGGTTGATTGCATAATTTGACTGGTTTCATATTGATTGTTTTATCTGTGCAGGTGAAGGACTTCTTGGGGAAATGGCCGGCTCTTCGGATTGAATCACAGGTAAAACAGACTCACTTCTCTTTTCTGCCACTCTTCACACATATTTCTATGCCAAATTTTTAATATGTATCACATTCAAATGGAACAGCAAATGCCACTATTCACTGTGTGTAAGAACTATAACTTTGCATGTGACCATGTTGCTCAACAATGTATTTTAATGGAACATGTTGCATCACAAATGTGTTTTCTGTTGCAAATCGAGTATTAGTCTTTTTATATAATTATTTTTGTCTGTTTTTGTAGCTTTGTGCTGAGTTCCAACGCATCACAAACGTCAACATACGGAACCAGTTCTATGCTGTGCTTGACCAACATACACCTGCACTGGTGGCCTTGTATAGGCAGAGGGCGGCACGAACCAGAAAGATATCAGAGGCGCCGCGTGACATCTTAAAGACTTATGAACTGATATGTTTTGTCTCTTATGTTTACTGTGATGGCCAACTTATTCAAACTGAAAATTCAGTTTTGTGGTTCTTGCAGATTGTGAATCCACTTAAACGCTTTTTAATTTCAAACTTTACAGGAATCTGTAAGGCGCCTCCATAATTCAGAGAACAACCCACACAAATACGATCCACAAACCGGGTAAGACTGCGTATTGTATACTGTAAATGTTAGTTTAATCTACTACTATATATATATTTGAAATACCAAAACTGAATTTCATTAATGATGCCTGCAACTTTTTCCCCCAGAATAAATTCATCACATAACCTGGCTGTGACCACTTACCTCTTCAAAGAATTAAGGACAACTTTGACAGACGTTGACCCTGAATGTGCAAAAGGGTGATGTTGTAATCATTTTAATGTCCTCTGTTTTACTTATTTGGCATTACATTTATTTATGATTTATTTAACAGGTTGCAAGACGTATTTTGAGACTTTGCGGAGAAAGTATTCTTTGGCTCAGCCTGAAAAGGCCCAGAAAAGAAACACTATGAAGAACATTGCAAAGAACCGTCAAAGAAAGAGACGGGTAAGTTAAAGGTATAGTGGAGGATTTTCTTTTTCCGGGTGGATCATCAAGACTATTGGTCCTCCTAATTGTCAATCATTCTGGTGATATGTTTACGTAAGGCCGTCGTATGTGCTTGCAAGTAAGCATGTATGAGCGATGCCGACAGCAAGTTGTAAACAGAGCATGCACGAGGAGAACTGGGCATTAGGGTTGTGCCGATAGACGTTAGTATCATGTATCGACGATAGTCAGAGATATCGCTGCTGGCAGATGCCTTTGACGATATCAATATGATAATTAGCTCGTTTTCACATTAATGTATTAAATCATTATTATTATTATTATGAAGTAGGGATGTCAATGATTAATCGACGATCGATTAATTGTCGATAATACATTTAATCGATACAACTTATCGATCATCGATTAAGCAGGTCTTCATGCGCGTGCGAAACCGCGAAACATGTAAAGCGAGCACGCCGGAGTTATGTTTGGGAACATTTTACACCTTCATCATGACTATAAGTTTGCGTGTGCATTCACAACCTTTTGTTTTGTGCAAATGTAAGTTGTAATACTGTTTATTTTGTGTATGCCTATCTATATCTGATTTATCTCATATTGGATGCATTTGGTTAAGAATTAACTCAGACGGCAGTGCACGACTAATGACTATTGGGACTGTAATATTACATAACATTATAAAGAGAACAATATTGTAATAAAACATTGTGAATTATTTGGGTTTAGTTGCCGTGTCGCGTTGCTCCAGGAAGAGCGCGTCCACAACATGAGCAGTTCTGAATGAATGGCACGTAACTTAGTTCAAGTTCACTTGTGCATGAATTTGCGTCATTTTGTGCAGATATAATTTGTAATATTATGTTTATTTTTAATATATCTGATTAATCTCATATAGGATGTGTTTCTTTTAGATAAATAACGTGCTAGCTCAGTGCTCCAGTTTAACGGTAGCAGATTCATTCAGCGCGTGCAGTTGTTCCTGGAAGAGCGCGTCCACAACAGTCACACATTCTAAGCACATATGAGGCGGCGTTAGTGACACATTGTATTAGTAGTTATATTTGATTATTAAATAATTAATTTAATTATCAATCACATCGAAACATTTTACAATCCTACTAGCCCTTTATTTATATTTAAAACCATTCTCACTGATTTGGTGAGGAACATAGCGTTTTGAGCAGCATTTGCAGACCCTGTCATGCTGTTGGCCATAGCCACTGCAGTAGACGCATATCGCAGTATTAAAGCTAAATATTAATCGATTCATTGATCGTTAATTTAAACGACGATCGATCATGGGAATTTGTGAAAATTGACATCCCTATTATGAAGCTAGTATTGTTATTAAATTAATTATGAACTACAATTAATTTGCCTTGCCTAAATTCATAACGACATCACCACATAACCACACTTGTGACATCACCGACGCGCGTATGCGATCCATTCACAAATTGTCAAGAGTGCTTGTTTTAACAGACGCATCATTCTTATACAGAGCCAAGATGAAGACGGCATCGTTGTTCGTCAGTATTTTGTTTCCATAGCACATTAACAAAACATTTAATGACACTAATAACACTAAAAACAATACAATTACAAAATTTTAATGATAATAATAATATCACTAAAATAAATAGGCCTAATAAAAGTCTTTAGTTCACGAACGCAGCACAACTCTGCCATCTGTGAAAATCAAAAGCAACTTCAAACACTTGTTTAACAAGTAATATTCTTCTAATTGTTTCACTGTCAATAATGTAAGCCCACAAGAGAAATATTAAGCCAGTAAATTAAGATAGTTGCTATAGCCTACCGTTATATCCACCGTCGTCTCTGAGAGAACGCGCCGTTAATGCAGCGAAAGCTCAGTCCGTTTCTGCTTTCACTTTCAGGGAATGAGCGCGTTTACATGCACGTTATTAACTCGATTATGCTGAATAAACTGACAATGCATGTCATGTAAACACATTAACCCGTTTTCCTTTATCGGAGTCAAGTCATAAGTTTAAGTATAACCGATAGACTTTTAGATTTTTGCCTCTGATTTCTCCCGGCATTTAAAACACATTAACCCGCGTTATTTGGGCTTATTGAAGTACGATGTGTGAAGTGCATGCACTGGTAGGAGGACATATATCACAAACTCCGACTCTTTCTTTCCCGCTGACATGTTGAAATACTCCGAGTCAGATACAAGAATGATTATAGGATCTTTTTTTACCTCACTATACCAGGAAATAACCTGATTTAGCCTATTAATAAACACTCCAGCTTTGCTAGCAAAATAGAAAACAATTCTCATATATAAAACTAACTAATAAAACAAGCAAATTAACGAGTAAATAAGCAAGTTAATAATCAAGTAAGTAAGCCCCGCCCCCCTCACGATAATATCGTGTATCGCCAATCTCACGGGCTGACGATAGGACGATATACAAATGGAGCATATCGCCCAACACTACCGTGCATGCTCTCTCGCACACGTTTAATAGGCATTCTCTCTCGGGAGCAGGTAGTGTTGCACATGTGAAAGTGGAGAGGGCGGTTCTTTTCTAAAATTAGTATACCTTTAAGAAACTGGATAAGCAGTTTTTTTTTTTCATTTTTCAGAATGTAACTGTCCTCCTCTCTGTGTTTTAGTGGTTAAATTACTGTCATGTTTTGCAGATGCTGGAGACCAGGTCCAGTGTTGTACAAACCAACACAGAAAGGGAACTCTGGAAGACTTGTTTACAGAACAATAGAACTGATGTCTGATGAAGATGCTATTGTTGATGGAAGGCCAGTGTGGATGCTGAGGTCTCCACCAAACAGAACCACAGAGTTATCTGCTCTCTGCCAGGTACTACAAACCAGACTAGAGGCTGACCCACGCTACGTCACACCACCAGTGCATCATGGCAGTTTGAAAAATGAATATTTACATATATTTTATATACACTTTAATTTCTATATTTCTTGTTTTATATTGTATACTTTGTATATTTGTTCTTTTTTGATGTGCATGTTGCTTATCTCCACATTTTGTATTTTATTCCTTTACACCTTTGTTCACATTTCTTTTTCCCCATTCATTTTAATGTATGTTTATAATGTTCTTTGGAATGTTTTATTTACCTTAATAAAAATGTCAGACTTTCTCATTGTTCTTTGTGTGTGTTTTTAAAATTATATTTGAATGTATTAAAATTGGGGGAAGGGGGGTTTAGTGTATACTGAGCAATATCTGCATAGCTGGCCTATAACCAATCAAATCACTGTGCGATAAGGCCTAGGGTGGGCTATGTTCTAAAAGTAAGTATACGGCCACAACATGGCAATGGCAACATGCAATGGCACAGAGATATACTGTTACTATAGTGCCACAGCCCTCATGTTTGTGTTTCATGCTTTTTTTTTTTTTTTTTTTTTTGTTGCTGTCAGAACAACTATGCCTTTTTTTAAAACATTTTCTGCTGTACTACAGTCATTATCACTATAAAATATCACAACCCCCCCATGATCTGACTCAAACTTCACCAAAATGTGTTTTCTTCAAAATTACAGTTACTACAGTAATATCAGGTGGCACAAAATGTTTTAGAGTGGAGGATTGTTCGACAACTTAACATTGAAGGTGTAGCTTGTTAAGAGAATGTATATATATTCATATTTTTGCAGTGCATCAAGTCCAATGGGACTCCATCAACTCCTCAACTTCAGAGTCCCCAGTGGAAGTTAAGAAAAAGAAGAGCAAGAAAAGAAAGAAGAAGAAAAGCAAGAGAAGCAAATAAAGGGAGGAGGGGGGGGGGGTATAATGTGTTACATTTGAGTATACTGTAGAAAAGACAATGTTTTATTAAGATGAAAAAGTGTTTTGTATGGAAGCCCGTTTCCGCCACATTGAGTAAAAAAAAATAATTCTTTAAGTCATAATAATGAGAAACTTTCTCATAATAATGAGAAACTTTCTCGTAATAATGACTTAACATCTCGTAATAATGAGAAACTTTCTCATAATAATGACTTAACATCTCGTAATAATGAGAAACTTTCTCATAATAATGACTTAACATCTCATAATAATGAGAAACTTTCTCGTAATAATGACTTAACATCTCGTAATAATGAGAAACTTTCTCATAATAATGACTTAACATCTCGTAATAATGAGAAACTTTCTCATAATAATGACTTAACATCTCGAAATAATGAGAAACTTTCTCAAAATAATGACTTAACATCTCGTAATAATGAGAAACTTTCTCAAAATAATGACTTAACATCTCGAAATAATGAGAAACTTTCTCAAAATAATGACTTAACATCTCGAAATAATGAGAAACTTTCTCAAAATAATGACTTAAACATCTCGTAATAATGAGAAACTTTCTCGAAATAATGACTTAACATCTCGTAATAATGAGAAACTTTCTCGAAATAATGACTTAACATCTCGTAATAATGAGAAACTTTCTCAAAATAATGACTTAACATCTCGAAATAATGAGAAACTTTCTCAAAATAATGACTTAACATCTCGAAATAATGAGAAACTTTCTCAAAATAATGACTTAAACATCTCGTAATAATGAGAAACTTTCTCGAAATAATGACTTAACATCTCGTAATAATGAGAAACTTTCTCGAAATAATGACTTAACATCTCGTAATAATGAGAAACTTTCTCGAAATAATGACTTAACATCTCGTAATAATGAGAAACTTTCTCGTAATAATGACTTATTTTCTCGCATGCGCAAAGCAGCGGAGCAGAAGAGAGTGCCACACTAGCGACATCCCCTGGTCAAAGCCGTGTAAATGCATCACAGCAAACATGGCACGCTCTGCAAAACAGTTGTTTTCATTAAAGTCAGTTTGATCTACTAAGTGCAATCTGTAGTATCATTAAATAACATCATCAGTAGGCCTATATCTTCCATACTTTTCCATGCGCACGATAAGGTGTGAAAGTGGAATGCAGAAGCAGGACGGTTACCATGGTAACGAAGGACGCCTGCTTGTGCGCACTGATGGAAATTGTTACATGAATTTACAAAACTATCAGATTAAAGTTGGAATATTACATTTATTCGTCAAGTTTAAGTGTAACACATGTGTGTTAATATAACACGTATTTTGCAGATACTTCTAGGATATTTGATGTGCAGGTTCATCTGGAAGATATCAATACAGAAATCACGTTTAAGATGTTTATGACTTTGGGGACATTTACACATAAGTGGGCAGTGGAATGGGGGAAAACGCAAGGTCGAGACGTGTTTTTAAAAGCTGAACTGCTTTTCAATTGAGCGCCGCGTTTTTAGAACGCCGTGTCATGCGCGCGACGCTGCAGAAGAGCAAGCGCAACGTCCGCTAGTGCGCGTTTGCCTAGAAAAGCAATGAAAAAGCGCGTTCTGTATGAACGGACCCTTACACAGATTTCCAGATGAAGTGTTCTTAAACAGATTTGGAAAGGTGTGCTGTCTTATCATTCCTCCATCTATTTGAAATGCATGGATCACACTTGTGTTGCTGCTTGTTCATACACAAAAATACACATTAATATTACAAATGAATAAAAGACAATCTATGGAAGCCTGTCTCATATACTGATCATTTATCATTAATGTTATTCACTGCAGAGCGTGCCATGTTTGCTGTGATGCATTTACACGTCTTTGACCAGGGGATGTCGCTAGTGTGGCACGCCCTTCTGCTCCGCTGCTTTGCGCATGCGTAGAAGTGCGAGAAAATAAGTCATTATTACGAGAAAGTTTCTCATTATTACGAGATGTTAAGTCATTATTTCGAGAAAGTTTCTCATTATTACGAGATGTTAAGTCATTATTTTGAGAAAGTTTCTCATTATTTCGAGAAAGTTTCTCATTATTACGAGATGTTAAGTCATTATTTTGAGAAAGTTTCTCATTATTTCGAGAAAGTTTCTCATTATTACGAGATGTTAAGTCATTATTTCGAGAAAGTTTCTCATTATTACGAGATGTTAAGTCATTATTTTGAGAAAGTTTCTCATTATTTCGAGAAAGTTTCTCATTATTACGAGATGTTAAGTCATTATTTCGAGAAAGTTTCTCATTATTACGAGATGTTAAGTCATTATTTCGAGAAAGTTTCTCATTATTACGAGATGTTAAGTCATTATTTCGAGAAAGTTTCTCATTATTACGAGATGTTAAGTCATTATTTTGAGAAAGTTTCTCATTATTATGAGATGTTAAGTCATTATTATGAGAAAGTTTCTCATTATTACGAGATGTTAAGTCATTATGAGAAAGTTTCTCATTATTACGAGATGTTAAGTCATTATTTCGAGAAAGTTTCTCATTATTACGAGATGTTAAGTCATTATTTTGAGAAAGTTTCTCATTATTATGAGATGTTAAGTCATTATTATGAGAAAGTTTCTCATTATTACGAGATGTTAAGTCATTATTATGAGAAAGTTTCTCATTATTACGAGATGTTAAGTCATTATTACGAGAAAGTTTCTCATTATTATGAGATGTTAAGTCATTATTATGAGAAAGTTTCTCATTATTACGAGATGTTAAGTCATTATTATGAGAAAGTTTCTCATTATTATGACTTAAAGAATCTTTTTTTTTTACTCAATGTGGCGGAAACGGGCTTCCATAGTTTTGACATTTTTTTGTAAAATAAAAGTCAGAAATTAAATTGGATCCTTTATTGTATATTTACTGCACTTACCCTGTAACTACACAGAACAAGGGGGTAACAAGCTCCACTTTAATTTACAGCCCGCAGGAGTTACACTTACCCTGTAACTACACAGTTGAAATGGGTAACAAACACTACTTACTATGTAACAATACGAAACAACACTGTCACGGGTGACAAAAGCGTTTAGCAAACGGAACCCTTCTTCTGAACCACGAGTTTCCTGAGGGAGCGATTTGTATGTAACACATTTGACTCCAGTTCCGGGCATAGATATCAGCTGTGTCCCAATGTTGAAGGCTGCATCCTTCGAAGGACGCAGACTTCAAGGATGCAGCCTATGCGTCCTCTGAAGGACGCACCATGTAGCCTTCCTAGGATTTCCTAATTGTGCAACCAGGTGTTCCCGATGACCGCTCCTGGCGCCAAGCAACGGTGCGAGAGGACAGCTGCTATCCTGATCATTCATTTTGATAACTGAGTAAACAGCTATGGAGCCAGAATTGGCTATTGTCATTTTTATGTTTTATATTTTACTGGAGGTCATGGTGTGCCCCGGCGCTGCCGGATCATGTATTTTCCGTTTAGCCCTGTTTGAATACAAAACCCAATTTAATATAAAAAGTCCAGTATTTCTCGCGCTCGTCATCTGCAGCTGTCACGGTTGCCAGGCGACAAGAACAATCCTTCGTAGGCTAGACCGGTCCGAGCGCTTCAGATGCGCCCTTTGATATGGGACGCTGCTGTAGTTAGCAACAATTTGTTAATATTGTGACAATAAGCCTACATTTTGTTACTTTAATTTTCGGAACTGCATATTTCGTTAAGTATTCACCATAGACTGTAAAAAATAGGTTTTCACTTACAAATGTGAAGTAACCTGAAGTACTTTTTTCCCTCACATCACAATGTGATTACATTACACTACACAAAAGTATATAATGTAACAACCAGATATTACTGTATATTGAAAATATACAGAAGTAAAATGCAACATAGCCTACGCAGTAATGCAGTAGTAGCCTAATATAAATGCAGTAGTTATTAAAAGTACTTTTTTCAGAAAGCCGTCGATTGAATCAGCCCTGCAAACCTGTTGGTAGACAACTTAGTGGACAGTGGAAATATGCACTTTAACACTCTGGAGAGCATCCCAGATGATGTCCCACCAGCAGGAGGCCTTACCAGGGGCAGCCCATCCCGGTCCAGCAGCTCAGCTCAATAGAGTCTACATCAATTTTTTCTTTTTTTATGTATTGTAAAATTAAATGTTTATGTTGCTTTTGATATGTTTAACGTATTTTGTAAATAGTTGGAAAAAGTACTTTAATGTAGCCTAAAGAACAAATGATTTTCATTTACCAATTTTATTTGAAAAAATAAAAAGGTATAGAATTTGTTTCATGCAGAAAGTATTACTGTCATTACAAAAATA
Organism: Rutilus rutilus; assembly: GCF_951802725.1. Lineage (NCBI taxonomy): Eukaryota > Metazoa > Chordata > Actinopteri > Cypriniformes > Leuciscidae > Rutilus > Rutilus rutilus. Next base: position 48,356,542 of record NC_140214.1, read on the forward strand.
AATAATGTCCAGAACAATTCATTCTCTTTTATTTACACAATTAAAGTTGCATAAAAATAAATGTACATAATTTTTCTTTTAAAAAATAAAAGTGAAAAAAGTTAAACAAGAATATGTAGAAAATATATATATTTTCAATCATTCTCTCAAGAAGAGAAAACAGTCTGTCCATCCTCTTCCTTCTTTCCTGTGCACTCCTCGCCTCTGCCTCCCTCTGTAGTTGCATTTCTTCTCTGATCAAGTCCAAAAACTCGTCCTGTCTCGCCGCCTTTGTGCTGGTGCTGCTGCCCCTGGCTCCTCCTCACCGTGGGCACCCACTACTGAACTCGGTCCTGGTGTGTCCTCAGGGATTGAGGCGATGAGGACGGGGGGTTGGTGCAATGCCTCTGTCCCAACATCTCATCCATGAGGACAAACCAGGGCCAAGCTTCAGCAGTGGGTTTCCCACTCACACCCTCTCCTGTCCCAGGACACTTGCAATCCTAAAGGCAGAGCAAATTAACCATGGCTTGTTAATAACAACAGGACAATACATTTCAGCAAAGATGTGTGAATTACTTTTCTTTATATATATATATATATATACCCATTTTTTTCTGAATTGTTCTAAAAAAGCAGAAAAGGGTACTTAACACAGAGGAGCAATCTTAAGTGCATCATTAACACTGCAAAATATGACACAAGACATGCATACAAAATACTTAAGAAATCATATTTCTGTATACTAAAATTGGGTTAAAACCACATAGCTTGCATGACAGCACTACAAAAACACAAAGTGAAACCCTATTGCCTTATCTACTGCTTTTCTTATTGTTTTGGGCTTTATTGGGTGAGTGATATTTCTTATAATACACAAGTGCAAATATTACAAATAGGTCGTTAAACTAATAACGTTATTACCACAAGTTTTGCCTAAAACTACCTGATAAATGAAGCCATGCAATGGTGACGAAGGAGTTAAGAATAAGTTTATAAGAAAATTTAACTCTGGTTTCGCTAGCTATTTGAGTAAATGAAAACATAATACTTACATTTAAATGTGAATTTGCTGTCCACCACCGATCTAGTCTCGACCGCCTTTAAAAATAAATAAATAAATGCTGTCGTCAACGGCGCGCAATGACTTATGGGGTAGAATAGGCCGCTAAGTGTCCATTTATGTATCCTTCTTTTCACGGGGAAACAAAGGGTGCATTTGGCGTCGCTTTTGAATCAGGGAAGCCTTCGTCGCGGCGCGATGACGCAACCGGCCTTCGAATACGGCCTTCGAAGGATGGAGAATTGAATTGGGACAGCCTTCATCGAGCCGCGGTGACGCAATCGGCCTTCAAATGCGACCTTCCAAGGATGCAGCCTTTGAATTGGGACGTCCTTCGTCGCGCCGCGGTGACGCAATCGGCCTTCAAATACGGCCATCCGGCCTTCAAATACGGCCTTCGAAGGACGCAGCCTTCACTTTGGGACACAGCTATCATATAAAGGCTAGATGTCTCGTCCGCGCTGCTGGCCAATGGAGCTCGACATCCGCACACGGCGGCCATCTTAAGACAGGGTGCTCGCTCACTCATAACATGGTGCATGTACTTTTAAATAACCATAACTTGCTCAATTTTCTACCGATTTTCAAACGGTTTGGTTTGTTATAAACGTCAGAGATGTAGCTATTATACTGCATACATATGAATAATTATGTTCAAAATGTTTAAGCATTCAGAATTATAGCCACGTTAATAACGTTTGTAAGAAACCAAACCGTTTGTAAATCCGTCCAGATTTCAGCGAGATAAGAGGATTTGTGTGCGTGCTGCTCACTCACCTTAATTCACAGAGCCCTGTCCTAAGATGGCCGCCGGTGATGTCGGAAGTGACTCCGCCTTAAGACATCTAGCCTTTATATGATATCTATGGTTCCGGGTGTGGCAGGAATTTTGCCCGGCCTGATTAGCGCTGATGCACTTCAGAGAGAGACACAGCCTCCACATAGGCTTTCCGCTTGACAAATCAAACATAAAAGGGCCATTGAGAGAAGTGGTTGGGGTTGCGGTCATTGGTCGGAGTTGTCGTCGTTGGATCCGTTTGTTTATTCTCTGCCGTGAAGTGATCGGGGTGAGAAGGTCTCCTGGTGAAGTGGTCTATATTGAGAGTTAAAATCGGCTGTGGTGAAGCCTCGTTTGGGAAAACCTGCCCATTGGAGTCTGCTGGACGGATTGATCGATTGGATCTGTAATGAGGAGAGAAAGAGAAAGATAAGTGAACTGATTTCATCTTACAAACAATTGAAAAGCTTGAAGAGGATGCAGAGAATAAAGATCTGACGGTTGGGAAAGCTATGTGTTTCAGAGCGTGTTTTCAGAGGAACCAAAGATTGAGTATCCTTCACGGGAGTGTAATGAATGGATTGAGGTCTCTGATCAGCCTTATTGTGTGAGTGAATTGCAGTGCTTTGCCTTATTGATACACATTAATGCATTGCTGTGGATTTGAAGTGAACACATGTGTGGTGTGCTTTTGCTGAGAAGTAGCTTCAACTTCTGCATACGCCTTTGTGAAAAGTTATGATCTCTGCTCGACATATTAACCTCTTCTCTGCCTGAGCCCTGTGAGTGTACAGCTACGCTGGTGAAGTACTATTAACCTTCTCTGCCTGAGCCCGTGAATGTACAGCTACGCTGGTGAAGGACTATTAACCTCTTCTCTGCCTGAGCCCTGTGAGTATACAGCTACGCTGGTGAAGTACTATTAACCTTCTCTGCCTGAGCCCTGTGAATGTACAGCTACGCTGGTGAAGTACTATTAACCTCTTCCCTGCCTGAGCCCTGTGAGTGTACAGCTACGCTGGTGAAGTACTATTAACCTCTTCTCTGCCTGAGCCCTGTGAGTGTACAGCTACGCTGGTGAAGGACTATTAACCTCTTCTCTGCCTGAGCCCTGTGAATGTACAGCTACGCTGGTGAAGTACTATTAACCTCTTCCCTGCCTGAGCCCTGTGAGTGTACAGCTACGCTGGTGAAGTACTATTAACCTCTTCTCTGCCTGAGCCCTGTGAGTGTACAGCTACGCTGGTGAAGTACTATTAACCTCTTCTCTGCCTGAGCCCTGTGAATGTACAGCTACGCTGGTGAAGTACTAATAACCTCTTCTCTGCCTGAGCCCTGTGAATGTACAGCTACGCTGGTGAAGTACTATTAACCTTCTCTGCCTGAGCCCTGTGAATGTACAGCTACGCTGGTGAAGTACTATTAACCTATTCTCTGCCTGAGCCCTGTGAGTGTACAGCTACGCTGGTGAAGTACTATTAACCTCTTCTCTGCCTGAGCCCTGTGAATGTACAGCTACGCTGGTGAAGTACTATTAACCTCTTCTCTGCCTGAGCCCTGTGAGTGTACAGCTACGCTGGTGAAGTACTATTAACCTCTTCCCTGCCTGAGCCCTGTGAGTATACAGCTACGCTGGTGAAGTACTAATAACCTCTTCTCTGCCCGAGCCCTGTGAATGTACAGCTACGCTGGTGAAGTACTATTAACCTCTTCTCTTCCTGAGTCCTGTGAGTGTACAGCTGCGCTGGTGAAGTACTATTAACCTCTTCTCTTCCTGAGTCCTGTGAGTGTACAGCTGCGCTGGTGAAGTACTATTAACCTCTTCTCTGCCTGAGCCCTGTGAATGTACAGCTACGCTGGTGAAGTACTATTAACCTCTTCTCTGCCTGAGCCCTGTGAATGTACAGCTACGCTGGTGAAGTACTATTAACCTCTTCCCTGCCTGAGCCCTGTGAGTATACAGCTACGCTGGTGAAGTACTAATAACCTCTTCTCTGCCTGAGCCCTGTGAGTATACAGCTACGCTGGTGAAGTACTAATAACCTCTTCTCTGCCTGAGCCCTGTGAATGTACAGCTACGCTGGTGAAGTACTATTAACCTCTTCTCTGCCTGAGCCCTGTGAGTGTACAGCTGCGCTGGTGAAGTACTATTAACCTCTTCTCTGCTTGAGCCTTGAAGGAATGTATTGTTGGAGAAGAAGTCTTACCTTCCTACTTACCGTCTGAGTCCTGAAGTATGCAGCATCGCTGGTGAAGTAAGCTTTTAGATCACTGTCTCACTACTGTGCACCGACGAAAGTATCCTGTACTGAGGAGAATCCTTACCTTCCTACTTACCGTCTGAGTCCTGAAGTATGCAGCATCGCTGGTAAAGTAAGCTTTTAAACCACTCTCATTATTGTGCACTGACGAAAGTACTTTGTACTGAGAAGAATCCTTACCTTCCTACTTATTGGCCGAGACCTGAGGAAGACAGCATTGCTGACGAAGTAAGCTCTTGAGTCATTGTTCCACTACTGTGCACCGACGAGAGTTCCCCATGACGATGAAGGCCTAGAAGACATCGAATTCAATTAAGATTTGTGCCCTTTTTATATCTTGTGTTCAATAAAGATTATTATTCTTCGGAACTCATCTTGTGTCTGTGTCGTCCATCTGTCGCGGGCCTGTGGTGTCGGCTCCTCGCGGTGGTGGTGTGTTTAAAGTCCGGTGGCGGCGGGTCATCCGAGGTCCGCCCCGGTGACAACACTATTTGCACAGTAATTACAGAGAAAGGTACTCTTATAAAAAAAATAAAAAAAAAATAAATTTATTTACACAGTATATTTGCCCTGACATTTAAGTGTCATTGCAATACAATGTGATAAGGTAAGTAGTAGTACTAAGTACTACATGGTACGTTTTAAATTAAAAACATAGCAAAAACTATTTTTTTTTGGCTTAACGTTAAGTAGTTTAGTAAGAAATGCCAATAAATAGCATTGCCAAAAAGTTTCATTTACAACCCACAGATGTCAAAATTACCCTGTAACTACATTGCACAAGAACATATTTTGCCAGAAATGTGATAAAAACTTTTATATACAACAGACGTACAATTTTTGCCTGGAATATATTAACAGAATAGGTACCTGTTAGTTTTAAAATAATTACATTATAAATAATTTGCTTGTATATCTGGTTGTACACCTTTATTACCCAAAACTTAACATATTGTTCCCTTATACCTACACGGAGGTACACTATAATTACAGAAACATACACTGTAATTTCGGTTTACTTACGAAGTTCTTTGCAGGTTGTATATCTGCTTGTTACCCCTTTATTACCCAAAACTTAACATATTGTTCCCTTATACCTACACGGAAGTACACTATAATTACAGAAACGTACACCGTAGTTTCGGTTTACTTACGCAGTTTTTTGCGGGTCGTAATATAAAGTGTTACCGTATTTTACACTTAAAGCCCTGTTTACAGATCGTTTCTGATGAAATAGAACGGTTAAGATTAAATTTTGGACACATGCTGCTGTCCCGAGAATTTTAGGTTTCTTTCGCTTTCCCCCCCACCAGTAGACTGGGTGTATAGGTGCACTGGAACAGTCCTTCCTAAAACGCATTAAACTTTCGTTTACAAAGACGTGAAACATAACATAAGTCAGTTATGCTGCGTTCACACCAAACGCGAATAGCGCGTCAAATTCACACGCTTGACCACTTCGTGTTAATTCGCGCGTCAAGAGCGAAATTGACGCGCGTAAAATCAAAAGTTTGAAATGAAATTTACGCGCGTCAGAGGCGAAATCCGGAGGCGAAAGTTTCGAAACCTGTTGGCGGCCATCTTTTTTAGATGTTTATCGAGCATTAGCAGTAGCATTAATCGAGAGAGTCACCGCTCCTATATGCTCTGGAGAGCAGAACAGCTGCGTAGGGGACATCGTCGCTGTACTCGGGTCCACCAGACCCTCCGGAGAGTTTCAGGAGTTTCACAATTTGCTCCAGGAGGTAGGTTTGGTGGACCTAACGGTGAGGACGCTGACGAGGACAGCGTAGGCCGTATAAGCCTCGGCCTCGAGTGGTCGCTGCATGACGAGCCCGCGCTGTACAGCCCGGCGCGAGGTTCACCCTCGTCCGCACCTAATCTGTCATTTATTTTTGTTTTGATAATAAATGGAGCCAGCCTCCAAAAGTGAAACCTGTCCTGTGATTTAAAAAAAAAAGTTTTTATACACTAAATTGTGTTTGTTGTCTTTACATTAGATTAATAAAGTTTCATATAATCTAGAATAGATATGGAATAAATAGCATTCAATAAAAAATGAGTATCTCTCATATTGAAATACAGTTTTTATGTGAAAGATTTGCTTTGTTGTGCATTTTAGTCATATTACAAAATAATTTATTGAGGCCAAACATAAAATAACATTATAAACTGTCAGTTCACCACGTGACAGCAGCAAGCAGGCTCCTGATTGGTTAATGCGGCGCGAATTGATGCCGAAGTTCAGATTTTCCAACTCGGGCGGCAGACGCGAATTCGCGTCAAACGCGTGAATGCACAAAAAGCACTAATAAAATCATTCGCGCGTAACGCGCCAGACGCTCAATTCGCGCGAACTTGACGCGCGAATGAGGCGAATTCGCGTCTACCGCGCCGCGCTAAACGCCTCATTCGCACCGCAGGAATTTTTTACGCGCGTGACGCGTCTTTGCATTGACTTAACATTGAAATCACTCGCGCCTGACGCGCTATTCGCGTCCGGTGTGAACGCACCATTAGAATAATCAAATGTAACAATTTATTATGTCAGGTAAATACTAGACACATGATATTAACATTACCTCTGTAGGCCTCTCTGTGGCAGCAGAAACTCTTTATCCCCATCGTCCTGTGAAGATGAGCATTTGGTCGAGTATAGCCTATAACACTATTTGTCATAATGTCTGGTGTATTGAGTGGCTACTTACGACTGACTGGGGCTCTGTTGGGACAAGAGGCTCCAAAAGACAGATATTACCATCAGAATCTGTTGGGACCAACAAAAAACCCAACCCAAAGTAAAATAAATGGAAATATCAAAAATAGCCTATATAAAAAATAACAAATATGTAAACCTCTTACATTTTATGAGGCCCTTGGATCTTCGGGAGTGACTGGCTCTGAAGTCCCTCCAGGAATTCCCTCAGCCAAAAATGCTGCTGCACTGCTAGACACTGGATGCTATTTAGTTATTTAATATGTCAAATGTTTGTAAAGTCAGGTACCCTAGACCCATGATATGCTCAAGCCTTACCTGATTGAATTATGTTTTTAGATTTCATTTTCAGCTGCTGCCATGTTCTTTTAATACCTGCAGGATTTCACATGAACATTAAAATTAGGTTGAACAACATACTGTTCCCTTTCGTGGTCACTCCGAGTTACGTCGGATGACGACGATTGGGGTTTCGCTTAGAAGCCTATCACCTTCGAGTATATAAAACGAGCCAATGGCAATGAAATGCCATGGGTCTGCGGAATTTGCATAGCGTAACTCCGCCCGCCGCAGGGGGTATATAAGGAAGTACGCTGCACAATGCAGACATGCTTTCGCTTCGGAGCCGAGAACTTCTCCACTCCTGCAAGCCAAAGATTCTGAGTTAGTCTTCTCTTACCTTCGAGACGAGCGAGCTCTCCGGTGTTGGTGTGACGGCGATTTCAGCGAGTGCACACTTCCCTGCTGATCTTGTCAGTGATCTGACAGTTAGTGTGATTTCTCCCTGTTCGCTTCAACATCCGCGGAGTTTTCCTCTCACAAAAAGAGCATTGCATGTGGCACGTCTTTTTAAAGATGTCTCGCCCGTGCACTTCTGGTTGTGGTCGCGATGTATTTTCTCCTGATGGGCACAATCTCTGCTTAGCGTGTTTGGGCGTTGATCACGCTGAAGCAGCGTTTGTGGATGATTCATGTTCTCATTGCGGGAACATGACCATCTCCATGCTGCGGTCGAGACTCAATGAGCTCATCAGAGCGAGAGTCCCCTCATCCACACCCCGATCTACGGTCTCCCCGAGAGGCTGTACTTCGGCTGGTGGCCAGGGTGACCTGAGGGTATCTGTGTGGGACAAACCGCCGATACGTCCACGGTCCACACACCCCTCTTCAGCATTGGTACCCGCGAGCGTGCAAACCGAAACCGCCGGTCCCTCTACGGAGGCCCCGCGTGTTTCGTTTGGCGTTCCACAGGAGGATGCAATGTCGATCACTGCATCACAAGGTGGGCATGAGTCCTCGGGAAGTGAGGATTCGGCTGTGTTGCCGCCCTCGGGCGTGCCAGCATTGCCCGAGTCTGATCCCGAGCTGACTGCCATGCTTTCCCGGGCAGCCGCGGCCATTGGGCTCGAGTGGTCCCCGCCGCCCGATCCAGTGCGCTCGCGGCTGGATGATTGGTTTTTGGGAGCGGCCGCTGACATTCGTCGCCGCCTAACCCCAATACCATTCTTCCCGGAAGTGCATGAGGAAGTCACGCGGTCCTGGAAGGCTCCCATGTCTTCCCGCGATCGTTCGTCGGCTTTCTCCGCCTTTCCTCCCCTCGATAGAGCTGATGCTTGTGGGTACACTGGGATTCCCACGGTTGAACGTTCTGTCGCGATGCAGCTGTGTCCGGCAGGCGCTTCATCACGTGGTGATCCTAAGCACCCGTCCAAAGCCTGTGGATTCTCGTCCACTCTCGTGGCGAAGTCTTACAGTGCGGCGGGACAGGCAGCTGCCTCTTTGCATGCCATGGCCATTCTGCAGGTCTACCAGGCCCAGATGCTTCGTGACATGCACGAGGGCAGGACAGACCCAGGGCTCGTTGATGAGCTGCGCGCCGCCACCGACCTCGCTCTCCGAGCGACGAAGGTGACCGCGCGCTCCCTGGGTTTGGTGATGTCCACAGCTGTGGTCCAGGAGAGACATCTCTGGCTGAACCTGGCTGATATGTGTGAGCCCGAGCGGACTCGTCTGCTTGATGCTCCCATATCCCAGGCCGGCCTTTTCGGCGGGGCGGTCGAGGATTTTGCCCAACAGTTCTCGACCGCCCAGAAGCAGACTGAGGCTATCAAGCACATTCTGCCCCGACGCTCCGCTGCTCAGCCGTCGGCACAGAATCCTCAGCCTGCTCGCCGCCGAGGGCGCCCTCCCGCGGCCGCCCCTCCCGCACGGCCCCAGCAGCAACCTTCACCCGGGCCGCGTTGTGGAGGGAGCCGCAGGCAGGCGCCACAGCCCTCTCCAGCCCCGCCGCCCGCTAAACGCCAGGCCGAGCGGCGCTCCTGAGACGGGCTGCTCAGGGTTGGCTTCAATTCTGTCCCAGGAGCTGGTAGCAGGGCCACTCCTTCCCCCGGTGGAGGGCCGGGGGAGAATCTTTTGTTCTCCACTCCCCGCTGCTCGTCCAACGACGAGCAGTACTTTGATGTGGTTGAAGACAGAATTGAATTCCCCAATCCTGAGCCGACAGAGTCCGAGGGACGCAGTGCGCGCCACCCTCGGGTCCCGCCACTGCCGCCCTCCTCTGTCCCAGAGGGGGATGACAGCACGCGCCGCCCATCCCCCTCTGTCGCCAGACCCCTGCCAGAGCACGCCCCCGTGGGACGCGCGCCCTCCCCTGGCCTCCTCTGGCAGGACGCGGTTAATGACCGTGCCCCCGCACAGGGCCGCTATGCCACCCTCGCCGGTGCCGGTCATTCCGCCTCGCTGCCCCACCGACGGTACGTCTGTGGTTCGTATGACCCCGCTGGTGCACTTTCTGGAGGCCTGGCTAGAGCTTCCCAGACTGTCCCGCTGGGTCGCGAGAACCATTAGGCTCGGCTACGCGATTCAGTTCGCGAGATCTCCTCCCCGCTTCAGGGGAGTCCGCTTCACTATGATCGGTGGCAATGCCCCTGTCATGAGAGCGGAGGTCGCCACCCTACTGGCGAAGGGTGCGATCGAGATTGTCCCTCCAGCCGAAATGAAGTCCGGCTTCTACAGCCCTTACTTCATTGTACCCAAGAAGTCCGGTGGGTTACGGCCAATCCTCGACCTGCGCGTCTTGAACCGCTCCCTTCACAGGCTGCCGTTCAAGATGCTAACGGCCAAACACATCCTCCAGTGTGTGCGGCCGCAGGATTGGTTTGCAGCGATCGACCTGAAGGACGCCTACTTCCATGTCTCCATTTTTACCTCGACACAGACCGTTTCTACGGTTTGCTTTCGAGGGGCAGGCATACCAGTACGCGGTTCTCCCTTTCGGGCTAGCCCTGTCTCCTCGCGTCTTTACGAAGGTCGTCGAGGCAGCCCTTGTTCCCCTCCGGGAACACGGGGTTCGCATCCTGAACTATCTCGACGACTGGCTGATCCTAGCTCACTCTCGAGACCAGGTTTGCGAACACAGGGACCTAGTGCTCCGGCACCTAGCTCGTCTGGGCCTTCGGGTCAACTGGGAGAAGAGCAAACTCTGCCCCGTGCAGAGGATCTCTTTTCTCGGTATGGAGATCGACTCGGTCGCCATGTGCGCGCAGCTTACGAGCGAGCGCGCGCAGTCACTGCTGACTTGTCTTCGTCAGTTCGAGGGCAAGAGTGCGGTTCCACTGAAACTTTTTCAGAGGCTCCTGGGGCATATGGCATCCGCAGCCGCAGTAACGCCGCTGGGATTGCTTCATATGAGACCGCTTCAGCTTTGGCTTCGCGATCGAGTCCCGAGGTGGGCATGGCAACACGGCACGCTCCAAGTCCCAGTGACTCCAGCCTGCCGTCAGACCTTCACCCCGTGGGCGAACCTCAGTTTTCTACGGGCCGGAGTGCCCTTAGAACGAGTTTCCCGGCATGTTGTTGTATCAACAGATGCCTCCAACACGGGCTGGGGCGCCATGTGCAATGGTCATGCTGCCGCGGGCTCCTGGACAGGACCCCAGCGCCTTTGGCATGTCAATTGCCTTGAGTTGCTGGCTGTACGTCTCGCCCTGCACCGCTTCCATGCGCTGCTCAGGGGTCAGCACGTACTAGTCCGATCAGACAATACCGCAACAGTAGTTACATCAACCATCAAGGTGGTCTACGCTCCCGCCGTATGTCGCAACTCGCTCGCCACCTCCTCATATGGAGTCAGAAGCATCTGAGGTCGCTTCGAGCCATTTATATCCCGGGACACCTGAACCAGGCGGCCGACGAGCTGTCTCGAGTTCGGCCTCTCGCTGGAGAATGGTGACTCCATCCCCGGACGGTTCAGCTGATTTGGGATCAGTTCGGCGACGCACAGGTAGACCTGTTTGCCTCCCACGACTCGTCCCATTGCGACCTGTTTTATTCCCTGACCGAGGGCACGCTCGGCACGGATGCACTGGCGCACAGCTGGCCGCGGGGCCTACGCAAGTATGCGTTTCCCCCAGTGAGCCTTCTTGCGCAGACCTTGCGCAAGATCAGGGAGGACGAGGAGCAGGTCATTTTGGTTGCCCCGTATTGGCCCAACCGGACCTGGTTCTCCGAACTAGTACTCCTCGCGACAGCACCTCCCTGGCCAATTCCTCTGAGGAAGGACCTCCTTTCTCAGGGACGGGGCACCTTATGGCACCCTCATCCCGATCTTTGGAACCTCCACCTGATCGTCAGGTTCCTGAGGGGAGCGAGGAGACTAAATCCTCCTCGTCCTCCCCTCGTTCCCTCTTGGGACCTCTCAGTGGTTCTAACTGCCCTGCAGAGTGCTCCATTTGAGCCTTTGCAATCAGTGGAGCTTAAGTTCCTGTCAATGAAGACAGCGCTCCTGGTTGCATTGGCCTCCATCAAGAGGGTAGGGGACCTGCAGGCATTTTCGGTTGACGAAGCGTGCCTGGAATTCGGGCCGGCTGACTCTCACGTGATCCTGAGACCCCGGCTTGGATATGTGCCCAAGGTTCCTACCACACCCTTTCGAGACCAGGTAGTGAACCTGCAAGCGCTGCCCTTGGAGGAGGCAGACCCAGCCTTGGCACTGCTCTGTCCAGTACGCGCCCTCCGTGCTTACGTAGACAGAACGCGGTGTTTCAGGACCTCAGACCAGCTCTTGTCTGTCATGGTGGGAAGCTGAAGGGAAAGGCTCTCTCAAAGCAAAGGTTATCTCACTGGATAGTGGATACCATTGCTTTGGCATACCAGCAGCAAGGTCGTCCGTGCCCCCTTGGTGTGAAAGCCCACTCCACACGTAGTGTGGCTTCCTCTTGGGCTCTAGCGCATGGCGCCTCGCTAACAGACATTTGTAGAGTTGCAGGCTGGGCGACACCCAACACATTCGCGAGATTCTATAATCTCCGCGTAGAGCCAGTTTCTTCTCATGTACTCGCTTCAACCAGCCGGTGCTAGATTCTGCTCAGGTGTCTTCGCTTGCTCGCCATTCCTCTCCACGGACGGGATACGTGCGATATTCTCTCAGGTGAGTCTGATAAGCTCTGAGTTCCTCCAGCACTGGTGACGTCAACGCCTGAGTTATGCCAATCTGCCATAACGCAGCTTTTGCGCTTGACTAGGTGCCTCCATGTGCATGGTTCCCCCTCTGGGCGACCCCCACATGTGTATTCCACTGTAAGTCTCCTTGTGAGCGTGTGTCTTTCCCTTGGCAAGCCACCTTGCCACCCCTGGGGTTTAAAATTCCACCTGCGGCTGGACACCCCAGTGATTCTCCATATGCATCCCTCTGGGTCATATGTGTATTCTAAGTCCCCCCCATCAATGGCTGGGCATGATTGCATATTTCTCTCTGGAGATATGCTTCCCAGTGTACCTTGGTATCCCTGTGTTAAGTAGGACTCCTTCGTTCGTGCTAGTCTCACAACAGGGAGCTCAGACTTACGCAGGGCACTGGAAGACAGCCGAGGTGGCGTGATTAGACTGGAACCCCAATCGTCGTCATCCGACGTAACTCGGAGTGACCACGAAAGGGAACGTCTCGGTTACGGATGTAACCCTCGTTCCCTGAGTGGGAACGGAGACGTTACGTCTTCCTGCCACTTCCGCTGTACCGCTGAAAAACGCCTGGGTGGGGCCAGTCTCGGCTCCTCAGCGAAGGCATGTCTGCATTGTGCAGCGTACTTCCTTATATACCCCCTGCGGCGGGCGGAGTTACGCTATGCAAATTCCGCAGACCCATGGCATTTCATTGCCATTGGCTCGTTTTATATACTCGAAGGTGATAGGCTTCTAAGCGAAACCCCAATCGGCGTCATCCGACGTAACGTCTCCATTCCCACTCAGGGAACGAGGGTTACATCCGTAACCGAGACGTTCTTCCAGTTTCAGCTCTGATATTATAACAGTTGGGTAAGTTACTCTAAAATAGTTATTAATTACTAACTACAAATGACATCTTCAACAGTGTAATTAGATTATTGTAATAATGACTATCTTTAGAAAGTATTGGTCTACTTATTACTAATTACTAAATCCCATATCAACCTCAACCACTTGAACAATACAAGGAGAGACAAGAAACTGCACTTTTAATGCTTTCAAATAAACAATATACAATTGCATGAATTATTCTTGAATTGACCAAAGTGTGTAGAGGGAGAAGGTTACATTAAAAATATACCTTTTAAAAAATTATGTTAAATATACAGAATTGTTCTATTGTCTAATGCAATTATATCAGATTTTAATTTAAATTACAGAAGAATTAAGAGTAATCCCTTTATTTAAATTACAGTATTTAGATTACTTGGTAATTAATTACACCCAACACTGTATAACAGTAATTAAATGTAAACTTTCTCACTGACTCGAGCAACTATAGCTAACTCTCTGTCCATCGCTGCTGGAGCCGATATTTAAAATAATAATAATAATATGTGTTCGTACTCTCCATATGCTTGCAGAAGCTCATCCAGTTCTGCTGGTGAGAAATATGAAGACCTCTTTTTGTCTGGCGCTGTTGCCATGGTGACTCATAATATCTGAGCTCCATTGATAATGGCTTTTTATAGTTGTGGTGCACGCGCCTAACTCAGAGTAGGTCAACTCAGAGTTGATTGAACTATCTCATTTCAGCTGTTCTGTAACCGAAAACTCCCATCAGTTTCCCATCATAGGGTAAGTCAACTCAGAGTTCAAGTTTTAACTCAGAGTTGGTTGAACCTCCTCTCTGAAACAGGCCCCTGTTCCTCCTCGTCTTCGTGTGCTTGCTACCATGTTACGTGACACATAATCAGATTTTATACTAAATATATCTAAATCTGTTTTATATCTTATATTTTGGTTTGGTATAATCCCAACATGGATTAACAGCGTGCTTATGTTTAAAATGTTTTACTTTAGGAATGTTGAGCAAATATTTTTTAACAGTAACAGTAGCAGATCTACCAATCTAGTTTCTGAAGCCACTGTCTCGTATTGATGAGGTGCTCCTATAAGGCCATGTGTTGTACAGTCAACTTGTTTGGCACAAAAGCAGATCCACCAATTATTTTGTTCCTGTTTACATGAATGTATGTGATAGCTCTGGCTACTGTGGACGTGATCTATAGGGAATTTTAATAATTCATCATGAATATGATTAATATTTTGCATATTACAGTTACATTAATTTATCGAAACTGAAACTAGATCGATATATGAATGATTACCATAACGGGTTATGGTTCGTCATTAATACATCAATAGTCTTATTTCAAATCGAAGTTATGGGATAACTTTAATGGAATTAATTTAGCTATCAAACAATCTGTTTGTCCAGCAAATGCGGCCGTAAGATCAACTTATCAACTTCTCAGTAAAGTTATCACTTCTTATAATTTCCGGAAAATAGTTTCTGGCCATGAAACTATTATCCTGTCCTTATAAAATTTAGGTTACTGAAAAGTAACAAATCAGCTTTGTAGCTTAAGATCAAACATTTCATTGACTCGTAATATGGGCATTTAAGACAGATGCACTCAGGGATATATGGAATTTTAATAATTGGACTAATACATCGAACTAAGGAATACAAAATACTACAATTTACACAAGTAAATATGTATGTCTATACAGAACACGTAAACAAATACAAGACTAAGCGAATAACGAAAATGAGAGAGAGAGAGAGGATAAAAAGGTGAGAGAGATGAGATCGGAAAATGAGAGAGATGAGAGAAAGTGAAACTAAACTCTCAGGATGGCAATTTCACAGACAAGGTAACCTTTGAGAGACAACAAAGAAATCACATTAAAAGTTCAATTCAATAATCAATACTTGCATATGGTTATCTTTGTATGAGGAAGGAAGGCGCATGTTTTTCTCCGTCGAAGCTGGGCGTGTTCTTTTCCTGTCTTTCGGGGCAAGCAGACTCGCGCGAAGTTTCAAAGGTTCACCGAACGTGAAGTTGCCAAAGAAGTAATTCAGACTAAGTTAATTTTCCCTCGTGGGTGGAAATGAACACAGGAGAATAGGAAAAACAAAAGACTAAAAGAAAAGAAATAAGATGAGAAGCAGGCCGAAGCCGGTCCGGACTTGGGTTTCCAAAGTTTTCCGAAGGGAAGAGAGTTTCCGAAAAAGAGAGAGAGAAACAGGCAAGTTGAGGGAATCCCGTCCCCGCCCCTTTTAACGTGACGGGCAAATCATGTGTCGAGATTTTTTGAGCGGGAAGATTCCTTGGTTTGTTTGGAACAGCCTCCTGGCTCGAGTTACAGTGGTGTTTGACTTAAGCCTTTCGGCTCCAGAAATATGAAATGTGTAAAACAATGTACATTACTGCATTCTGCTATCAAAATTCGACTCCGTTAGATTGAGAGAATTACAGAGATATCAAACACATCACATGAAGGTTATAGAAATGCAAAGTTACGGGAGATATGCAGAATTACACACATTTAAAGTTTTGATTAACACACGATAACATTGCAGATACACAAATTTGATATGGGAGAATCAAATCCTTGTTTATACATTTCTTAAGTGGTTATACATAAATGTAGGATTAACACTTTATTCCTACTCCTCTCCTAGAATCTCAGTTGGCTTGACATTCCGTTAGGGCAATAAAAACAAAGTGGGGGTAAGGCAATTGCCAGACAGTGTTGGTGACATTCTTAAACTAAAACACTTTTGATTCAAGATTACACATTAGAAAACTATACCTCTATTATAAAGCAAAACTAATCACACAAGCATATAGGAATGTACATACATTAAAGAGGATATTTCTATCCTAAGTTATACACAAAGGATGTGTGTGTGTGTGTGTGTGTGTGTGTGTGTGTGTGTGTGTGTGTGTGTGTGTGTGTGTGTGTGTGTGAGGTGACTTCTCAGTCTCCCAGGGGTCGTAAAGTGTTATCCTATAGAAGGGGGTCGGGTTACAGGAATGTGATCCTGTTAGGGATTCATTCTTTAGGAATACACTTAAGATTTGAAGTTACATACCAGAAAATCATAACCATCGCATAACAGGGCTAACCAGTTATGCAACGCACAAACCTATCAAATACATCTTAGTAATTACTTACATGATGAGTGTAAAGAAGCGTTTGTGTGTGTGTGGAGTCACATAGAAAGTTTCGTTATCTCTTTGGTGCAGAGAGGAATGTTGGTTTCAGGTTCTGGGGTGTCTCTGAAATGCAATGAGTGTCGGTTCAGAATAGTTCAGAATAGTGTAAAGTGTAAAAGTTCAGAATAAATGTGCTTAGAAAACACAGAGAGTCCGAATTTGTTAATTAAGAACAAACGAACGAACGAACGAACGAACGAACGAACGAACGAATGATTCATAGCCCATATATGCTACATATGAAAATGCAGTCCTGGGAAGAAGTGTGTTATTGAGGGCATGCATGTAATTCAGAAGTGTGTGGCAGAAGGATGAAGACAATCATGTCAATGCGCAGTACATTCATATTGTGAACTTAAGAGCACAAAAACCAACCGCTAAGAAAAGCAGCAGAAGGAGAAACAACCATACAAACGTGTGCAGCGTGACTCATATATTTTGTCTATGGAGATGGATCAAAATATGTATGGATTGGAATATTACATGAAAGTCTTTTTTTTCTGTTCTTCATTAAGCCTGCGTGTTCAGAGATCTCTGACTCACAATCATGGCCGCTCAGCAGCCTCCACCCTTCACACTGCGGCTGACAGCAGCAACATTTCAGGCCTGATTCTCACAGAGTGTGTTTGAGGAAGAACGAGAGAGAGGAACTTCAGTTACACCTTCACAACTCTAAAGAAAAAGATGCTTCCTTCGAAGAGACACCTCTTATTTCAAGGTCTATTTTTATTCAGATGCTCGGTATCAAGCTATTTGACTTGTGCTGTTGTAAGCTCGCGCTCGATCGGCCCAAAACCGGCATCCGACCAGCGCGGAAGGTCTTTACGTGTTACTGTCCTTTTCTCGAGGCAAAGTATTTTTTGATTAAATGCAATACATTTGAATATGTATTCTCTCGTTATTTCATCTGACTCAATAAATGAAAAGGTTTTAATGATATCTGTGCATCATTAAATGTGAGCGAATGTTTGACTATTCCTTTGAACTCTTTAATGAAAATAATGTCAAAGTCAGTTAGAGTAATCAAATGTAACAATTTATTATGTCAGGTAAATGTATCATGCCAATTTCATAATCAATTCAAAGATAATCGATACAAAACATCAAATGCTCTGGAATAAAGAGAAGAGATGCGAACCCAACTCTATACATGAAGCTGAGAGGTCTCACTGTCAGCCTCACGGGCTAATCTGAGGTACAGAAAGGTTTAGAGGTTGCACCTTTTGGGGGTGTGTGACCATTTGCCAGGAGACCACCTTCCTTTGTGTGCCAGTTATCCTTAAACTCTTAAAAACCTTATTACCTTTTGTTTTACTTATTTGGAAATGAGACATTTGTACCAGTCACACTGAGACATTTCAAATGATACTAAATATGTTCAATACTCGATGTCAATCATTCACATCAAACTATACATTTTCTTGAGTGAATTCAGATGATCTGAGCATGAGAGAGAGGGGGTGAGAAGAGGGAAAGAGATGTAGATTAAGATGACTCGGGGGTGAGACTTCCGTCTCTAGTGCACGAGGGCTAGTTCAGATGTTAATTTCCAGAGAGGTCCTTTAGTCCTCTCAGGGTCTGGTCGCTCTTCAACCAGACTGTCCAGCATCTCCTAATTTCTCAATTCTTACACTGTGCTCTGCTGGTTTTGGTCCTAGTTTGGATCAAATCTTCACTGCAGCTTTTCAGTGTGACTAGATATAGATATATATAGATAGATATAGATATAGATATCTACAGATATAGATCAGCAAAGTGTTCTAACCACACCAGTCATGATGACTCACATGCACTCATATCACACTCTCACACGCACACACACTTATACATGTTCTCATCTGCCTCTATCAAAGCATCAAATATAAAAATAAACATATTTTCTGAATTTATTCATGATGTCTCTTTCACTAGCTTATGTGAATATCTGTTTTAAGTATTATATGTGTCTAGGATGGTCATGTTTGTGCATGAATGTGTACAACTTATGTCCGTAAGTGACTGTGTGTTTGTGGGCATGTTTTTAGATGATATTTAAACACTGTTCACTAAAGTTCTGATTGCTTGTTAATCCTTGATTATAAAGTCCTGTGGAGGAAATCGTAGGGTTCTCTAAGGTTGTGTGTGTATATGTTTGTGTATGAGTGTGTACATATGGCCGTGTGCGGGGTGAGTGAGTTTTCAATATCTCTGTAAATAATCAGATGTGTGTGCAATCACTATCTCAACACTCAACTGGTTAAAGTTGTGGCCCATCTCTTAAAGGAGAACTCCGGTCAATTTTAACATTGAGCTCATTTTTTTGTACATTTGGAGTGCTGTCAATACAGAGAACAACAACAAAAATCGGTGTTGCCCACACCGAGTTATTCTATTTTTAAAATTTGCACCCTATTGACTTCAATGGGGCAAGTAGTAAGCCTGCTTTTTAGCCTCTTAACATCCTTTAAGTGTCATTACAAGTGCACAGAAAATGTGAGTGATTCCTTCCGAGTGAACACGAGTGGATCTGACTGCAGTAGATGTTAGAGATATTAATAAAAATGAAGTTAATTCAGCCAGCGCTCATACCTTTGTTTACATCCTGTTTTCGGTGGAAGGCCATAGTAATCGATTGTCGAGTTCAGGCGCGTGATCATAGGTACTAAACCTATGCGCGTGAACTCGACAATCGATTACTATGGCCTTCCACCGAAAACAGGATGTAAACAAAGGTATGAGCGCTGGCTGAATTAACTTCATTTTTATTAATATCTCTAACATCTACTGCAGTCAGATCCACTCGTGTTCACTCGGAAGGAATCACTCACATTTTCTGTGCACTTGTAATGACACTTAAAGGATGTTAAGAGGCTAAAAAGCAGGCTTACTACTTGCCCCATTGAAGTCAATAGGGTGCAAATTTTAAAAATAGAATAACTCGGTGTAGGCAACACCGATTTTTGTCGTTGTTCTCTGTATTGACAGCACTCCAAATGTACAAAAAAATGAGCTCAATGTTAAAATTGACCGGAGTTCTCCTTTAAAGGGGAAGTTCTGATATGCAGTTTGTCTTCAAGGAGAAGTTGACTTTGTTTCTTCAGCATGCCCTTAATCAAGTGTTTTCATCAGCCTCTTCTGCATGACTTTATCAGTACAAAGTTGTGTTATATAATACTGCAAGGAAGATAAAAAGAGAAATGAATTTGAATCTAAATTTGAACTTTTTGCAAGTTGAGTGCTTTTGACTCTGTCTGGGATCAGGTGAAAGAGTTTTAACTTTAGCTCTGGTAATTCTTCCAGCTGTGTACCAAGCCCTTGCACATTTACAAAGACTACGCTTTACAAAGATGCCTACACACACACACACACACACACACACACACACACACACACACACACACACACACACACACACACACACACACACACACACACACACACACACACACACACACACACAACACTCATGCACTGAAAACAAATCCTGATCATTTCAAATTATTTTTTATTTTCTTTATATATATATATATATATATATATATATATATATATATATATATATATATATATATATATAATTTATTTTTTTAATGTGTGTTAGTTATCAGTGCATCGCACTTGTAAAAACACACTTAATGACCTTTTTAAACCAAAAATTGTAAAAAGAAAAGGTCGAGCCTTATTTGTTGGCAGATGCCACTTGGTTTGATATACTGTGTCGAATGCAATGAAATACACATTTTAAAGTGTCATTTAAGTGCTGTTTTCAAGTACTACTTTGAGCCACTCAAATGCAGTGACAAATTATAAATGATGTCTTTATAAATGATGTCTTCAAAATCACACAAGGCAAATCAGTTAGATCCAAGTACTTAAGTAAACACAAAAACAGTTAAATAAATATAGACATTGAAAAGAGTATATTTTGGCATATGCACATATGCAGATCCAGAGCTGTATCTTGTGAGGGAAGAAGTGAGAAGATGGAGGCGACCTGATAACAGCCTCTTGTGTGACTCTTGGTCAGGCAGCTCTGTTGCATCAGTGGGCTGAGTTTCATCTGCAGGCCTTATGACACATGAAAACTATATAAATACAGTTTGAAAATCATTTTTTATTGTTTACTCTAAAATTAAGTAATTAATGATATAAAATGAATTGCTGCTTGACAAAATCCAGTTTAAAAAAGCTGGCTAATTTAGCTGCTGTTTGGTGGGATTAGTTCACCAGTTAGATGATTAGTACTGTTACACTGCAAAAAATGAAATCTTGCAAAGTAAAAAAATCTTAAAATAAGGCAATATTACTTGTTTTTTTTTTTCTTCTAAGATAAATTAACTAGCCTAGAACTAAAAGCAAAAGATTATTTTGCTTGTTTTGAGAAAATATAACTTGAATTTTCTTACTTAGAAAAAAATGCCAGTTCTGGTGATTTCTTTAAATGAATTAAGTATCTTTTTAAAGTGTATGGTATATTTTGACACAGTCTATCCTAGAATCAGAAATTTCAAGCCAGATTTTCTTATTTTAAGAGCACAACATTTCTTATTTTTAGAAAACAATGTTAGCACATTCACATTTTTTTTTATTGTTTCCTACTTTACATTGAATGAATCCATGAGGCATTTATATAGTGCTTTCATATGTACTACTGTACACCCAAAAGCGCTTTACAATCATATCAGGGGATCTCTCCTCAACCACCACCAGTGTGCAGCATCCACTGGGGTGATGCGATGGCAGCCACAGTACAACGGTGCCAGTGCGCTCACCACACACCAGCTAGTGGAGAGGAGAGAGAGTGATAGAGCCAATTCAGTGAATTGAACATTATTTAGTTTGAACCAAATGAGAAACAAGTTGCAAATCAGAGAAACATAACATTTTATTCGGTGCTGACAAATGTCAATTTATAGAGACAACATCTTGTACACCAAACAGTATCCAGTAACTTCATTTTAAAATATTAGTTTACCCCAAAATGAAAATTTCCTGATAATTTACTCACCCCAATGGCATTCAAGATGTTCATGTCTTTCTTTCTTCAATGGAAAAGAAATTAAGTTTTTTTAAGTAAAATATATTAGGATTTTTCTACATACAATGGACTTGAATTGCAACCAAAATGTAGAAGTTCAAATCAATGTAGTTTCAAAGGGCTCTGAAGTGCTTCAAACGGCTCTCCTCGATCCCAGCTGAGGAATAGGGTCTTATCTAGCGAATCGATCAGTCATTCAAAAAATAAAATATACTTACAATAAAAAAATGATATACTTTTTAACCACAATTGTTAGTCTTTTGCTGGACTGCGACGCGCCGGGCATGACGCGTTCCAGTCCAGCACAAGACTAACAATTGTGATTAAGTATATCATTTTTTATTTTATCTTTTGAAAATGACTGATCGATTCGCTAGATAAGACCCTATTCCTCAGCTGGGATCGAGGAGAGCCGTTTGAAGCACTTCAGAGCCCTTTGAAACTACATTTATTTGAACTTCAACATTTTGGTTGCAATTCAAGTCCATTGTATGTAGAAAAATCCTAAAATATTTTACTTAAAAAAACTGAAGAAAGAAAGACATGAACATCTTGGATGGCATTGGTGTGAGTAAATTATCAGGAAATTTTCATTTTGGGGTAAACTAATCCTTTAACAATAGCCAAGTACACACAAGGTGCTGAACATTTACTTTTAGCATGTATCTTCAAATGTCTTCTCTTTTAGATCAGTACAGTCAGTAATGAAAAAAAAAAAACAACAAAAAAAAAAACAAGAAGAGAGGACACTGACTGTGCTTTCCCTTTACTTTTCTTTGTTTTCCAGTAAATTAGCAGTCAGTGGTGCACTTGTAAATCTCACACACATCTCCGAGATAATACTTGAGAGGAATGTAAGTACGGTTCTTAAAACTGAGTGCATAATATGATGTATAATCTACAATTTCATCTGAAACCACTATCTCAGTGGCTTGAGCAAGGTTTGGGACCTCAATATCATAAGAAGCAAACTCACGACTGAAACCCACTGTATTATAAACTTGACATTCAAAGCAATACAAGGAAGAATTTACAATGTACATGTCCTTTATGAGCCCAAATACAGGAACGCCTTCATTTACATTGATTACAATCACTGATTTCTGGCGCAAGTACTTGTGGCCACTTAGCTCAAGCCATTGTGCAGACACCACATGATGCACGTTTTCTACCCCCAAAAAAGCTCTCATTTTATCCTGCACATACTTCATATTTTCCACTTCAAATACAGGACCCAATAGAATGTCTTTAGAAAAAATTGGGTGATTCTCACGACTGATATTTTGACAACTCTCAAACATCTGATTGTGTTTAACCAAGGACTTGCAAACATTCCTGAAATTTAACTTGGAAGACCACTGTTTGAAAAAACAGTGTTTAGATTCAAATCGCATACACATCTGTCTGACCATTGGACCTAAATCTTTAATCTGTTCAGGAATATGTATCAAATAATGTTGCTTTGGTGTTATATTGTTCTCAGGAAATAACCGTTTCACATTGCTCAAATGTTGCTAAATAAGCAACTTAAGCTTTGCTGTAGTGGCCAATGCAATAACTGGTGCAAATAAGATCTGAACAATCACTATTACAGTTTTTTTCAATTGTTTACACGCAATTTTGAAAATCGGGTTCTTTTTTTCAAAACAGAATAACAATTATCCAAACACCACACTCAATTTGCATAATTCCTAGATTGTTTGCAAAATGACACACTTCAGTCAAAACATAAACACATATTTGTGAAAATGCTATTAGTTTTCATTTGACCAACACAGTCCTCAATGATCAGACACTATTGCAGCCAGTTACACACAGCTGTGATAAATATAAAACACATTTGTAAAAAAACTAATTTTAGGAAATAGCATGTGCTAGATTTTTGGCCAGACATTGTTATGTAAGGGATAATTTAGATGACAAAAAAAAAAAAAGTGACATACCCACAACATTCTTCATGATTAGTTTGAGATATAGGGAGAATGTACACAAATAGGCCTACTATAAATTTACAAAGCACTGCACAACACTGATGCTGTGACTGAATATTTCAAGTATTTATTTCAATACTTACACAGTATTTCTTACCATAATCAGTTACAGTAATCAACCAACAATGAAATCAATGAAACAAAATAAAATATGTAGACAAATAAAAATTACTGCATGAAGTACATACACTTTGACTCTGAAGAAAAACTACTGTAAAAGCAACAAGAATACTGTAACTATGCATCATCTCTCCGTCTGGCTGGATCAGGCCATAAGATTTCATCCACATCACAGGCTATGTCTTCAATGGCATAAGTCCTTCCCTACCTCTTCCTCTACCTAGGCCTCTTCCTCTACCTCCTTCTCCTCTTCCTCTACCTCCTTCATCTCCTCTTTGAGCTCCCCCTCTCATTCTCACTCTTCTTTTTCTTCTAGCTCCTTCCATCTTCGTTGAAGACAGGTGAATTCACCTGCTACCTTTTATAGCACACCTGAGTGCTGCGTTTTCAAATTAGCACATGTGTGCTTCCACACCTGGTGGTTGTGTTTATCCAATTCGTTCATTAGTGTGGTCATTGGCAATCCGGTGCTTTGTAATGACAAGGAAGTAACCTCACAATCCTTATCTGTGTCTAAGGTGTGAAAATGTGTGTAGAGTTTTACAAATCACTGTGTGTAATGTTTTGCAAAAAGGGTGAAGCAGACATTGTGTGTAATGTTGTGCAAATCTGTGGAGGTGTTTTGCTCCTTGGAGTAGAATTTTGCAAATTGTGTGGAAATTTTTATTTTAGTGTGTAAACAATCGTAAAAAACTGTAACTCAATAATCACTTGAAAGTATTCATTTCTTTCACAGCTGTCCAACACGAATGGCAGGATCTTCAATAGGACAAGCATTTGCCCAGCTGATTGCTTTAGTCTGTTGTCATTTGATGATAACGTGGTCACAGTAATGGGGCACATCAGTTGAGTATGGGTATCCTAGAATAGCACTGTTAAATGTGTCCAGTTCCAGTTGCCCTGATAGCACTAGATGTTTAAGTACAGTTTTAACTTCCAGTTGTGCCACACCTTCTAATATCACATGCATAATGTCCTGAGGTGTTTGCCTGATGAGATCAAAGGCTGGAAAATCAATCAGATTGCTTTTCCTATTAATTCCATAAGTGGTTTTCAAACTGCTTCTCAGAAAGTCTGTGGCTGCCCTCTCAATTGCATTACACTGTCCGACATGTCTATCTAAAGACCGTTTGACAAAGTTTTCTGCATCAAAGTGAACTTGCATATCCTCAAAACTACACTCACAGTGTCGGCATTTGCGGAAAGCAAATCCAACTCCCTCTTTAAAGCCTGTTAGCTCGTGCTGAGCCAGGGTGTCACCACAGAGAGAAACTACGGCACCATATAGTGTCCGCTCCCCGTGGGCAGTTTTGATGTTCACTCCGTTATACAACAAATTCAAATCCTCTTGTATTCTCTGCAAAATCACATCTACACCACACTTGATTTTGCAATGGCAAGTAGACGGATGGCAGCTAACTTAGACCTCTGTTTAGGATTTATATTGGCCAAAGTGTAGTACACCATTAGCAGTTTGTTTTTTGAGGCATAAGACCCCAGAGGATTGCACAGTTCGATCTCATCAGTATACAGGATAAGCTGCAGAGCATTGGGTCTCACAGAGAACAGTGGATGTGACTTCAAAATATCCCCATCAATAATGTCATTGATAAATCCAGCCTTGCTTTGGCTTGGTCCATTGTCAAACATGGCTAGAATCATTGGATGTGAAAGTAGTTGTTCCAAACTTCGGACCAAAGGAATATAGTAAAAGCATACTCTTCTTATTGTTAGAGCTTGTGAGGCTCGTCTTCTCCTAAAGGACGCAGTCTGGGAAATTTCAATTTCTTCAGCTTCAACTACCTTGAACTGCTTTTTTAGATTTGAATCTTGCATATATGTGGTGGAAACTGTGTCAAAAGGGTCTTCAAAATTATTAAAAATGTTGCAAACTTCACTCATCAGTTGATCTGGGACTCCTGATTGTCTCTGAATAACATCTGTAATTTGGCTCCGAAGGCAGTCCAACAGTGAGGCTTGATACTGCTGCACCCCGGAAATAATGTCACTGACAGCTCGCTGAAAAAAAAGCAATCATTTAGAATTAAACAAATTCATGCACAATTAAGGATGATAACAGAATGTAAGAATTCATGTTTATTGCTGTAATTTCACAATTCACTTCAGTCTCTTACCTTGGAAAGGCAGTGTTTCACTCTTGAAGTCAGTACAAATGCAGAAGCATGCTTTCTCAGTTTATCAACTTCAGGCTCATCACTTTCTTCTTGCTGGAAATGAAAAACATTTCAAGACTTTAGAATTTAATACGCATTTATAAATAACGCAATATAAAGTGCAACAGTGCCCATTTAATTTTTTCATCAACCTTGGTTCTGGAGGCATTTTATTCCTATTCAGTTTTCAATTTTGATGACAATTTCTTTGATCAATAATTATATACCATGAATGAGCCAGGAGGAGATCATTAAAAAGAGACAGCATTACAAACTGACAAAGCAAAAAAGGTATTTGAAAATCAGATAAAAAGACAACAGCACAGAACTGAGTACTTAACGGCTTTAACACAGGAATGGACTTCAATTCCAGTGACAATTAAGTTAAATGAGATATGCTTGTATTTCTGTGTGATTCCTGGATTCTTTGATTAATGCAGAATAGAGGGATGTATGATGTCAAAAAAGTCAAAGTATCGACAAGTTATGTTTACCAACAGGCTTTATTTTACTCATAAATTAAAAAAACCTGTTTTCAAATGCTTGCCATTATTGTGTAAATCAGTGTTCTTCAACCCTGCTCCTGAAGGACCCCCAACACTGCACGTTTTCTTTGTCAGTGTTGGGGGTCCTTCAGGAGCAGGGTTGAAGAACACTGGTGTAAATGAACTGAAATCAGAAAACTTTGTTTGTGTAACGGTCACCAGCTGGAGTGCCCTTGAGAGCCACCAGAGGGCACTCCACATAAGACTATTATCACTCACAAACTACATTTCCCATACTCACTGCCCAGACTCATCATCACTTATCAATGATCACATTCACCTGTACCTCATTCACTGATTGCATTCACCTGTTTCTCATCATCCTGTTAGTCTCAGTCTATTTATACCATGTTCATTCATTCACTCACCGTAAAGTCTTGTTTAAGTGTTACACTGCATTACTGAGCATTCTCCTGGTTCTCTTGCTTCTCTTGCCTCTTGGTTTTGGTTCTCTTGCCTCTTGGTTTTGGTTCTCTTGCCTCTTGGTTTTGGTTCTCTTGCCTCTTGGTTTTGGTTCTCTTGCCTCTTGGTTTTGGTTCTCTTGCCTCTTGGTTTTGGTTCTCTTGCCTCTTGGTTTTGGTTCTCTTGCCTCTTGGTTTTGGTTCTCTTGCCTCTTGGTTTTGGTTCTCTTGCCTCTTGGTTTTGGTTCTCTTGCCTCTTGGTTTTGGTTCTCTTGCCTCTGGTCCCTGGATTACTCTCTTGCCTCTGGGGTCCGTTCTCTGTACGTTGCTTAAATCATCTGAGATCAAATGAGACATCCAAGATGATATCATCGTGCTAATCATGATCTGGCTAATTAGGTTCTTCGAACACACTTGCCGGATATGATTAGTATAGCTGGGCTGAGTTATCTGAGATAATTGCGCGTTCATGCGAAGTTTAAAAGTGGATATGTATCGATAGTAGAAACATTGATCAGCAATGCTGCTATTGGCTGCTCAGCGTGGCCAAAGAGCGCGCTCAGTTTTTCTCCTCAGCAGAGCAAGAACTAATAGTCGAAGTTTATTCGGAATTTTAATGTTTAATCAAAACGCCAGGGAACACCTCAAAGTCTGCAGAAGCCAGGAGAGAGGGCTGGCAAAAAGTAGCAGACAATTTGAATCCGTTAGAAGTGGCCATGTTAGATGTTTTTATCACTTATTAGCCTATATTTTTGTATTGTAATAATTGCATAATTACTTTGGTTCATTGTAATGTCAGTCACCACACTAGAACATGGGAACAAATAAAAGTGAAGTACAAAAATATTCTACATAATGATAATTTTTAGTTATATAGTGTCTTTTATAAAAGGCACTGTTAAATAAATGGTTGTCTGTTTATAAAAGCAACCAAGAAAAAGGCTGATAAAAAAAGAAAGAAAAGATCTTAGTAGCCTACACTGTAAAATCATTTTTGCTGCATTAAATTAAGGCCGTATAGTAATTTCAACTGTTAAATCTTGAGTGATGATGAATTGCTTTGACTTGTGAAAGTGAAAACTGATAAACTTATGTTAATGTAAAAATATTTTGCCATGAGTTATTGATCACATTTTTCCAGAGTGTAGTTCATTGTAATGACATTGTGTTTTCCTCTTTTGTGCACTTTTACACAATAAACCAACACTTGCATCTGTTCCCAAGAAAGTGGAGCTGAAATATGTGCAGTAAGTGGACATTTTCTAACTTTCCAAAGGAAAGAAAGTATAAGACTTTGTAATGTCCATTTGTTTCCATTGCACTGGACAGTGAATAAAGCCTCTCAGATAACTGTCATATGGAGGAACTAGCCTACCTGCAAGTGCATAAATAACTTTACTTAATTTATACTTGTATGCTTTATGGCTGCAATATAAGTTGCAGGATTCCACATCTACAGAAAGGCCTACAGAAGAGTCTGCACAGACAGAGGACACATAGGCCTACAGGTGGGCAGTGTATAGCCAACTTTTCCTTTTTATTTGTTGCATGAGGCATGTGTCTAATATCTCTTGTTGCAGGCACTTGACCACTGGCTTTTCAATACAAAGAACAATTGAAATAAAACAAGGAACTAAGCATATTTGTCTTTTATTAAACATTTAATGAAAAGTGTTTGTTTTTTTGGCAATGTTGTGTAATATGGCACATGCAACAATGTCCCAGGCCCTGTCAGGTGTGCAACCCTCAGACTTATCAGACACTGAAATCTTCCCTTTAGTTAGCCAAAGTTCATTTCATTGTGTGCCCTTGTCCTGGCTAGAGCTGCATTGTAACTGGTTTGGGTCAGGGAATGGGGTCATAAAACACCTGTCTGCAGGAACATGTCATAATCACCTATGAAAAAATGCAGTTCTGTTAGGATCAGCATAAGTGTATGTAATACAGTGAGCTTGATATTTAATTGTGGAACTTTTCTTACCACTTTCAAATAATGTGCATAAATGTAAATCTCTGAAAA
This sequence comes from Rutilus rutilus, assembly GCF_951802725.1. Lineage (NCBI taxonomy): Eukaryota > Metazoa > Chordata > Actinopteri > Cypriniformes > Leuciscidae > Rutilus > Rutilus rutilus. The sequence continues at coordinate 48,385,119 of NC_140214.1, forward strand.
TTCTTAAGTCATGCACAGATCCTGGCCATTTTGCTTTCACATTTGTGATATGGAAGATTTCAGTCAACTGCCTTTTTTATTATTTGATATAATATTACTAATCTGGAATATTAAGAATCACAATAGTGACTGGGCTGCACATTTACATTGTGAACCCCCTTTCTGTTCACATAATCCCCTTCATTGAGGCCTTGATGGCAGTCTATGGTCTAGCCTATAGTCTATGGTACCAATCACGTTAGTGAAGCCAGAGTGACATATACTATTACAGCATATGGCATGGTCATGATTGCATGATCTTCATAAAAAATTATGATAGCCTAAAAAAAAAAAAAAAAACTGCTTTACAACATTGGGTCTTAAGTGGCTTGGAAATGCCACAAAAAAACCTAAAACTGTTTTTTAAACCTAAAAGCGCCAGGTAAACTCCGAATGACACGACAGACAGCACTTTAATCAAGTTCTCCGCATCTCCAGTAGTGTAAAGGAAAGAGCCACTCGCAAATAATCTTAGGGCAATGCAAACAGTTTGTGCTGTAGTTAAAGCCCGACTCCGACAAGTCGAAAATAAATGTGCGTTTCCAACAAATTAATAATGTAAACGACAATCTCACGAGTCACGAGAAAAAATATATATCTCAGAAAGTGCACTATCGCGCTGCGCTGGACTTCCCGTATCAGCTCCGCTTATAAAGCCGCAGTCTAATCCTGTTAACATGAAATAAGCTGCTCCCGAGCAGGTTTAAGATTGCGCACCTGTTGCTATGACAGCAAGTCCAGGATGAGCGTCGAAGAACCAAACAATCCAAGATCATGCCAAATCGCCAACAATCAAATCCAGCTAAGTGAGTTAGCGACGTACGAAGAATGGGCCCCAGGTCCCTGCCTGTTTTGTTTGTTTGTTTGTTTGTTTTGACTGCCTTCCTGTGTATGACCCTTGCCTGTACATTGGATTACGCCTCTGGATTGCCCCATACAATAAAGCTGCGTTTGGATCCTCTACCTTCGTGTCTCGGAGCAGTTCGTAACAGTTTGTGTTATTGCCATTGAAAACGGTGTCGTATAAACATACCTTAAGATATCTGCAACTAACGTAAACAACAACAAAAAAACAGTCGTTGTTAATATGGATAAAATAAATGGTATTTTTCTTTAGGGACCAAGACAGTTGTACTTATGTCCAATTGCTGGCTATATGTGTGTGTGTATGATGATTAGGGGTGAGCAATAGGGCAAAAATATATCACAATTTTTTTTTTTTTTTGAGAAAAGTAACGATTCTTGATGTGATCACGATTCTTTTTCATGTTGGTTTTACTTTTTTCAAGTGACTGAGCATTACAGCCAAACTAATGTCCCTATTTTAAAAACAAACTAACCTTACAATGTAACAAAAATAACTTATAAAAAAAAATTATATATATATATAAATGGCAGACATTTAGGCCAAAGTGGTGAAGATAAAAAAAAAAAACCTTTTCATTATTTCCTTTGTTATTAAAAAATAACAATAGACATATACATAATATAAGTAGCTGAAGAAATAAAGCACTGTTTATTTCATTTGTATAAGTAGGTGTATTTAACAGTATCATTCAAGAAAGAAATTACATGAACAAACAAACAAACATAAAATACTACATAGACTTCACTGTATAAATTATACTGATTCTTATTAAAGGCCATGGTGCAGGGTTTTTTTTTTTTTTTTTTTTTTGTGGCAATTTTCTAGTTGGTAATAAACATTTAAACAGTTATCCATTGTATTTGATGTTGTAGGGTATTACAAAAAAGAAATATAAGGAAAAGTAGGTGATATTTTAGCGGTTAGCGATGATTCTTATTTCTCCCACAATGGATTGCATGACGTCACTTGGGGTACTCGCCTTTGGACGACAGACGAAAGCCCGCCTTGATACCATTGAGAGAGAGTGACATAACATAGCATAGATAGATGGTGAGAGATAGCATAGCATAACAAATAGCTTAGAGAAAGAGAACTTTTGTTAAGATCAAGCAGGTATGGTTTTGTTTACGCAGCAGGCCATCTGATTAGAGTTGATTACTCTTTTTTTTTTTTTTTTTTTTACATATCTAGGTCTGTGCATCATGTGGCTACCACCGTTTCTGGCAAAACCAGCCAATGCTCCACAGGAACATGCCGACCTGCAACCTCCTGTTAAGTGGGGCCATTCATTTCACTGGATGTTTGGCCACCCAGACATTAAGAATGTTGACTCTGTTTGGCCTGCAGTGCATCAGTGCGAGCAGTTTCTTTCGCCATCAGCGCCGCTACTCCATCCCTGTAATCGTTCAGGCCTGGCAAAACGATCAAGCAAAGAATTTTAGTGACCTACGGGCAATGGATGGCGGGCTAGTTCTTGCTGGTGACTGCAGGTAAACCAGTGTGAGAGCTCATAGACCAGTTGCACGTTTTGATTTTGTTATTTGTTATCATGTAGGGTGGCTTTAGTTGGCATTTGCAGATGACATGGTGGAAATTTTTTATTAATTCCAGGTCAGATTCTCCTGGGCACTGCGCGAAGTATGGATCCTACTCTCTGATAGAGGATAGAGTGAACAAGGTGGTGGATGTTCAGCTTGTTCAGGTAAACCTGATGTTATTAGACAAAGAAATGAACTCTGCAATTTGGTAAACTGATTGTATCTTAATTAGGGTTGTAACGGTATGAGATTTTCACGGTATGATAATCGTCTCAGAAAATATCACGGTTTCATGATATACGGTATTAAACAATCATTATTATTATTTTAATCATCTGCTACAATGGCTCTTAAAGGAGCATTTCACCCATGGGAACATTGATCTTTATTGAAAGTGGGTCATATATGTAGTCGAAATGTAAAATAAATTTTGAATTTGGTGCCTTCTTGACCGAGGAAAGAAAGAAAGTAACTTCAGGACGCATTTGTATGAAAGACAACAACTCTCACAATGCACCACATTGCACAGCTGCGCAAGCCACTCCCACTAATCCAGAACAGCATATGAATCACTTATCCGTCCATAAGGCTAGCTACCACCGGAGCTTGAAATTCATTTCACACAAAATGTCTAACGTTAGTTAGTTGGCGAACTCATTAATGAATTACTCCTCATTTGTATTTCTTTCGAAGTGGTGAATTATTGCATGGTTACGTTACCGGGATGTTCAGTCAGATGCGGTGCGAAACTAGGATGGTTCACAACACAAACGTCCGTGTCCTCGTCTGATTCAGAGATTTCGTCCAGGAGAAATTGGCATCGTTTAAATTCTTTGCAGCAGACGGACTCTATCTCTGTGTTCGTAGCGGTTCGTAGTTGCATAGTGAGATCACCGGCGCCACCAGTCCGCCCCCAGCTCGAGCCAGTCTGGGCTTCTCGTCCGCGACAGGCAGGTCTTCTGCCTCGGCTGCTCTCCGCTATGCGGCTTGTAAAGGTAGCCACAAACACCTGATTCGAGCATCAGACTTCCGAAATCCTCTTCTTCTACATCATATTGAGTAACGTTACCCTCCGCTATTGTCATATCTTCACAGCTGGCTCCACAGTGCCTGTTAGCTTAGCTTCCAAACAAGATGGAGGATATTGCTTTTAGTTTCAGAAAGTGAAGTCCCACCCACTGATCGGTAATAGGCCTGTAGCGTGAGCGGGTCCCGCCCCCTGGAATAATGAGGAGCTAGTGTTTGTAGTCTCTACACTTTTCAATGAAATGTGACTTCCTGCTTATTATGACGCAAAATGATGATTTTTACGTCATAATAAGCAGGAAGTAAAACACTTAAATCCTTATTTCTCCCATCTCAGGGAAAAATTAATGAAAAATCCACGTTTATTATAATATATGACTGGGTTTCTAACAATACAAAGCTTAATGCAAATGGGTGAAGTGTCCCTTTAAATGAATGAAAACAGATAGGGTTTTTTGGTTGAACATATGGTTTATTAAAACAAACTTTTTTGTATGAGTTTACCTTTTGAAAAAATAAGAAAGAAAAAATAAATTCCCAATTGAACAAACATGTCTAATCAATTGAATTCATAAACCTTAACTTATTTTTATTCTTAATTTATTAATTATTATTTCAGATAATTATAAGATAGTAGAGTCTTATAAAATGTATTTCCTCAGAAATTCTGGGTAACTTGTCTGATATAATTTGTCGGGATTCTATGATTTAATACAAATATATTATTGAAAATGCAATCAGATGAAATGTAACAACTTTTGTTTGTCTGGATAGGTTTACTAAATTAAAACAGACAAAAAACTATATTTCTTAATGTTTAAATAAACTTTATTATTGTTGTTGTTATAACTAAGCTATATTCTATTGTACAATAGTAACATTTCTTTAAGCTAAATTGAACTTTTATTTTGACAGGTTGTACTAAACACCTATGAGTTTCAGTCAGAGTGTATTTGATGATGATTCTTTTAAATAAAAGCAGAGCAGCTCTGGATATGTTCATGTGTTCACGTCCTCATATGAGTGAGACAGCAGACGCTTTAAACACCATGAGCGTCAGCGTCACACATACTTGAGTATGTACTAGGCGAAATGGCGCTGCTCATTCACACAGAACAAGCAGAATATAGTTTTACAGTATAGCATTGTTTTCCGCTGTATATTAATAGACACACTCATAGCGATTTGGATTAATTTACCATTTAGAAATTTAAATATGTTCGACATATTTCCTCCTTTTGCAGCCACTCTTCGTCCATATTTCTAGACACAACTGACCTGTTGAAGTTTCCGAATGCCTTCCTACAGTTGCTTAATAAAAGCGGGCTTCCCACACAAACAAACGTACATGTCTCATTAGTATGAGAAAAAAAAAAAATAATAAGATTTTAACTGTCGGTCTCGGGTCGAGCTCGGACATATCTTTATGCCTGTCGGACTCGGGTCGGGTTCGGTTACTGCTCTGTCGGACGCGGGCCGGGCTCGGACAGAAAAATTCCCGATCAGCACTCTAAACTGGATATCCATCTTCGAGGAAAATCCCGCGTTCGTTTTTCAGATGACAAAAGTGTTTGTTTTCGGCGGGGGAAAAGGAGATTAGAATTCGCAGCCTCTGTCTGCTGCACATGTATTGGGTGGAGTCTAAGCAGTCAAGTGAAAAGAAGTTGCATATGCGCAGATGAGATCTGGTTTAATTTGTTTTTTTTGTTTTTTCAAAACCGTGGATTAGCAAATGTTTACAATATGATAATCGTACATGCCAATATCGTGATAAATCGCCATACTGGTATACCGTTACAACCCTAATCTTAATATAACATCTTTCCACTAGTACAACGATGCATAGAGCTTTATTGTGTATTGCCTAACTAGAGTACAGTATATCATAATGCCTGGACCAGCAATGCGTCGGTTCATTCACACCTCCTTCAACAACACCAGCATTCTACACTTACACTGTTATGTCATGTTGCAGAGCTCAGAGGTTCCCAACAGCTCATGGTGTGAGCTTGAAGGGCTCAAGCGCAGTGTTGGCCTGCTGAGGGGAAAGGACCTGCATTTGGCAACGCTGATCACGGACCGTCATCGCCAGGTATTTATAATAAAAATGCCGTATAGAATGTAAATATCTGAATTGCACTGAAGCTGGATGTTTGTGGTTTGCTGATGCACTGAGGGCCACACAGGTCAATCATCCACAAAAGTTTGTTTATTTCTCCTTAGGTTGCCAAATGGGTGAGAGAGGAGCTGATCCCTGAAGAGACACAACATTATTTTGATGTGTGGCACATTGCCAAAAGTATGTATCCATTGTTGGAACCTTGAAGCAGTTTTTGTTAGTGCAAATCAATTAATACCATTTGTTCTAAAACAGGTCTGGGGAAGGCATTGGATGCAGCTTCAAAAGAGTGTGACCAACTACAGTTGTGGAGGCCTGCTATAGTGAATCACCTCTATTGGACTGCAGCCTCAACCCCAGATGGCAAGCCAGCGGTCATGGAGGCCAAATGGAGAAGTTTAGTCAACCACATCCAGGACATCCATGACCATGACACCCCTGCCTTCTCCAGTTGTGCCCATGGCCCTCAAGACGGGGATCAGCGCAACATAGACCCAGGTACAGAACACACAGTATGTGGTATTATGCACGCTCTACCGTTTTGTTGTATTTGCTGTCTGAGTGAATGTCTGGATGCTTTGACATGTGACCTTTGTGATGAAATTATTTTTTCATTCCCTGGCAATCTCATATAACATTCTGTTTACTGTTTATGTTTGCTATAATTCATATGCAGGACAATTTCATGTGTTTCCATTAAAAAAATAAATTTTGTCTGTCTATCTATCTATCTTCTTGTCTATTTGTACGTTTTCCATCTGTGTGTCTGTCTGCCTCCCTGCCTACCTGTCTTGGTCTTTGCAGGCTCATTGGCAGCAAAGTTGGAGAACATAATCATGAGGACTGCCTTACTGAAAGATGTTAGTGGCGCTGCATTACAATCACAATGATGGGACGGAGAAGTACTGTGTGCGGTATCCGCGCTTCAGAAAAGGTGCCATGTGGTGCGTCCCATCAAAGAGGCAGCCTCATACGGTAAGCAGTGTCATGCAGTTCTATCATATTTTGAGATGGCGCACGAGACATCTGTGATCAGTGGCAATGATCTTTATACAGTATTATTATTATTATTATTATTATGTCTGCAGTTTATGCAACATCATTAATGAAGGCCCTCTGGGAAAGTTACACCAATTCACCTGCAGCTCTTCGAGAGGTTAGCGCCAATTTGTCCTCCGATGCACCCGCCCCCATCGCCAAATCCTTCGAACAGGTTACTAAGGAGGAGGCCGTCAGCCTCTACCTAGCCCGGCAGTCACGCTACAAGAAAACCTAATTTCACTTTTCTTTTCTTTTTTCACAGACAAGTCCAATGATTTAGTTGTATTTATTTTAGTTGTTAGTTATCTTCTTTCCCCTCTGTAATTTTTTTCCCATCTAATATGTGAACACAATGAAAAAATAATTTTTAACCTGGCTTTATCCAATACTCAGATTCCGTTGTTTTAAATCTATGCAAATGAATGCATATTTGATTAGATATTGCCTAATTTGCATATTTAAACATTAAATTACAGAAAACTTGTAATACATTTTGTTTCTCATCTTAATGTAGGTAATCAATTGTGAAAGTTTCAGGGGGTGCTTCTCAATTCTTATTTGTGCATCCTCGTTTCCTCTCCTCGCTTCCTTTCCTCGCGTCTCAGCTCCGCCCCCTGTAGGATGCGAGGGAAGGCTGCAAGGAAAAGACGCGAGGACGGAGGGATCGAATGAAAGCTTTTTTTATACATTGGAATCCTTGATGACTCGAGCGTCACTTCATCGCGTCATCAGCAGCGCTCAGAGGATCTGCCCTCATGTTGTTGAAATTTGTTTATTTAAGAAATTCATAATAAATAATAATAAAGAAAGATACCCTGTTGAAATATGTGAGGTGTGTGGTTTATATAAACTGCAAAAGTAAAGTATAAATCAAAATTATTGTGGCCGATGTGAAGGGGGAGGAGAATTTATACGTGCGTCACGTTTTAGTCGATAAAACTCTTCCGCATAGGATGCACCTGTGTATCCTCGCTCATGACTCCTCTGGAAGCCTCCTCACTCCTCGATCTCGACTCCTCGCGGTGCAATTAGAGAAATGAGATGTCCTTCAAAATGGCTGAGCTCGATCGGTTTCCGGGTCATAGGATGGAGGACGGAGGAGAGAGGAGACGAGGAGGGATATTGAGAAGCACCCATGGTGATATCTGCTAGTTAAAAATGTTACCCTATTCACCTGTAGTGTCTCGCCTTAATTTGCAATAAAAAATGAAATCTCAGACAACTTGCAATGGTGTTTTTCTTAGTTATTATGTAATATGGAATACATCACATATCATATATACACTGGGAACATTTAAGAGTGATATTGATTAAATATGTATGTCAGCCTTAAAAAAATGACACAAATAATGCTTAATTTCACCTTAAAAGTTGGTATTTTGCATATATATATATATACATAAAAAAGGTAGTGAGCCTCCATTATATCTTTGCTCTGACCCTTGACTATCGATCTAGAAATTTAATTTCCTCATCTTGATTGCCTACTTACTGTACAAAAAAACTAAGTGAAAATGGTCCAACGACTGAGCAAGATAGGCAATTTGGTGGCCATTTTGATATGCAAATTAGAAGGTCAAAAACTCAAAATTTTGCTTGGGAACCAGTTTTTTTGGACTCAGCACCCTTGAAATATGTAAGGTAGGGCGGTTCCCAACTTGTACCCATAAATGCTCCTCACTTCTTATAGAAGGCCATTTTTCTGAAATCCGTCTAGTCTATAAAGCCAGGTAAAAAATGATTTTTTCATTGTGTTCACATATTAGATGGGAAAAAAATTACAGAGGGATTTATGGATATCTACTTTTGTTATCCTGTAAATCAGAAAATACTGTCAATAGCCAATGATTTTCGCCATGTTTTTTGGAATAAAATGTTATATAAATCAGGCTAGGAATAATATATTTACAAATCCCTCTGTAAATGTCTTCATAATATAACATAATATAACTATAACTAGGTACAAGTACAAAAGTTTGGTGTATAGGTGCTACTGAAGTGGAGCGTCATCCATGTGGTTTCCTTAGTCTGCTTCCGAAGCCTTCACCGGCCCCAAGCAGGAGGACGGCACCGCCCGTTCCTCGAGGGAGCTGTCTCCCTTCTCAAGGGAAAGCAGCTTGACAGCAGGGAAGTCCATGATGAACCAAAAAAAAAATTAACAAAAACACAAACAAGACGGAAAACAAAAACACCAAAGAATCGACGACGAAAGTTAGGCTTTAATGCTCCAACAGAGTAATCCAAAGAGGTACATCCAAACACTACTACACATAGACGAGACCCAACACGAAACACAAACTGATCTGAACTTAAGTAGTTAGAGGATAATGAGACATTAACACCTGAACACAACACACACCTGAACTGAGTAATGAATCAAATTAACAAACACAAACAGAGTCCATGTGGAGAAAACTAAAAATAACCAAAACTAGATAACCCTGAAAGGAATACAGCTTTCATGTATTATGTGCTCTATTTATTGCTTTTTATGGCAAATTTATAAGTAAAAATAATAAAATTATATCATTGGGTTAATTCTTTTTTGTAGTTTTTGTATTATTATTCTATTAAAATGAATGAACTTTCTATTAAATATGACATGAATATGAGAACAAGTGAACAAGTTATTTATTTTCATTAAACCATATAAAATTATTATCGTCATTATTTTTTAAGGTGTAAAATAGTTATTTCTACTGCGTCTGAGAGAATTCCTGGCTCCATGGCTCCTTAGGGAGTCCTCATTTCCGTTTTATTTTCTTTACTAAGTTGTACTTCCATATTGGCAACTTCACGTTCGGTGAACCTTTAAACTTCGCGCGAGTCTGCTCGCCTCAAAGACACGAGGAAACACGCCCCGCTCTAAAAAGAGCTCTTCTTCAGCAAATCCAAAGAGAACCATACGCAAGTAATGATTTTTGATTTGATTTATGTGATTTCTTGTTGTCTCTCTCAAAAGGTTACTGTCTGTGATTTTGCCTAACTGTGATCTTTCTTTGATCGCACATGTTAGTTTCACTTTCTCTCATCTCTCCCATTTTCCGGTCTCATCTCCCTCATTGTCCGATCTCTCTCTCTCTCTCTCCCTCATTTTCGTTATTCGTTTAGTCTTGTATTCGTTTACGTGTTCTGTATATACATACATATTTACTCTGTGTGAATCGTAGTTATGTATTCATTAGTTCAATTATTAAATTCCATATATTCTTGATTGTCTCAATGCTCATTTTACGAAGTCAATGATTTGTTGATCTTAAGCTACAAAGCTGATTTGTTACTTTTAAGTGACCTAATTTTATAAGAACAGGAGAGTTGTTTTCATGGCCAGAAAATAGCTTTCTTTGAATTATAAGAAAGAGATAATTTTTGTTGAGAAATTGTTAAGTTAATCTTACGGCCGTTTTGCTGGACAAACAACCGTTTGATGATTACATAAATTTCCATTAAGGGTTATCTCATAATCGAGCTGAAATAGGATTATTGATATATGAATGATGAATTATAATTCGTTGTGATTGATCATTCATATATACAAATCGATCTATTTTCAACTTCGAATAAATTAATGTAACTGTAATATGCAAAATATTAATCATATTCATGATTAATTATTAAAATTCCCTATAGATCATTTGAGCTAAGTCATATTTATTACTATATATATATATATATATATATATACACTCACCTAAAGGATTATTAGGAACACCATACTAATACTGTGTTTGACCCCCTTTCACCTTCAGAACTGCCTTAATTCTACGTGGCATTGATTCAACAAGGTGCTGAAAGCATTCTTTAGAAATGTTGGCCCATATTGATAGGATAGCATCTTGCAGTTGATGGAGATTTGTGGGATGCACATCCAGGGCACGAAGCTCCCGTTCCACCACATCCCAAAGATGCTCTATTGGGTTGAGATCTGGTGACTGTGGGGGCCATTTTAGTACAGTGAACTCATTGTCATGTTCAAGAAACCAATTTGAAATGATTCGAGCTTTGTGATATGGTGCATTATCCTGCTGGAAGTAGCCATCAGAGGATGGGTACATGGTGGTCATAAAGGGATGGACATGGTCAGAAACAATGCTCAGGTAGGCCGTGGCATTTAAACGATGCCCAATTGGCACTAAGGGGCCTAAAGTGTGCCAAGAAAACATCCCCCACACCATTACACCACCACCACCAGCCTGCACAGTGGTAACAAGGCATGATGGATCCATGTTCTCATTCTGTTTACGCCAAATTCTGACTCTACCATCTGAATGTCTCAACAGAAATCGAGACTCATCAGACCAGGCAACATTTTTCCAGTCTTCAACTGTCCAATTTTGGTGAGCTTGTGCAAATTGTAGCCTCTTTTTCCTATTTGTAGTGGAGATGAGTGGTACCCGGTGGGCTCTTTTGCTGTTGTAGCCCATCCGCCTCAAGTTTGTGCGTGTTGTGGCTTCACAAATGCTTTGCTGCATACCTCGGTTGTAACGAGTGGTTATTTCAGTCAAAGTTGCTCTTCTACCAGCTTGAATCAGTCGGCCCATTCTCCTCTGACCTCTAGCATCAACAAGGCATTTTCGCCCACAGGACTGCCGCATACTGGATGTTTTTCCCTTTTCACACCATTCTTTGTAAACCCTAGAAATGGTTGTGCGTGAAAATCCCAGTAACTGAGCAGATTGTGAAATACTCAGACCGGCCCGTCTGGCACCAACAACCATGCCACGCTCAAAATTGCTTAAATCACCTTTCTTTCCCATTCTGACATTCAGTTTGGAGTTCAGGAGATTGTCTTGACCAGGACCACACCCCTAAATGCATTGAAGCAACTGCCATGTGATTGGTTGATTAGATAATTGCATTAATGAGAAATTGAACAGGTGTTCCTAATAATCCTTTAGGTGAGTGTATATATATATATATATATATATATATGTGTATATTTATTTATTTATATAGTATATATATATATTTAAGCCACTTACACATTAATCAACACACCACTCAAGTGAGTCAAAAGAGACAGTGCTGTGACAAAACGTACTCGGTTACCTAACGTAACCTCTGTTCTCTCTAGAGAGGTTCTCTCGTATTGCGTAAGTTTAGCTTACGCTACGGGTAAAGTCATCTTTTCTCGAGATATGAAGCCAAAAATTATCCTTAATTTTTATATCTTGTCAACGCTGTGCAGCAGCAAGCAGACCTAGAGCAGGCATTCTAGTGTGCTCATTGGCTGTCCTGCGGCAACTGCAGCAGCCTATCGCTGAGCCCTTGGCGTGACGTCATGCCCAATGAGCGCGATCAGCGTGCTCACGCGCCACGGCCCGTCAGAAGGGGCGTGGCTGAGTGTATAAATATGGGCTGAAAGGCTGCTTTCACTGGTTTCTGTCGCTAGAAGCGAATGAGCTCGTGGCGCGAGCACGGCGGGTTACGCAATACTCGTTCCCTCTCTAGAGAGAACAGAGGTTACGTTAGGTAACCGAGTACGTTCTCTTACGAGAGGTTCTCTCGTATTGCGTAAGTTTAGCTTACGCTACGGGAACTCCCTTGTCAACGCCGTGCGCGCCCAGCATCCACTGAATGAGTCCCAGGGAAAGCCCAGGGAACACAAGAGTGTGAGCCAGGCGGCCAATGGTATGGCTAGCGCAAGTACATAAGCACATAGTAGGGGGTACAGAGCGGCGCGGCCGGTCTGACTAACCAACCCTATATTGTACAGCTCATCCAGGAGAGCTAAATCAAACAGCAGTAGCCCGCGCACAGAAGTGGGCCGGCCTATGCGAGATTTAGACTGATAAAAGTTTAGCCTGCAGGGCGGGAACTTCTAGATTGTAAAATCTAACAAATGTAGACGGGGAGGCCCAGCCCGCCGCCGTACAGATGTCATGAATAGAAATTCCGCTAGACCAAGCCCATGACGAGGCCATGCCTCTAGTGGAGTGGGCTTTTGTCACAGGTCGGGGTGGAGCGCCAGCGGGCCGCCCACCCCTCCGCCCGCGTGCCGCCCCTGAGGAGCTGACCGTGGACACAAAGGAGGCAGACACAGAATTAAAAATAAATATTCTTTATTAAATAATAAAAACAGTATAAAGTCTCTTCAGCACCAGCAGGCTCTTCTAGCATTAGCAGGCTCTTCCCGCATTAGCCGGTTCTTCACTGGACTCAAGCAGAGAGTGGAGAATATGTATAACTCACAGCATTAGCAGGCTCTTCCAGCATTAGCCGGCTCTTCACTAGCCTCAGGCTCTTCCAGCATTAACGGGCTCTTCCAGCATTAACGGGCTCTTCCAGCATTAACGGGCTCTTCCAGCATTAACGGGCTCTTCCAGCATCAGCAGGCTCTTCCAGCATTAGCAGGCCCTTACTAGCCTCAGGCTCTTCCAGCATTAACGGGCTCTTCCAGCATCAACGGGCTCTTTCAGCATTAGCAGGCCCTTCACTAGCCTCAGGCTTTTCCAGCATTAACGGGCTCTTCCAGCATCAGCAGGCTCTTCCAGCATTAGCAGGCCCTTCACTAGCCTCAGGCTCTTCCAGCATTAACGGGCTCTTTCAGCATCAGCAGGCCCTTCCAGCATTAGCAGGCCCCTCACTAGCCTAAGGCTCTTCCAGCATTAACGGGCTCTTTCAGCATCGGCAGGCTCTTCCAGCATTAGCAGGCCCTTCCGGCATTAGCCAGCTCTTCACTAGTCTCAAGCTCTTCCAGCATTAACGGGCTCTTCCAGCATTAACGGGCTCTTTCAGCATCAGCAGGCTCTTCCAGCATTAGCAGGCCCTTACTAGCCTCAGGCTCTTCCAGCATTAACGGGCTCTTCCAGCATCAGCAGGCTCTTCCAGCATTAACGGGCTCTTCCAGCATTAGCCGGCTCTTCACTAGCCTCAGGCTGAGAGTGGAGAATAAGCGTAACTCACAGCATTAGTAGGTTCTTCACTGAACTCAGGCAGAGAGAGGAATGAATACGGGTAACTCACAGTGTTAGCAGGTTCTTCACTGAACTCAGGCAGAGAGAAGAATGGATTTGGATAACTCACAGCGTTAGCAGGTTCTTCACTGAATTCAGGCAGAGAGAAGAATGGATAATGGTATTTCCCCAATGCAGCTGTAACTTCACAGGGCTCAGGTAGAGAAAGGGTTAATAGCATTCCACCAGCACGGCTGTGCACTCACAGGACTCAGGCAGAGAAGGGGTTAATAGCATTTCACCAGCACGGCTGTGCACTCACAGGACTCAGGCAGAGAAGGGGTTAATAGCATTTCACCAGCATGGCTGTACACTCACATGACTCAGGCAGAGAGAAGAATGGATAATGGCATTTCCCCAATGCAGCTGTAACTTCACAGGGCTCAGGTAGAGAAGGGGTTAATAGCATTTCACCAGCACGGCTGTGCACTCACATGATTCAGGCAGATAAGGGGTTAATAGCATTTCACCAGCACGACTGTGCACTCACAGGACTCAGGCAGAGAAGGGGTTAATAGCATTTCACCAGCACGACTGTGCACTCCCAGGACTCAGGCAGAGAAGGGGTTAATAGACAGCTGTGACTGCGAGTGAACAGCAGAAGCACAATTCCCACACTTGTATATTCACCACACACTGTAAGGTTTCACTCGTGCTCATTTCCATAATAAAACTGCAATTCAACAGACTCACGGTGCAAACAAGGCTTACACCCGCAATCCAGCCGAAGTCTTCTCTCTCTCTCCTTCTCTCTCTCATCCTCTCTCTCTCTCCCGCAACCTCCTCCGCGGCCGCGGCCGCTCACGTGCTGCGTGCCTCACATGTCCTCTGCCCCGTGCCCTCTCTGCCCCTTTCCCGCACTCCCCGTCCTTTTATGAGCCACCCTCCTCCTCCATGCCCCAACCACCACCCCGCATCATCTCCTCTCACACCTGCCGCGAGTTATCCCCATCAAGCCTCGCCCGCAAAAAAAAAAAAAAAGGTTCCCGCCTTCGTCACCCCGTGACACTTTGATGCCCAAAGGGCACTGCAGGTCTTTAGACGCGTAAGTAGCAGCAATAGCGTCCACTATCCATCTGGACAGGCTGTGTTTCGAGGCGGCAAGACCCTTGGTGCGCTCACCAAACGAAACAAAAAGCTGCTCCGAGCGCCTCACGGCGGCGGAGCGCGTAATATAATTTCTCAGCGCTCTGACAGGGCAAAGGAGATTACTGTCAACCTCGCTGCCAGTTGCCGGCAAAGCTGAGAGAGAAATGACCTGTGCTCTAAAGGGTGTGCCCAACACTTTGGGAACATAGCCGTGTCTTGGTTTGAGAATGACTTTAGAATCATTAGGTCCGAACTCAAGACAAGCAGCGTTAACTGATAACGCATGTAGGTCACCCACACGTTTGACTGAAGACAGGGCCATCAGAAAAACGGTTTTGAGCGTGAGGTATTTCATATCCACAGTTTCCATGGGTTCGAAGGGATGCGCTTTCATGGCCTCTAAGACCAGGGAAAGATCCCAAATAGGAACCGAAGGGGGTCGCGGGGGGTTCATCCTCCTAGCTCCTCTAAGGAAGCGGATAATGAACTCGTTCCTCCCTAATGCGCGGCCCAGCGCCGAGTCGGCAAAAGCTGAGATGGCCGCAACATAAACTTTGAGCGTGGAGGGGGACCTGCCCATGTCCAACAGCTCTTGGAGGAAACAAAGCACACGCGACACCTCACATGTTTGTGGATCCAGCCCTTGGGCGGTGCACCATTTATTAAACACAGACCATTTAGATGTGTAGAGCCGTCTCGTAGAGGGAGCTCTAGACTGTGTGATCATGTTCACAACCCCTATTGGCAAGTCAACGGGTATCCGTTGATTATCCATACATGCAGAGACCAGCGCTCTGGATGAGGATGCCATATCGAGCCGCGGGCTTGAGAGAGAAGGTCTCTTCTCACCGGTATCGGCCAGGGGGGTGAGTCTGCCAGCCGTATTAGATCTGGGAACCACGTCTGATTCTCCCAATACGGGGCTATGAGGAGCACCGTGTGGAACGCTTCCCTGATTCTCCCGATGACTTGTGGCAACAGAGAGACCGGGGGAAAAGCGTAAAGCGGGCCGCTGGGCCAGGCTTGGGCCAGCGCGTCCTCGCTCTTGGAAAAGAACCGTGGGCAGTGCGTGTTGTCTTTTGACGCAAAGAGGTCGACTTTCGCTCTGCCGAAACGGCGCCACAGTAACTGGACTGTTTGGGGATGCAAAGACCACTCCCCCAGGGGAACATCGTTTTGGATCTGACACCGCCTTGACGGTGCACATAGGCCACCACTGACATATTGTCCGTGCGGACTAGTACATGGTGGCCCTGTAGGTATGGGAGGAAGTGCTTGAGCGCTTTCTCGACCGCCAGCATCTCTAGACAGTTTATATGAAGGTGACTCTCCTGGTCTGACCAGAGGCCATAGACCGGTCTGCCCTCTAATAGCGCTCCCCAACCTAGGTTGGACGCGTCTGTCGAGACAACCTTCTGGTGCGAGACAACTCCCATCGTCACTCCTGTGCGATACCATTCGGCTGCCAGCCAAGGCTGCAGGGCCATATGCCCCAGGACTCGCTGGAATGTCCTCAGCGGAACCTGACTGCCCGTCTGGAAAGACGCGGAGAGATGTCGAATGCGGCGCGCGCGCTGCTCTGACAATCTGGCCGTCATAGCCACCGAGTCCAGTTCTATTCCGAGAAAGGAAGTTGACTGGCGGGGCAGTAATGAGCTCTTGGTCCAGTTGACCGAGAGACCCAAGCATTCCAGATGGCTGAGAAGCGCTGTTCTGTGAGACAAAAGCTCTGCCTCTGACTGCGAGAGAACTAGCCAGTCGTCCAGATAGTTCAATGTCTTTTCAGGGGAGCGAGAGCCGCGTCCATGCACTTCGTAAATGTACGGGGTGCCAAAGATAGACCGAACGGCAGGACGGTGTACTGATATACCCGACCGTCGAAGGCGAATCTCAAGAATGGCCTGTGACGGGGTGTTATCTGTATCTGAAAATATGCGTCTTTCAGATCGAGAGAGATGAACCAGTCTCCCGGGCGAATTTGCGCGAGGATTTGTCTGGTTGTGATCATTTTGAACGGCCGTCTCATGAGAGCTTTGTTCAAATGTCTCAGATCTAAAATAGGTCTTAGCGCTCTGTCCTTCTTGGGGTCGAGGAAATAACGGCTGTAAAAGCCCGACTCGCTCAGAGAAGGATGCACCTGTTCTATAGCCCCCTTGTGCAGCAGCTTTGCTATTTCTGCCTGAAGCAGATGCGCCACTTCTGTATTCACTCTCGTCTCGGTCCGTGCTAGAAAGCGCGGGGGACGGCGAGCGAATTGAAGCGAATAGCCGTGCATTATAGTATTCAGCACCCATTCTGACACGCCCTGGATAGCTTGCCATGCTTTTGCACACATAGCTAGGGGTCGAATGGTCTCTGGGTTCGGATCGCCGCGCTGCGCGGGATGGGGAACCTCTATCAGAGAGGACGGGGCGGCGCGCGCGCTGCCGGTGCTCGAATACGGGGGCTCGCAGACAGTGGTGACTAGCTGTACAGCACGTAACGGCTCGGTCACTGTGGACGGAACACATTTTGATGCTAGACACCCGTGGCGTGAGAGCGGCATGGGGTTTAACGTGTTTGTTAGTAAGTGCGCACGCTCGTGAGCGGACACAGGGCTTACATATGCAACACGGCCAGTGTTTGGGAGCTTTAGAGGATCTGCATCCCGGGATAACTGTGTGACAGAGCGGGCAGTGGGTAGGTGTGGGCACGGAATGGTGGGCACATTCTCTACCTCTAGCACTCGAGCGGCGCGTGCCCGCTTTATGAGAGTGCGCTTTGTGAGTGTTACCGGGGAGATCGTGTTTGTGTGTAGTGGTGAGCACAGGGGTGTGGGCACATATTCTAGTCAAGTCAAGTCAAGTCATCTTCATTTATATAGCGCTTTTAACAACGTAGATTGTTTCAAAGCAGCTTCACAGAGATAAGCGTATAATTTAAGGTAACAGAGATTGTTTTGGCTTTATAGCAGAGTTAAGTTATTTTCCATCTAAAGTTAGTTTTGATTGATTTGCTTCCGTCGCAACGATCATTTGTTATTAAATTAGGGGCCGCTAAGACGACACCATTCCCTCTACACAGACTTTAAACGCGAACCTGTGAGAAACGCTGATGGCGTTCACATGCGCATTTAGAATGGGTTCTATAGTTATGTGCATTTGAAAATATGCAGGTTTGGAATTCCCTACAAGCCAAGCCTAAACAAAGTACTTGTCTTTCCTTATAAATTTTGATAAAGAATTTTATTTTATTTTGTTGCTTTGGGGTAGGAACGCGAAACAAATTTTCCCGACAACGCCTTATCTGTATAGTGGTAGAGGGATCCTCCATAGGGAGAGACTAGTTGGCACTTCAGGACTGCGTTGTCATCGGTCCAGGCGAAGGTCCTTCGTCAGATCTGGATACGGCCTGGATCCGGCAGGCTGCAGGAAAACCTCGGGATAAACACAGACACTAAAATTAGCGTAGATGCCATTCTTCTCATGATGTAACGAGTACATCAGGAGTTATGGGAAGTGTTCCCGGTTCCGGCTGACCTAATCTATGCAGCCTAACATTAAATTATAGAAGTCTATAATGTATTATGTGAATGCTAGGTCAAAGAGATGTGTTTTTAGTCTAGCTTTGAACTGACAGAGTGTGTCTGCTTCCCGGACAATGGTAGGAAGACTGTTCCAGAGTTTTGGTGCTAAATAGGAAAAGGATCTACCGCCAGCAGTCGATTTTGATATTCTAGGTATTAGTAACTGGCCGGAATTTTGAGATCGCAATAGACGTGACGGACTATAATGCGTTAAGAGCTCACTCAAGTACTGCGGAGCTAAACCATTTAGTGCTTTGTAAGTAATCAGCAATATTTTAAAATTGATGCGATGTTTAATAGGGAGCCAATGCAGTTTTGACAGAACTGGGCTAATATGGTCTTCCTGGTTCTGGTAAGAACTCGAGCTGCTGCGTTTTGAACCAGCTGTAGTTTGTTTATTAAGCGTGCAGGGCAACCACCCAGTAGAGCATTACAATAATCTAGCCTTGAGGTCATGAACGCATGAACTAATTGTTCCGCATTTGTCAATGAGAGCATATGGCGTAATTTAGATATATTTTTAAGATGGAAAAATGCAGTTTTACAGATACTAGACACGTGACTTTCAAATGAAAGATTGGTATCAAAGAGCACACCCAGGTTCCTAACCGACGACGAAGACTTAACAGAGCAGCCATCGAGTGTTAGACAGTATTCTAGGTTATTACGTGTGGAAGTTTTTTGTCCAGTAATTAGAAACTCTGTTTTTTCAGAGTTAAGAAGTAGGAAATTACGAGTCATCCAATTTTTTATATCCGCTATGCATTCCGTTAATTTTGTGAATTGATAAGTTTCGTTAGGTTTTGAAGAATTATACAGCTGAGTATCGTCAGCATAACAGTGAAAGCTAATTTCATGTTTCCTAATGATATCTCCTAATGGTAACATGTACAGAGTGAACAGCAGCGGTCCTAGTACTGAGCCTTGTGGTACGCCATACTGAACTTGTGATCGATGAGACATCTCATCATTTACTGCTACAAACTGATAACGGTCAGATAAGTATGATTTAAACCATGCTAGTGCATTTCCCGTAATGCCAACATAATGTTCTAATCTATTTAAAAGAACGTTGTGGTCAATGGTGTCAAATGCAGCACTAAGATCGAGTAACACTAATAGCGAGATACAACCACGATCGGATGATAAGAGCAAATCATTTGCAGGGTTCGTACGTTTTGAAAAAACCTGGAAAAGTTATGGAATTTGAAAAATGCAAATTCCAGGCCTGGAAAGGTTTTGAAAAAACAAAAAGACCCAGAAAGTTTTGGAAAAGTCATGGAATTTTTTTTTAACACAGCATAATATGTGATTAATACAAAAACTGTTTAATAAAAAAAATTTCGCGTTGTCTTAACGTCCTTATATTCGGGCGGCATAACGTTCCGTTCACTTCCGAATCCGATTCACTCACTTGTTGCGATGTTGCCTGAGGCGAAGTCGGTGCTGACAGAAATTTAATTGAAATGCCAGGAAAGTGGCACGAGCATGCTAAAGTTTTGCAAGTCGAGAATGTAGCAGAAAGAGGATTGCAGCTCTGGCCGCATGTGAAACGATACGCAGTATATCTCCTGCACGCGAGAGGAGAGAAGAAAACGAGTAAATGTCAGTTAAATTGTAAGTTCATTCTTTATGTGCATAGGAGTGTGCGATATTGTCTATGAACTATGATGATATTGTAGCCTAATCATTGTTTTAACTATGTACGAGGCACTGCAAGCTGATATATCGCGTTTGTCTCTCATGCTTGCTTTCACTGCGTGATGTGTCAGTGCAGTTATACAGTAGATGTCCCCAAATTAGTTTTTGTCTTATATTTATATCATATATTATGTTGTCATATTAGAATATCACATGAGCAAGAGTGCCGTTTTCCTTTGCATATAATTGCATATGTGCTATTTATTTTATGCAACAGGTAAATTAACAGTAAAGTTAACATTGTGAGTTACTTTTTGGACACAATATTGTCAATTTTCACTTTATATCGCCGACGAGAATTTCATAATGAAGCCGTAGTCCAACAGACATCGTTGATTTTTATTTTTTATTTATTTAATGAAATCCGCGTTTTGAACGAATCATTTTAACGATTCAATGAACAATCACTTGTTTTTTGAATGAATCAGCCGTTTGAACAAATCGGTTGAAATTACTCCAACAACTCGCTTATTAAGACAGTGACTTGCCGCCACCTACTGGTGGTTTTAGTTTCATATTTAAAGTAAAACATCTTTTAATTAAAACGTTAAAATTATAAATCATTTCATTTAAATATTGAATAGCTTTATTTATGCAATTGTAAATGAAGTGTAAATATAGTAGGCTAATGCCAGTTTTGATGCCGCTTCTGTGTCAGCTCTAATGTCGACTGACATTTTCAGGAATACATAGTCATGGAAATGTGCCGAAAAGTCATGGAAAAGTCATGGAAAAGTATTGGTTAAAATGTGTATGAACCCTGATTTGTGACTCTAACGAGAGCTGTCTCGGTACTATGGTACGGTCTGAATCCGGACTGGAAATTCTCGCAGATATCATTTCTTTCAAAAAAGGAACACAGTTGTGAGGATACTGCCTTTTCTAATATCTTTGACAGAAAAGGTAGATTCGAGATCGGCCTGTAATTGACTAATTCTGTAGGATCAAGTTGCGTTTTTTTAACAAGCGGTTTAATCATAGCCAGCTTAAAGTTTTTTGGTACGTATCCTAGAGACAAAGATGAATTAATGATATTAAGAAGAGGATCTATGACCTCTGGAAGCATCTCTTTCAGTAGCTTAGTCGGTATAGGGTCTAACATACATGTTGTCGATTTAGATGATTAACGAGTTTAGTAAATTCTTCCTCTCCTATAGCAACGAATGAATCAAATTTTTCCTCAGGGAGACTACAATGCACTGCCTTATGCGATACTGTAGTAGACGGTTGCATAGTTATAAATTTGTCCCTGATATTATCAATCTTATAAGTGAAGAAGTTCATAAAATTATTACTGCTGTGTTGCTTGGAAACTTCTGGGCTTGAAGCTTTATTTTTCGTTAGTTTAGCCACCGTTTCAAATAAATACCTAGGATTATGTTTATTTTCTTCTAATAGGGTTGAAAAATAAGCAGATCTAGCAGCTTTTAAAGCCTCTCTGTATGCAATCGAGCTCTCCTTCCATGAAATGCGAAATACCTCTAGTTTTGTTTTCTTCCAGTTGCGCTCCATTTTTCTGGCTGCTCTCTTAAGTGCCTGAGTGTGCTCGTTGTACCATGGCGTTGGACTATTTTCTTTAATCTTCTTTAAGCGCAACGGAGCAACTGTGTCTAAAGTGCTGGAAAAGAGAGAGTTAAACGTTTCTGTTGTAATATCAAGTTCTTCTAAGCTATCTGGGATGCTGAGATGATGAAACTGATAAGGAAGATTATTAATAAAGCAATCTTTAGTGGCAGAAGTGATAGGTCTCACATATTTGAAACACGGAGTTGGCTTTGCAGCCTTGGCTAAATCAAATTACACAAGACTAGATAATGATCTGAGATGTCATCGCTCTGCTGCAGAATTTCAACGGCATCAACATCTATTCCGTGTGATAATATTAGATCTAGAGTATGATTACGACGATGAGTAGGTCCTGACACGTGTTGTCTAACTCCAATTGAATTTACAATGTCTTTAAATGCCAATCCCAATGCATCTTTTTCATTATCGATGTGTATATTAAAATCACCAACAATTAGTACTTTATCTGCAGTCAATATTAATTCTGATAGAAAGTCCGCAAATTCTTTGATAAAGTCTGTATGGTGCCCTGGTGGCCTGTATACAGTAGCCAGCACAAATCTCAAACGTGATTTATCGTTTACACTATATATTTTTACATTAAGCACCAATGCTTCAAAAGAATTATATTTAAAACTTGATTTCTTAGTGGTTTTGAAACTATTACCATAAATTACAGCAACACCACCCCCTTTGCGTTTCAGACGAGGCTCATGTTTATAACAGTAATCTTGCGGGGTTGATTCATTTAAAGTAATGTAATCGTTTGGTTTTAGCCAGGTTTCTGTCAAAAACAGCACATCTAGGTTATTATCTGAAATCATATCATTAACAATGAGTGCTTTTGAAGTAAGCGATCGAATATTCAGCAACCCAAGCTTTAGCATTTGCTCATCTGTATTATAGCTGGTTTTTATTTGTTGAACATCAATTACATTTTTAACCTTAGATGGGTTAAAACGTTTTTTGGATTTCCAAATTCAGGGAACAGACACAGTCTCTATACGATGATAGCTAGGTAAAAGAGGCTCTATGTGATGGGATTTATCTGACCTGGGTGACGCGAGGCCGCTAGCAGACAGTCGGTTTAGCCAGTCTGTCTGCTTCCTGACATGAGCCCCAGATTGTCATGTTTGAGCTCTAAGACTATGAGCCATATTACTAGAGAGAAGAGCAGCACCATCCCAGGAGGGATGAATACCATCTCTTTTCAACAGGTCAGGTTTGCCCCAAAAACTTTTCCAATTGTCTATGAATTCTATATTATTAAGCGGACACCACCGAGACAGCCAACCGTTAAGCGAACACAATCTACTAACTATCTCATCACTCCTGCGAACAGGAAGGGGGCCAGAGCAAATTACAGTCCTTGACATCGTACTTGCAAGTTCACACACCTCTTTAATATTAATTTTGGTGATCTCCGACTGGCGGAGTCGAACATCATTAGTGCCGACATGAATAATGATCTTAGAGAATTTACGATTAGCATTAGCCAGCACTTTTAAATTTGCTTTGATGTCAGGCGCTCTGGCTCCCGGCAAACATGTGACTATGGTGGTTGGTGTCTCTATTTTCACGTTCCGTGTAATAGAATCGCCAATAACTAGGGCACAATCATTCTCAGTGGGTGTTTCACTGAGCGGGGCAAAACGATTTGTTATGGTAATCGGAATGGAAGAGTGGTTTTTAGATCCGCGACTAGAGCGATCCCTCACTGTCACCCATTTGCCCGGCTGCACAGGCTCTACTTCAGCCGGAACCGACTCATGGAAAGTGTTCACTATCCTATGCGCATCCAAAACATCTGAAGCTCTAGCACTCTTACTATCCTCAATTAAAGTTTGAATGCGTGTTTCTAATTCTGAAATCTTCTCTGTCAACCTAACTGTCTCCTTACATTTATCACATATAAATCCTATATTGCCGACAGAGAAGTCTATGCTAAACATGTGACATGAAGTGCAGGTGACAATAACAGGACAAGACATTACTCACCGTGTTTGTAGAGTGATTCTTACTCACCTGAGCTTTTATGAACTCAAAGGCGCGAGCGCGCGAGAGAAAAATAAATAAATAAAAATAGCTGAGCGCACGGGTGGCGCGTTAGCAGGCTAGCGAATTACTAGCGTGTTGTGCTAGTAGTAACGGAAGCTAGCGATGTCAGGTTAATCTGAGATGTTGGGTAAGCTGTATTTAGTAGTAGTATAAACAACTAGAAATTGTAGTAAATGATGGTTCAAAACAAGGAAATACGAGGCTAAGACGGAGCTTACAGCACCGAAGCAAACACACTCACAGCAGGCAGCGAGGCAGACAGGAGCAGATTCTACACTCATGACACCTTCGGCGTGAGCCGGAAAACCCGAAACAATACTCTTTCTGAGATTTCTCTGGGTCGCCGTAAAAACGGCGTTTGTGTGCAGGCGAGCGAGTTGTGTTACTGGCTCGTTGGCTGCGATGTAAGCTGCTGCAGTAGCCTTTTCTAAGGGTGACTGACAGAGCTGGGCGCTTTGATGGCGGTCCGGCCGCAGCGGGACTCAGCCATCTTCTCCTCCTTGCAGCCGCTAGGAGGACTTCGCGGGCTCAGGCTTGAGCGTCACCTTGGGCCGGGGTCCCCGGGGGGGAGGCGGTCTGTGACGGCTGGTTGAGAGCGATCTAGGGCGGCCGCCCTGTCGTCGCTGCGAAGACGGAGGCTGAGCAGAGCGCTGAGAGGAGCTTCGTGCAGGACGCTGCTGAGAGCGGCCTGCAGAGGAGCCCGAGCGGCGGGGCAGAAAGAGATTCATAGCCTGCGACGCCTTCTGCACCTCCGAGAAGCGATCCACAATCCCGGCGACCGCTGGGCCAAACAGGCCGGTGGGAGAGAGCGGGGCGTTTAGTAACATGGAGCACTCAGTTTCGCTCATATCCGCCAGCGTCAGCCAGAGGTGCCTTTCGGTGACGGTGAGCGAGGCCATAGATCTCCCGATGGCTTGTGCAGCGGACTTAGTGGCGCGAAGCGAGAGGTCCGTCGCGCTGCGCAGGTCCGTCAGAACAGCTTGATCCGGGCCTTTCTCATCCAGTTCGCGGAGGAGATCGGCTTGGAGGATCTGGACCACAGCCATAGAATGCAGGGCGGAAGCAGCCTGGCCGGCGGCAGCAAAGGCGCGGCCGACGAGTGCTGATGTGGTCCTGCAGGCCTTGGAAGGCAGGGCAGACTTTGAGCGCCATCTCGCGGATGGCGGGCTATGGTGCGTTGCCACAGCGTCTTCAACCGGGGGGATTTGAGTGTATCCCTTCTCGACGGCCCCGTCCACTTGGGAGAGGGTCGAGGAGACCGGAGAGCGGAGTCTAGCGGAGAATGGGGCGTTCCACGACTTTGAGAGCTCAGCGTGGAGCTTAGGCAGGAAGGGTGCTGACCTAGAGGCAGGCGCTGGGCGGCGGCTAGGCAGAAAACACCCGTCGAGTCGGTTAGGCGCGGGCGCCCTCGGTGGGGACCAGTCGAGTCCCAATTGGTCAACCGCTTTAGTGAGGAGACGGAGAAGTTCCGTGTCGACATTGGCGCGGGACCGGCTAGACTCCTGTGCAGAGGAGGTGGAGCGGAGAGATCCAGACCACTCCTCGCTGTCCGAGGCCAAAAGAGAGCAGCTGTCTGTAATAGCAGCGTCGTCCGCTTCATCCCCCGAGGCGACGGCAGTGCGGGCCAAGGCCGGCCGCTGCGCGTCAGAAAACGGGGGAGGGGAAGGAGATAGCGAGGCTCGCGTGAGGGGCTCCGGCGAGCGCTCAGCTACTGCTGCGGGTTCCGGTGGCCTCTGAGAGCGGCGTTTCTTCTTACGCGGCCCGGTGGAGGCAGACGGAGAGACAGCGGGAGCGTCGAACAAGGCGAGTCGAGCCCGCAGGGTCGACATCGGCAGTTCTTCGCACAGTTCACAGCCACCCGACGCGAGAGCGAGGGCGGCGTGGTCCGGACCCAGGCAGAGAGCGCAAATAACATGCCGGTCTCTGTCGCTGAGCGGAGCTTTACATGAAATGCAAGGCATAGTAATGAAAGGATATAATCGCCGGATAGCGAAGCAGGCAGGGATGGCTGAAGGCGGCAAAGACGGCCGGCTTCCTCAGGCAGAATCCTCGGCTTGCAAGTCGCTTGATTCAACGGCAGCTTCCTCAGAGACCAGCGATGCGAAGAGCTTCGCTGAAGAGACAAAAATCAGTGAAAGCAGCCTTTCAGCCCATATTTATACACTCAGCCACGCCCCTTCTGACGGGCCGTGACGCGTGAGCGCGCTGATCGCGCTCATTGGGCGTGACGTCACGCCAAGGGCTCAGCGATAGGCTGCTGCAGTTGCCGAAGGACAGCCAATGAGCACGCTAGAATGCCTGCTCTAGGTCTGCTTGCTGCTGCACTGCGTTGACAAGATATAAAAATTAAGGATAATTTTTGGCTTCATATCTCGAGAAAAGATGACTTTACCCGTAGCGTAAGCTAAACTTACGCAATATGAGAGAACCTCTCGTAAGAGAACTTTAATTTCAGCAAATCTGCATAAAAATGCAGTTAGCTTTAACCCTCTGGGGTCGGCGGTATCGCCAGCGATACCAGCTTGATTTTTTTTATCAGTGTAAAAGAAACTCATAAATACTCTGTTGACTTTGATTTTCCATAGGAGTTTCATACATCAATCGATCCTGTTAAATGTGTATATTTTTTGTTTATACTATAATACTATAGAAAAATAAACACGAAGCGATTTCTGCCTTCTCTCTGTCAGTTAAGTCCATTCTGAAACGCGTCCGAAAATGAACCATAACTCAGCGAATACTTCTCACACAGACACGTGAGATATGTCTTTATGAAGCTTGAAATCTCTTCTTTTAAATGAAGTAATTTATATAAAAAACAAATATTCTCAGCTTATGTAGTCCCTTTAAAAGCAAGGAGAGGTACCGTTTTTCGTTCTCCCTTCATTATCTCTAATAAGCTGAGGCCGCCCCGCCCCCGGCACTATTCACATGGTAAATAGTTTAGGTGATCTATGCATCGCATACGCCCCCCAATCAATGCCATAAAAACACAGTTTCTTCATCAGACTCACTGATATTTCATCGCGTTTTGAGTATGGCACGCTTCTCCGGTAAAGACGCCCTTCAGATGATTCTGGACAGCGACGAAGATGCACCTTTTCCTCAGAGGAAGATTGTAACTCAGACGACGAACGGCAGCATTTTGAAGAGCAAATTGATCCCGCCGAGGACACAATTTCGGAGTAAGTTTTACTGTTATATAATTATTTTTCTGATAATATAGAACTCATATTAATTTTCAGACTATATTTTGCTTAGTTTTGGCTAGCTTTTGACATCTTACAAGATTGCCTTACAATATCCCTAACATTCGTGTATATGCTCAAGTGTAAACTTTTTCAATGTGATAGGCTATTACTCTCTAAACATAATAAATATATTTCACTCAGTTTTGATTAGCTTATAACACTGATTATCATGCTAAAATACTGCCTTATGTTTAATGTAGCTTATTTGCGAATATCTGCTTAAGTGTAATGTGATTTAGTCTAAATATATTTCAGCCTCCGGTAAAATATGTGATAGCCTAGGCCTACTGTCTAAATACTAGACATTATGTATATAAATGTATGGTTTTGGTTAGACTATGACACTGCTTATCATGCTTCAATACTGCCTTATGCACAGATGTTTGTGAATACAGGTGTAAATGTTTGAAATGTATTGATGTGTCGTTAGCGAACGATCCGTTCATTGCGTGTGTCACTAAATGCGTGCGGTCTATATGGCCTATAAACAGATACTCACGGTGATATTTCTCTGTCCTATGGACCAGGCAGACTAGGCGGCTAGGCAGAAAACACCCGTCGAGTCGGTTAGGCGCGGGCGCCCTCGGTGGGGACCAGTCGAGTCCCAATTGGTCAACCGCTTTAGTGAGGAGACGGAGAAGTTCCGTGTCGACATTGGCGCGGGACCGGCTAGACTCCTGTGCAGAGGAGGTGGAGCGGAGAGATCCAGACCACTCCTCGCTGTCCGAGGCCAAAAGAGAGCAGCTGTCTGTAATAGCAGCGTCGTCCGCTTCATCCCCCGAGGCGACGGCAGTGCGGGCCAAGGCCGGCCGCTGCGCGTCAGAAAACGGGGGAGGGGAAGGAGATAGCGAGGCTCGCGTGAGGGGCTCCGGCGAGCGCTCAGCTACTGCTGCGGGTTCCGGTGGCCTCTGAGAGCGGCGTTTCTTCTTACGCGGCCCGGTGGAGGCAGACGGAGAGACAGCGGGAGCGTCGAACAAGGCGAGTCGAGCCCGCAGGGTCGACATCGGCAGTTCTTCGCACAGTTCACAGCCACCCGACGCGAGAGCGAGGGCGGCGTGGTCCGGACCCAGGCAGAGAGCGCAAATAACATGCCGGTCTCTGTCGCTGAGCGGAGCTTTACATGAAATGCAAGGCATAGTAATGAAAGGATATAATCGCCGGATAGCGAAGCAGGCAGGGATGGCTGAAGGCGGCAAAGACGGCCGGCTTCCTCAGGCAGAATCCTCGGCTTGCAAGTCGCTTGATTCAACGGCAGCTTCCTCAGAGACCAGCGATGCGAAGAGCTTCGCTGAAGAGACAAAAATCAGTGAAAGCAGCCTTTCAGCCCATATTTATACACTCAGCCACGCCCCTTCTGACGGGCCGTGACGCGTGAGCGCGCTGATCGCGCTCATTGGGCGTGACGTCACGCCAAGGGCTCAGCGATAGGCTGCTGCAGTTGCCGAAGGACAGCCAATGAGCACGCTAGAATGCCTGCTCTAGGTCTGCTTGCTGCTGCACTGCGTTGACAAGATATAAAAATTAAGGATAATTTTTGGCTTCATATCTCGAGAAAAGATGACTTTACCCGTAGCGTAAGCTAAACTTACGCAATATGAGAGAACCTCTCGTAAGAGAACTTTAATTTCAGCAAATCTGCATAAAAATGCAGTTAGCTTTAACCCTCTGGGGTCGGCGGTATCGCCAGCGATACCAGCTTGATTTTTTTTATCAGTGTAAAAGAAACTCATAAATACTCTGTTGACTTTGATTTTCCATAGGAGTTTCATACATCAATCGATCCTGTTAAATGTGTATATTTTTTGTTTATACTATAATACTATAGAAAAATAAACACGAAGCGATTTCTGCCTTCTCTCTGTCAGTTAAGTCCATTCTGAAACGCGTCCGAAAATGAACCATAACTCAGCGAATACTTCTCACACAGACACGTGAGATATGTCTTTATGAAGCTTGAAATCTCTTCTTTTAAATGAAGTAATTTATATAAAAAACAAATATTCTCAGCTTATGTAGTCCCTTTAAAAGCAAGGAGAGGTACCGTTTTTCGTTCTCCCTTCATTATCTCTAATAAGCTGAGGCCGCCCCGCCCCCGGCACTATTCACATGGTAAATAGTTTAGGTGATCTATGCATCGCATACGCCCCCCAATCAATGCCATAAAAACACAGTTTCTTCATCAGACTCACTGATATTTCATCGCGTTTTGAGTATGGCACGCTTCTCCGGTAAAGACGCCCTTCAGATGATTCTGGACAGCGACGAAGATGCACCTTTTCCTCAGAGGAAGATTGTAACTCAGACGACGAACGGCAGCATTTTGAAGAGCAAATTGATCCCGCCGAGGACACAATTTCGGAGTAAGTTTTACTGTTATATAATTATTTTTCTGATAATATAGAACTCATATTAATTTTCAGACTATATTTTGCTTAGTTTTGGCTAGCTTTTGACATCTTACAAGATTGCCTTACAATATCCCTAACATTCGTGTATATGCTCAAGTGTAAACTTTTTCAATGTGATAGGCTATTACTCTCTAAACATAATAAATATATTTCACTCAGTTTTGATTAGCTTATAACACTGATTATCATGCTAAAATACTGCCTTATGTTTAATGTAGCTTATTTGCGAATATCTGCTTAAGTGTAATGTGATTTAGTCTAAATATATTTCAGCCTCCGGTAAAATATGTGATAGCCTAGGCCTACTGTCTAAATACTAGACATTATGTATATAAATGTATGGTTTTGGTTAGACTATGACACTGCTTATCATGCTTCAATACTGCCTTATGCACAGATGTTTGTGAATACAGGTGTAAATGTTTGAAATGTATTGATGTGTCGTTAGCGAACGATCCGTTCATTGCGTGTGTCACTAAATGCGTGCGGTCTATATGGCCTATAAACAGATACTCACGGTGATATTTCTCTGTCCTATGGACCATCAACAGATATATACATACATTGTGCGTCCATAACAATTAATTGCCCATCAGTTTACTTTGGATAATGTATGCTAACAGTTTTTTTCGTTGTTGTTGTTGTTTTTTAGGAATGTGGCTGCAGCTAGCTCTCCTTCTCCAGCACCCCGCAGAGGGGCACGCAGGTGTCGTTCAGTTCTCAGTGTGATGGAGAATCTTCCCGAGTAAGTCCACTGACGTAATATTTACAGATGAAATATAATTGTTTACATCGTCTTAATATAAAAGTACATATTCTTGTGTGTTATTACAAAAACTGTTGTCTTTTTTTTATCCATGGCCATTAGTGATCGATAATGATAATAATACAGTGTCTTTGATTGTGTTATCAGTATGCTCACAGTGTGTTTTGTTTTGTTTTTTACAGATGTGACAATGAACTTGTCCAAGCACCTGTCCCGAAGAGAGCCAAGGCTAACCAGCAGGCAAGCAACAGGCAGTCCACTCTGGCATGGAAAACAGAGACTGATGTTGACATGGTTCCCGCATCAACGGGGCATAAGCATTTACTGTGAGATACCTGCCTTTACTTTTGTTTATCGCTCACAATTGCTTTGTTTATAGCAGACTGATTTTTTTTTTATTTTGCTTACATTTGATTTGCTTAGAGCAAATATAGAACATTTAGTTCCTCCAAATAGAGGAATTACAATAAAACAGATTGAAAAACAAAACCTTTGAATCTCCTCTACCTCTTTTGTTCTTTGTTCAGGCTGCCTCACTTGATGGCCCATTAGCCAAGGGGGAGTGTCTGTCACACCCCTGGTCTGAATCTCATTAATATTGATAGGCCATTACCACTCCCACGCATAAACCTCTTCTGACAAAATAACTGACTTACAAAGTTTAAATCAATGTATTGTTTTTATGTGAACGATTAGGCAGGATGATTTTCACATCATTTTGAAGAAAAAACTCTAGGCGACGACATACATTAGTCAGAAGTCTTATTGACACATAATTAGTATGTGTTTTGTGGCCTTATTTCAGAAACTTTAGTTTTTAGTTTTTTCAATAACCATGCATAAACATTATTCTCTCAAAAATACAAACATATACATGCATGTTGATCACATATTATGGTAGCCCTGTTTGTGCTATATAGAGTGAATTTACACCTTTGCCATTAACATGTTTATAAATAACTGAAAAAAGCACAAATGTCAGAGCATGTCAGAACACCTCAAGGGCCCAGAAAACCCTTTAGACCCCAGAGGGTTAACAGCGGATGTCGAGCTAATGAGGGAAAGTTACCTCACATAGGTATTTGCTAACTGCCTTTTAGCGTCGATGTGTGGCTGTCAGACTGCATATGAATTTTACGGCGTTGATTCCCATTTTAGCTAACCAACTTAAATACCTTTTTACAAACGCTGCTAATATTTGTCACAAGCTGGGCTCAAACTCAGGTCTCAGGTGTGGTAAAAGATCCAGTTTAGTAAAAATGGAAGCCCCTTGAAGCAGCTCAGAAGCAGCTCAAAAGCAGTGGCCATGAGTCGATTCCAAACCATGATCTTGTTGAGGCCCCGGCAATCAATACAAGGCCTAAGAGCCTAGAAGTAGAGGCACGGATGATGCCGGCTGGCACGGATGATGCCGGCTGCCAAGGACTCTTTAATGTAGGTATCCATAGCTGAGTGCTCGGGGAGGATAAGGAAAAGATCTGACCCCAAGGAGGGCAGGAACCAGGGAGTAGATCAATGGCACAGTCGTAAGTGCAGTGAGGCGGTAAGGAAGTAGTCCGGGACTAGCTGAACACTGCCTTGAACTGATGGTAGACACTGGGGACTCGGGAGAGGTCAACAGACTCTTGAAACTCGGTACTAGGGGCTGAGGGACTAGGGAAGCATGCAGGTGAGTTGGCAAGTGGAACCCCAGCTTAGAATGGAACCAGTAGGCCAATCAATCTGGGGATTATGTCTGCACAGCCAAGGGTGACACAGGATAATTGGATCCTCGGGGGAGTCAATAGGATAGAAGGTCTCCTCCTGCTAATGTTGAAAGATGGTAAGTCGAAGAGACTGAGCCGCTGAGCCGCAGAGCCGCAATACATTGATTTAAACTCTCTGTAACTTTGCCTGGTTCCAGAGGTCTGCCATCCAAGGCTGTAACTGCCTGGGCTTGCGCAAGTAGTTGGGTAGGGATCTTAAGTTTCTTAGCCAAGGTTAGATCCAGGAAATCACCGCGGCGCCAGAATCGATCATAGCCTGGACCAGATGCTAGTGGCCCTCCCAGGACAGATTGGCTGGAATAGCTAGGACAGCGTTAGTAGGAGGAGCTCTTATTTTCCCCATCACAGCCCTCCTGTAGCTAGGCAGGGACAGAGGTTTCCCGACAGCTCGGGGCAAGTGGAGTGTAAGTGGCCGGCAACCCCGCAGTAGAGGTACAGATGTTCCCTCATGTGACGTTCCCTTTCGTTGGGAGAAAGCCTGGAACGGCCTAACTGCATGTCCTCCGGGGAATCCTGGAGCTGTTCAGGAGCTGGGGAAGCTCTGAACGAAGGAACACAAACTGGAGAAACAGAGCTGCTCAGAGGAACTTGGGACTGAGACATCTGGCGGCAAGCCATTCTCCGCTCTCTCAGACGATTGTCCAAGTGTAGAATTGGATTTAAGCTTTTTCCCCGTTATTATTTGATTCACAGGACCGAACACCAGTTATCTTGCCAAGAAAAATCTTTATTCTTATATGTCAGGAGAGAAACTCTGAGAAGATGTTATATTCATGCCAGGTCTATGCGTTTCCATGTTTCTCTGCTGCAGTACAGTAAGATTGAGCTTAAATACACAACTGAGCAACTTTTGTCTTCCTTTTAAGGTATCAAAAACATATAGCTTATGTTTAAAAATGGAATGTATACCTAATTCTTACACATGGTGCAATCCACTATCCTTCTGTGTATACATTAATACATTAGTGGTATACAAATGGTCCCAACTACGTTTGGCTTGTTGGAATGTCCGCTCTCTCGGGGTGACTTCCTGTCTCGACGGAGTCCATCCTCGGAAGTCTGCAGTTATAGACAGAGAACTCCTACGACTCAGAGTGGACATCGCAGCATTAAGCGAGACATGGCTCACTGGAAGTGGCTCTGTACGTGAAGCTAACTTCACGTTTTACTGGACTGGCTATCCCGACAATGAAAGACCAAAGCATGGAGTGGGTTTTGCCATCTGCAATAAGCTGCTCTGTTTCACCGAAACTCCCATCTCCATCTCTCCCAGGCTGTCGTCACTGCGACTACACACCACCGCGGGTCCAGTGACACTACTTTCTACCTGTCTAGTCCAAAGCCCCGACCCTAACTTCGCCAGACGATCAGAAAGATTCTTTCTATCTCCTGCTGAGTGAAACTCTTTCCAACATTAGTCGTGGCCACCGCATTTTCATCCTTGGCGATTTCAATGCTCGTGTGGGTAGTAACACCACCGCCTGGCCAGATGTGCTGGGTCCACATGGTGTGGGCTCATTGAATGACAATGGACAGCGCCTCCTCGAGCTTTGCGCTACACATAAGCTGTGCATCCCATCATCTTTTTTTGAAGGCTCAATATGGTCCAAGATGACATGGCAACACCCACACTCTAAACGCTGGCATCGACTTGACCATGTGATCATCCAAAGAAACCACCTTCAGGACCTCACTCATGTCAGGTCTATGCACTCTGCTGACTGTGACACAGATCACTCACTTGTGCGCTGCAAGATTAAACTCAATCCCAAGAGAATCCACCTGTCTAGTCCAAAGCCGTCTCCGACGTTCGACATTCTTGCAACCAAGTCAAAGGAAATCTGCCAACAGTTTCAGGCTTCACTGCAAGCCAATTTTGTTCTGTCCGCCCCCACCCAGGATGCTACATTGGCCTGGCTGCGCTTTCGTAACATAGTTAGGGATTGCGCACTTTCCAGCTTTGGCAGACGCACCCGAAAACAGCCTGACTGGTTTAGGTGTTATGCAGACACTCTCCTTCCATCTCTTGCGAATAAGCGCACGGCACGCCTGGCTGTCAAACAAGACTCCTCCCCTCACACCATTGCTCACTGGAAACAGACCCGCTCAGAGGTGCAGCGCCTAACACGGGAGGCAAAACACCTCTACTGGGAAAGCATCTGCAGGCGTGTAGAACATTGCTCTGCCACTGGTAATACTGGTGGTATGTACCAGGGGCTTAAGCAAGCTCTAGGTCCTCCTGTGAAGAAGTCCTCCCCTCTACGATCTGCAACAGGTGAAATACTCACAAACTTTGACGATCAGCTAAATCGCTGGGTGGAACACTACAGTTCACTGTATGCTGAGCCTGTAACAGCTAGTGAAGCTGCTATAGTATCTGCTGTTCCCCAACTCCCAATCATACTCGAGCTTGACAACATCATCACTCTCAATGAGGTTAAAAAAACCATAAGCCTTCTGAAGAACAACAAAGCCCCTGGTGTGGATGGGCTTCCACCTGAAATCTTCTTTAGTGGTGGCAACACACTTGCCGTGGAACTCCATCACCTCTTTTCAACCTGCCTTTAATGAAGGCACCATCCCAGACAAATTACGTAACGCTAACATAGTTACTCTGTACAAGAACAAAGGGGATCGCTGCGACTGCAACAACTACCGTGGCATAGCTCATCCTCCCACGCGTACAGGTCATTGCAAACAGGATACTCCCGGAGAGCCAATGCGGTTTCCGTCCTGGTCGTTCAACCATAGACTTGATTTTCTCAGTTCGCCAAATCCAAGAGAAATGCATTGAGCAAGGTCGGCCCTTGTATGCAGTCTTTGTCGATTTGACAAAGGCCTTTGACTATGTCAGCAGGTCCGGCATCTTTACCATCCTCCATCAACTGGGCTGTCCTCCCAATCTCTTGAAAATCATACAAGAATTTCATGTTCTTATGAAGGCAACAATACAGTTTGAGGGCTCTCGCTCTAAGGAATTTCCTATTTTCTGTGGTGTAAAGCAAGGTTGTGTACTAGCTCCAACTCTCTTTGGTATATTCTTCTCCGCTGTCTTGCGCCGTGCTTTCCCTGTCCCATCTGGAGTGTTACTTCATACACGCAGCTCTGGCAATCTCTTCAACCTAGCAAGACAAAAACAAAGATCAACCGCATCCATATTCGGGAACTTCTATATGCAGATGATGCCGCCTTCCTTGCCAACTCTGAGACTGAGCTGCAGGCTATGTGCTCCTCCTTTGCTGCTGCTTGTGAGGAGTTTGGATTGAAGATCAGCCTTGGAAAAACAGTGGTCTTTGCCCAACCTGCTACGCTCTCACCCACAATCACCATCAACAACAGCACATTGACAAATGTCACAAAGTTCACTTATCTGGGTTCCACAGTCGACACCTCCAACAGTCTAGATTGCGAATTGGACATACGTATTGGGAATGCATCAACAACCTTCGGCAGGCTTAGCGAGAGAGTGTGGCAGAACAATTCACTGTCTCTCAACCTAAAAATCCAAGTTTACGAGGCCTGTATTCTCAGCACCCTCCTGTATGGCAGTGAAACTTGGTGCTCCTACCGCAGACATGAACACCATCTGAACTCCTTTCACTTTCGTTGTCTACGTTTAATTATTGGCATAACTTGGAGGGATCATGTTCCAAATTCGGCTATCCTTTCCATGACCAAGAGCACAGACCTCTACACTATGTTGCGCACCCGTCGCTTACGGTGGGCTGGCCACACCTACCGCATGGATGAAAACCGGTTACCGAAAGCAATTTTATACGGAGAAATTGCTGATGCCCCTCGCCCAGTCGGCCGGCCGAAGCTCCGCTACAAGGATGTCCTGAAGCGTGACCTTCAGTCGTTCGGCCTCCCAAGCCTAAACTGGGAATCGCTTGCTGGTGACCGAGCAATGTGGAACGCTTCCATTAGATCTGGTGTCAAAAGATCTTGCCAGCAGTACAATGACTTCCTTAACAGTAGAAGACTGAAGCGCCATACCAATCGTCGTTCTCGACGCAAAGGGCCTGAATGAATGAATGAATGATACAAATGGTACATTTGCATTAGTTGAAACATTCCTCTTCTCGCAAAGAGCATACCAACTGTACACATTTGAAGTATTATCATCATTGGAACTCTGCTAAGTGAACATTGCATTCCACACATACCTTTAAGCAGAAAACAAAATCCTCAGAGCTACCCTCCTTGTGTCCAAAATATGTTCCTTAAACACGTGTCAATGCAATCTATAGTCTAACTTGTGCATTTTAAACTTCATAAGATAATACAACTAATAAAGAATAGTAAACTAACAAAGAATAGTAATAAAGAATAATAATACAGATACATAATATAAAATATTGCAATTATATTCAAAGATGAAATTTAGTCTTCACAAGCGAATGGCCAATGCTATGAGGGACTCAAGATCCCAAGCTGGTTTTCGGGTAGCTAACTCATCTTGAAGGGGCTCAGACAACCCTCCCTGAAAACAGACTCTCAGCGCTTCATCTTTCCATCCGCTCCTTGCTGCTATGGTCCAAAATTCAATGGCAAAATCTGCCGTGCTTCGGGAATCTTGATGGAGAGAAAGTAGGCGCTTGAAAGCTTCCTGACCATTGACAGGATGATCAAACACCTGCTTGAACTCTTCCACAAATGCTGTGTAGGAGTCACAACAGGCCTCCTGGGATTGCCACACCGCAGAGGCCCAGGAGAGCACCTTGTCTGAAAGAAGGGTCATGATGTAAGCAATCTTGGAATGGTCTGTGGGAAAACTTGAGGGTTGGAGCTTGAAGGTGAGGGAAACCTGGCAGGAACTTGGATCTCCAGCAAAGGGCATGGGATGTGGTAGTCAGGGCTCCACCGCTGGAGAAGACCTGTCACCACTCAGGGGTGAAGGACTAGGGAGGCGTTCAAACAGCTGATGGACAGAACTCATCATATCGGCCAGGAGTTGAGAATGACTGGCCATCAGCTCTTCTTGTCGGCTGGTGCTGAAAAGATGCCTCATGTTGAGCAATCACCGACAACAGGTCCTTGGAACCAAGTGTTTCTGAGTCCATGATTGACTCGGTTTTTCTGTCACAAGCTGGGCTCGAACTCGGGTCTCAGGTGTGGAGAGTTAAGTGTTCTACCACTTAGCCACAGAGGAGGTAATGTTAGACCCAAACAAAACACTCAAGGCAATACTCCAGGCAAAGCAGATTTATATTAAGTCAAAAAAATCCAACAAAAGTTCTTCTCAGAAAGAGGTATTACTAACAGAGATAATGTAAACAATAACAGGAGAGAAATAAAATAACTCCACGAGGGGAGAAAAAACTAAATCAAATAACTAAGAATAGCTTACTTGATAGCTTGGGTTACTTGTAAGGACTCAGGTGGACACAGCAGGAGACACATAGCCAAGACTCAAAAAATGAGTGAGGAACAAGGAGAAAAAACACAGCTAAAATGCTGTAGGGGAAACAAGGCACAAGTGACCTGGATAATGCTAACAAGGACACACGAGGAAGATCTAAGGCAGAGGGGAACACAGGTGACCTTTAGAGGCCCGGAGACAAACAACAGAAGGCAGGATGCTTGTATTTTAGCAATTCTGCTCCGGCGGAAGCAATCACCAAACTGGTTACGCGTGTTTATCACACTAACGTACATATTTTGCGACAGCAAAATAAAATTTGTCAATTATGAAAGCTGTATTCAAATAAATTGATAATATAATTTTCCTCATTTAAGGCCTTAATTTTAGCAAAATCCATTAATGCTTTTTAATGCCCCGAAGAGACCCTGTTAAAAGATATTTAAAAACTTTCACAGCTGTCTTATTTAAAAATCATTCATTATTATTACACTTAATGTTTACCTAACTTATTCCTTATATCAGGTGATAATTAGACATAGGGCCCTATCTTGCACCCAGCGCAATTGACTTTGTTCACCAACGCATGTATCATTCCTATTTTGCACCCACGCACAGCAGACTTTTTCCCACACAGACGCACGTCGGTAAATTATTAAATGAACTTGTGCTCCCAGGGGCGGTTCAGCGAAAAGAAGAGGCGTGTTCCGGCGCAAACGTTCTCTGGTGCTATTTTGCAGGTTTAGAAAACAATTCCGCCATTGACCAGGAAAAACCCAGTTTAAAGTCAATTGTGCGTTGCGAATGTTATTCATATGCTTTTTTAAGGGCGCATGCTTGGCCATAATCAATGAAGCATGTGCACAACACGCATACACTTTGCTTATCTCATCTACACACAGACGCAGCAGTTCTCATTTTTAGAAAACCATACATTATTGTACATAAAGGAAAAATATTAACACAAGAGGAAAATCATTGTTGTGTAAATGAAGATGTGAAAAAATAGGCATAAATCTAGCTTACACATTTACCCAAATTATAATATTATTAATCTATGCTAATTTGGGTGGGTTTCTCCCATCCCCATACAATGTCACTTCTCTGTGTTTTACGGCCCTGGCGAGAACGTCGGTCTCCTCGGCTGTGAACCGCTCCTGGCGTGCTGGAGTGTCTTTGAAGCTGCAGCTACAGAACTCAATGACTTCACTGATACTGTAACATCTTATATCAGTTTTTGTGAGGACATCTGTGTAAAAACCAAGACATTTTACACATATAATAACAGCAAACCTTGGTTCAATCCTAATCTTAGGAAGTTGCGCCAGGTGAAAGAGGAAGCCTACAGCAAGGGGGATCGAGATCTATATAGGCAGGCCAGGAACAATATAACGAAGGAGATCAAGGCAGCCAAGACTAGCAACAGTGATAAATTAAAAAAGACCCTGCAACAGTTTGGAAGGGACTGAAACAGATCACAGATTACAAGAGCCCACCCCCCCACCCCGCAGAAAATCTCAGACTGGCTAATGACCTGAATGACTTCTACTGTAGGTTTGAAAGGCACCCATTATCACACCCCTCACTCACAAAGGTTTTTCCCCAGCAATCCACCCCCTCCCCCCACCTGTGTTGATAATTTGTGATAATGATGTGTGCCGGCTGTTCCAGAAGAAAAAGCCCAAAATGGTCCCCGGCCCTGATGGCTTTTCTCCATCCTGCCTGCATGCATGTGCGGACCAGCTGGCGCCGATTTTCACGCGGATTTTCAACCGGTCTCTGGAGTTGTGTGAAGTGCCCTCCTGTTTTAAATGGTCCACCATCATTCCAATCCCCAAAAAACCCTCCATCACAGGACTAAATGACTACAGGCCTGTCGCCTTGACATCCGTGGTCATGAAATCTTTTGAGAGACTGGTGTTGCGCCATCTGTGGGACATTACAGGCCCCTAGCTGAACCCCCTGCAGTTTGCCTACAGGACAAACAGGTCGGCAGATGATGCTGTTAACATAGGACTGCAATACATACTGCACCACCTCAACTCTCCAGGGACTTATGCTAGGATCCTGTTCGTGGACTTCTCCTCAGCGTTCAACACCATCATACCTGAACTCCTACATCAGAAGCTCACCCAGTTCTCAGTGCCTGCCTCCACCTGCCAGTGGATCACCAGTTTCCTGAGTGATAGGCAGCAGTATGTCAGATTGGGGAGCATTTCATCCAAACCCCAGTCCATCAGCACCGGCGCTCCTCAGGGGTGTGTCCTCTCCCCACTGCTCTTTTCCCTCTATACCAATGACTGCACCTCAAAGCATACGTCTGTGAAACTCTTGAAGTTTGCTGATGACACAACTATCATTGGTTTGATCCGGGACGGGGATGAGTCTGCCTACAGGCAGGAGGTGGAGCAGCTTGTCCAATGGTGCAGTCAAAACCACCTGGAGTTAAATCCCAAGAAGACTGTGGAGATGACAGTGGATCTTAGGAGAAGGCCCCCCCCCCCCCCCCCCCCCCACTCCCCCAACTCATCCAGAATGACACAGTGTCCTCTGTGGACTCCTTTAGGTTCCTGGGCTCTACAATCTCAAGGGACCTAAAGTGGTCCATCCACATTGATTGTGTCCAAAGAAAGGCGCAACAGAGGTTGTACTTCCTAAGACAGCTAAGGAAGTTTAACCTGTCAAAGGAGCTGCTGATCACATTCTATTCAGCCATCATTCAGTCTCTCATCTGCACCTCCATGACTGTCTGGTTTAGGTCAGCCACCAAACGGGACAGGGCCAGACTGCAACGGACAATAAGGGCTGTGGAGAGGATCATTGGAGCTGACCTTCCCTCCATCCAGGTCCTGCACCGGTCCAGGTTCAGTAAAAGGGTAAAAAAAATCTCTGCAGATCCATCTCATCCTGGTCACAAACTTCTCAACCTCCTTCTCTCTGGTAGACGATACAAGGCACTGTATGCCAAAACCAGCCGATACAAAGTCAGCTTCTATCCTCAAGCAGTCACTTTGTTGAATACTCAGAAACTGCCCCTACCCTTATACTGGACATAGTCAACCAATATTATTCTATTCATCTACCTCATGCAAACTTCAATTTTTCTATTGAATGCACTAATTAATATAATATATTATCATTGTACGGACCTGCACTGCACTGC
This sequence comes from Rutilus rutilus, assembly GCF_951802725.1. NCBI lineage: Eukaryota > Metazoa > Chordata > Actinopteri > Cypriniformes > Leuciscidae > Rutilus > Rutilus rutilus. Next base: position 48,425,401 of record NC_140214.1, read on the forward strand.
TCTATTTATTTTATTTAAAATTCTGAGACAATACTGATATTGCATGATCCCCCCTCCTGCACTTTGTAATTTCCACTGTATTGTCAGACTAAATATATAACAGTATTCCTACTCTGTGTTTATATGTCAAGTGAGTGTTGTAGCCTGTTGCAGTTAATGACAATGAGTGTTGTAATTTGAGAGCCTTGTTGTTACCAATTCAAATTCCTAGTTTGTCTCTGCAAACATGGCCAATAAAGCTGATTCTGATTTAGATTGTTAAAATAAGGTCCCTAATGTTACACTTAATGTATGCCTACCACATTTACCTTTACCTTTTGCATATTCAGTGCGTGCATATTTCTTTCCTAGCATATTTGACCAATTCCAAACCACATTAATCTTAATAATTAACGTTCATTTTGAATTTAATTATTTATAAGTGATATATAATTGTTCATGAAGGCTGGAAGGGAAAAACGCCTTATATTCAGATAAGGTGCATTAAGAAAACCTGCTGAATAATTGTCAAGTGTTTTAAGCTGCACGGGTCCCACACTTGAAAGGGGTTCCTTACTTCTGAATTGAACACTGGATTCCACTCACAAGAATGAGACTTCAGTTGCCTTTTCTCAATTTATTGTTGAATTTTTAGTAGGTGAAAAACCTTTAAAACCACACACAACAAAGCAGTGTAAATATTTACAGCAATGCACATGAATTAAACCACCACAATTTCACATTGTACAGAATTTATACGGGTTTAATTTGATAAGCATTAGAACAATACCGTTTCTTTTTTACTAATCCTATTTTACACCATAGCAAATAAGTTTTAAAAGAATTAGCTTTTATCACCAGATTTGTATTTCATTAGAAGGGAATGTTTACCATAATACATATTATAACAAATGAATTGATTACACATTTTTAAGACAGTGAATTTTAGACAGAACATTAATTTTAGCAAATTGAATATATAAATCATTTCTTGATAATATATATTTTTAAAATGACTGTTAACACTACTAGGCATTTAGGCTCAGCAATTTAAACACTAATCTAATCACAGATACCAAAATAACAATAGTACAATAGTGCACATTTACACAAAGCCACCAAACGCAATTATTAGTGTTTAGTGCAACGCAGACATTTCCTCTTACCGGCAGTCTCTTCACAATCAAAATGATCCTGTGCAGTTTAAATCAAAGTCTTTAACCCAACGTTTCCACTGCGTCCACGCTGCTCACAGTACACAATGAAATGAGCAGCGCGAACACCATCTCAAACCCAAGGTACGTGCCAAGCTGATTGAAACCAGCTTCACCTGCTGTTCATTCCCGTGTAACGAGAGGCGTGGCAGCGGGCGGTTTGCCGCAACACCTCCCACTAGAGCATTCCGTGCAACCATGAAAAGGTTGCCGAACTTCAAGGCAATCCTGATCAGGGGGTCTGCTCCTCGACAGGAAAGAGCACAATGAGGCGCCTGATGTCCCTCCGCAGCACAGTGCTATTGGAGCTCCCCTTCTTGTCACGGGATGTTAAGTTCTGGGCCACAGACTATTTGGCCATTGGACAGGAACACAGTGGCCCGGAGTGACTAGGACGTCGACATCCCTTACAACACCCTTGGAGTCTGGAGCAACAGCGACAACTCTACCAAGCCTGAACTGGCCCCGCAGTGCGTTCTGATCACAAACCCAAACAATGTCCCCTACAGCCACGTTCCTGTCTGTAACATGCCACTTGCTTCTGATGAAGAGATTTGGTCCGGCAAGTTGGCACCAGACTCTCCAGAAGCTGTTGACTTGGGCCTCAATTTCTTGAAGACGCTTGTAGGGGTAGTTGGTAAAATTGAAGGTCTTCAAGTCTCCATCTTGAGAGGCACGCCCAAGAAGTGCATTGGGCGTCACATACTGGATGCGGTTCTCGCGACTCTGGATCCCTGCGGCGATCGGACGCTCGTTAGCCAAATTCGCTGCCAACTGAAGCGCTGTGAGAAACTCCCTGAAGGTAAGACCAACTGACTTTCCCAGACTTTGAAGTGCCCTCTTCACAATCCACACTGCAGCTTCAGCAGCTCCATTGCGGTGTGGCGAATCGGCAGGGAGCACCTTCCAAACCCAGCATGTACCACTTTTTACTGCATACTCTTCCAGGCTTGCTGTCTCTTGGTCTCGCAGGAAGGCGTACAGCTCATCCAACACGGGCCTTGCACCAACAAAGTTGGTCCCAGGATCTGACCAAACTTTAAGGGGATGCCCCTGATAGCAGCAAATCTCTGATAGGCCATCAAAAAGCTTTCTGTAGACATACTATTGGCCAGCTCCACATGTACGGCCCTGCTCGCCATGCAGCAGAAAAGGACTCCCCAGACCTTCATAAACACCCTCCTTTTAACATCGTCTCTCACCAGGTATGGCCCAAACAGATCAACAGCAGTGAACTGGAATGGTGCAGCAGGCCCTGACCTTTCCACAGGTACAGTGAGGAAAATAAGTATTTGAACACCCTGCTATTTTGCAAGTTCTCCCACTTGGAAATCATGGAGGGGTCTGAAATTGTCATCGTATGTGCATGTCCACTGTGAGAGACATAATCTAAAAAAAAAATCCAGAAATCACAATATATGATTTTTTAACTATTTATTTGTATAATACAGTATTTGAACATCTGTCTATCAGCTAGAATTCTGACCCTCAAAGACCTGTTAGTCTGCCTTTAAAATGTCCACCTCCACTCCATTTATTATCCTAAATTAGATGCACCTGTTTGAGGTCGTTAGCTGCATAAAGACACCTGTCCACCCCATACAATCAGTAAGAATTCAACTACTAACATGGCCAAGACCAAAGAGCTGTCCAAAGACACTAGAGACAAAATTGTACACCTCCACAAGGCTGGAAAGGGCTACGGGGAAATTGCCAAGCAGCTTGGTGAAAAAAGGTCCACTGTTGGAGCAATCATTAGAAAATGGAAGAAGCTAAACATGACTGTCAGTCTCCCTCGGACTGGGGCTCCATGCAAGATCTCACCTCGTGGGGTCTCAATGATCCTAAGAAAGGTGAGAAATCAGCCCAGAACTACACGGGAGGAGCTGGTCAATGACCTGAAAAGAGCTGGGACCACCGTTTCCAAGGTTACTGTTGGTAATACACTAAGACGTCATGGTTTGAAATCATGCATGGCACGGAAGGTTCCCCTGCTTAAACCAGCACATGTCAAGGCCCGTCTTAAGTTTGCCAATGACCATTTGGATGATCCAGAGGAGTCATGGGAGAAAGTCATGTGGTCAGATGAGACCAAAATAGAACTTTTTGGTCATAATTCCACTAAACGTGTTTGGAGGAAGAAGAATGATGAGTACCATCCCAAGAACACCATCCCTACTGTGAAGCATGGGGGTGGTAGCATCATGCTTTGGGGGTGTTTTTCTGCACATGGGACAGGGCGACTACACTGTATTAAGGAGAGGATGACCGGGGCCATGTATTGTGAGATTTTGGGGAACAACCTCCTTCCCTCAGTTAGTTAGAGCTTTGAAGATGGGTCAAGGAGGGGGACTTCCGCCTACGTCATGGCCGAGAGCGGTAGTTAGACTCCTCAGCTCCGACAGACCCATTAAAAATAGCCGTTGAAAGAATTTATTGATAAATGAATACAAGACTACGTGAAAGAGAAAACTTAGCGGACATGCCAATCCAAAACCCGAGCAAAAAGGATGCAGGAAAAGGGAGTAAAACGGACGAGGGAAGACCAGGCCCCAAACAGCTAACGATAGCTCAAGCTACTCCACTGAAAACCAGCGGGGATGCTAACAACATGGCTATCACGAGGGCTAACAATGTGCTAGCGGAGTTGCGAAAATTCCGACAAGAAAACACGGACTCATTTCGAGATCTAAAATCCTCTTTCACCAGAATGGAGACCAAATTGACAGAGATAGCAACACGCACAGACGACCTGGAAAAAAGAATGACCGAAGCCGAGAACAGAGAAAGGGAAATTAGGTAGTTCGTGGGAATTTGCCCATTCATTTAAGTTGCCATTGTCGGCCTAGGCACTCCGATGTCCGCGTGCTCGAAATGGACGACACGAGCTGCTTAACCTAATGGTGAGTTGGACGTTTTGGACGCAAATTACCATAAATTAACATAGGCCCTGTGTGGACGCCTCTGGGGGTGCCAGCGCACTACGGGGAGGTCCACCAAGTGCTTTTGGGGTCCGCCAATGACCTACTCTTCACCGTAGTCCTCCTCAGTGCCACGAAGCCCCTATTTGGACCCCTGACCACCTATTCTCTTCTTCATTGCCACAAAGTGCCTATGGGGTCCCCTGACCACCTAAACTTCACCATAGTCTTCCTCATTGTCCACGAAGCGCCTATTTTGATCCCTAACCACCTATCCTCTTCTTCATTGCCACGAAGTGCCTATGGGGTCCCCTGACCACCTAAACTTCACCATAGTCTTCCTCATTGTCCACGAAGCGCCTATTTTGACCCCTAACCACCTATCCTCTTCTTCATTGCCAAGAAAGTGCCTATGGGGTCCCCTGACCACCTAAACTTCACCATAGTCTTCCTCGTTGACCACGAAGTGCCTATTTTGACCCCTAACCACCTATCCTCTTCTTCACTGCCACGAAGTGCCTATGGGGTCCCCTGACCACCTAACCTTCACCATAGTCTTCCTCATAGTCCAAAAAGGGCCTATTTTGACCCCTAACCACCCTCTCTGTATGTTTGTGGGGGCCGTGTGATGCAGCTTTCTGTGAAGTTTCGGGCCCCTAGCACCTCCAGGGGCCGAACGAGGTCCGGTGTGGTCCGATCGCCCCGAAATCGACACACACGTCCCGTCACGGGCCCCTGGGACGGTGTCCAGAGTCCCGTGTCCCTCTGACCTTTTTTCGAGCTAATTGGCCACCAACAGCCCCATGGAATAAGTTGCAGGTGGGACGTCAAACAAACAGGGGCCAAAAGGGGTCAAAAGGTCGCAGCGACCCCAAATTCGACACAGTGCTAGTCCAGGGGCCCCCGGTTCTAGATCATGGGTCGCGGGGTTCTAGATCGGTTCTAAGTGTGTGTTTCAGCACAACGGTTTGAAGGAAACGCCCGATCGGCCCGAAACTGACATATGCGTCCCGCCACGGGCCCCTGGGACGGGTTCTAGAGTTCCGTGTCCCTCTGACCTTTTTTCGCGCTAATTGTCCACCAACAGCCCAATGGAATATGTTGCACGTGGGACGTCACTTAAACAGGGACCAAAAGGGGTCAAAAGGTCACAGCGACCCCAAATTCGACACGGTGCTAGTCCAGGGGCCCCCGGTTCTAGATCATGGGTCGCGGGGTTCTAGATCGGTTCTAAGTATATAGAACCCTAGAACCGATCAAGAGTCTATGAGTTATCTATGAGTGCAAGTGGCCTGTGAGAGAAACTTGAACGAGGGTTGCATAAAATTTAGCCCTGAGTTCTAGAGACTAGTCCTCCTGATATGTTGTTCGGGGGCCCGAGAACTACCGGCACGCAGTGTTTGGGGCCCGTGGGACCTCCGGGGGCCGAACAGGGGCCACTGACACTTGCAACTTATCCCATTCATTTTCATAGGTGTTTGGTGGACGGTGTGACAGAAAGGTCCGATCGGCCCGAAATTGACATATGCGTCCCGTCACGGGCCCCTGGGATGGGTTCTAGAGTTCCGTGTCCCTCTGACCTTTTTTCACGCTAATTGGCCACAAACAGCCCAATGGAATAAGTTGCACGTGGGACGACACATAAACAGGGGCCAAAAGGGGTCGAAAGGTCGCAGCGACCCCAAATCCGACATGGTGCTAGTCCAGGGGCCCCCGGTTCTAGATCACGGGTCGTGGGGTTCTAGATCGGTTCCAAGTGTGTCTTTTTGCAGTGAGAAATTCTCCTCCCTTTGGTTCACTTTGACCATATGTCTGTCTGTGTGTGCAAAGAGGGACTCCATTAATTGGACCATGTGCTTCGTGAAAGGTGGACAGAAAGGTCCGATCGGCCCGAAATCGACGTATGCGTCCCGTCACGGGCCCCTGGGACGGGTTCTAGAGTTCCGTGTCCCTCTGACCTTTTATCGCGCTAATTGGCCACCAACAGCCCTATGGAATAAGTTGCACGTGGGACGTCACATAAACAGGGGCCAAAAGGGGTCGAAAGGTCGCAGCGACCCCAAATTCGACATGGTGCTAGTCCAGGGGCCCCCGGTTCTAGATCATGGGTCGCGGGGTTCTAGATCGGTTCTAAGTGTGTGTTTCAGCACAACGGTTTGAAGGAAACGCCCGATCGGCCCGAAACTGACATATGCGTCCCGCCACGGGCCCCTGGGACGGGTTCTGGAGTTCCGTGTCCCTATGACCTTTTTTCGTGCTAATTGGCCACCAACAGCCCAATGGAATAAGTTGCATGTGGGACTTCACTTAAACAGGGACCAAAAGGGGTCAAAAGGTCGCAGCGACCCCAAATTCGACACGGTGCTAGTCCAGGGGCCCCCGGTTCTAGATCACGGGTCGCGGGGTTCTAGATCGGTTCTAAGTATATAGAACCCTAGAACCGATCAGGGTATATCAGTCTATGAGTTGTCTATGAGTGCAAGTGGCCTGTGAGAGAAACTTGAACGAGGGTTGCATAAAATTTAGCCCTGAGTTCTAGAGACTCGTCCTCCTGATACGTTGTTCAGGGGCCCGAGATCTACCGGCACGCAGTGTTTGGGGCCCGTGGGACCTCCGGGGGCCGAACAGGGGCCACTGACACCTGCAACTTATCCCATTCATTTTCACGGGCCCCGGGGACGGGTTCTAGAGTTCCGTGTCCCCGTCTGCTCGTTCGGCCGAAAAAAGACCCCCTTGACCAGGAAGCGCCTGTGAAGTTTGAACTGAATAAGTTGCACGTGGGAGGGCGGAAACACAGGGGTCGAAAGGTCGCAGCGCCTCCAAATTCACCGCCCTGGTAGTCGAGGGGCCCCAGGTTCTAGATCTCGGATCTTTTTTCGCGCTAATTGGCCACCAACAGCCCTATGGAATAAGTTGCACGTGGGACGTCACATAAACAGGGGCCAAAAGGGGTCGAAAGGTCGCAGCGACCCCAAATTCGACACGGTGCTAGTCCAGGGGCCCCGGTTCTAGATCCTGGATTTGGTGGTTCTAGATCGGTTCTAAGTGTGTGTTTCGGCAAAACGGTTTGAAAGAAACGCCCGATCGGCCCGAAATCGACGTATGCGTCCCGTCACGGGCCCCTGGGACGGGTTCTAGAGTTCCGTGTCCCTCTGACCTTTTTTCGCGCTAATTGGCCACCAACAGCCCCATGGAATAAGTTGCACGTGGGACGTCAAATAAACAGTTGCCCATAGGGGTCAAAAGGTCGCAGGACCTCGAAATTCGTCACGGACGACCGCCACGGGCCCCCGAGTCGGGCCCCAGAGTTTCGTGGCTCTAGGTGCTTCCTGAGCCTAGAGGGCCCTCTAATCCTAACTGCTGAATTAACCCTAGCAGACACATGCTCCCATAGAGATCAATGGGAGACAGAGAGGAGCATAAAAAATAGCAAAAAATAAACCGGGCGCGTCTCGACTTAGCCCGCCCGGTATGTCGCAGAGGGCCACGTGACGCAACTTTTTGCCGAGTTTGGGGCCCCTCGGACCTCCCACGCGGGAGCCACTGACACGTGCCACTTATCCCATTCATTTTCATAGGCGTTTGGTGAACATCCCACCTGTAACTTATTCAACAGGGTTCCTTTAAGCTGCCCGTGGACATGCCATTTTAAGGCCAATTATGCATAATTATGAAATGTAAAGAGCCCCAACATGTTAGATTGTCTTCCCTGTGCACTGTACTGCATGTTTTAAGTAATAAAACATTAATAATCATAAATTATGACCTGTTAATGCATTGACCACGGACAGCCTAAAGAGGTCCCGTTGAATAAGTTACAGGTGGGCAATTCCTGTGATTTTACAGGAAGTGCCCACCTGTAACTTATTCAACAGGGTTCCTGTAAGCTGTCCATGGACATGTCATTTTAAGGCTAATTATGCATAATTATGAACTGTAAAGAGCCCCAACATGTTAGATTGTCTTCCCTGTGCACTGTACTGCATGTTTTAAGTAATAAAACATTAATAATCATGAATTATGACCCATTGATGCATTGACCACGGACAGCCTAAAGAGGTTCCATCGAATAAGTTACAGATGGGCAATTCCTATGATTTTACAGGAAGTGCCCACCTGTAACTTATTCAACAGGGTTCCTGTAAGCTGTCCGTGGACATGCCATTTTAAGGCTAATTATGCCTAATTATGTACTGTAAAGAGCCCCAACATGTTAGATTGTCTTCCCTGTGCACTGTACTGCATGTTTTAAGTAATAAAACATTAATAATCATGAATTATGACCCATTGATGCATTGACCACGGACAGCCTAAAGAGGTCCCGTCGAATAAGTTACAGGTGGGCAATTCCTATGATTTTACAGGAAGTGCCCACCTGTAACTTATTCAGAATCAGAATCAGAATCAGAAAGAGCTTCATTGCCAAGTGTGCTTGCACCCACAAGGAATTTTTCTTGGTACTGAAGCTTCCAGTGCACATATACAAATACAAATACAACAAGAACATAGTAATACAGATTCTAAGAATGAAAATATATAAAAAAATAAATAAAAATAGTATAAAAGTAAAAAAGTAGGGTCACAGTTGGGTTTAGTCTGAATAAACATTTACAGATTATGAACATATTTACAGTATTTTGAGTAGTATGAATAATAGAAATATCACCTGAATTAGAGAATATTACACTAGACAGTGGGAGTCTAGCGCATGTTACAGCTTATAAACATATTTACAGTATTTTGAGTAGTATGAATAATATAGATATAAATATCACCTGAGTTTATTGCACTAGACAGTGGGAGTATTGCACTTACAGGCATATGCTTTGGGGGGCATGTTAAGTGTTCAGAAGGGAAATGGCCTGTGGAAAGAAACTGTTCCTGTGCCTGGATGTTCTTGTGGCCAGTGATCTGTGTCGCCGTCCTGACGGTAACAGTTCAAACAGGGGGTGTCCAGGGTGAGTGGAGTCTGTGATGATTTTACCTGCTCTCTTCCTCACTCTGGAAGAGTACAGGTCCTGGAGGGTTGGCAGGGGGGCACCAATAATCCTCTCTGCAGTCCGGACTGTCCGTTGTAGTCTCCTGATGTCCGATTTGGTAGCTGAACCAAACCAGACAGTGATGCAAGTGCTTAAAACAGACTCAATGACGGCTGAGTAGAACTGGATCAGCAGCTCCTGTGGCAGATTGAACTTCTTCAGCTGGCGAAGGAAGTACAGTCTCTGCTGGGCCTTTTTCACAATGGAGTCAATGTGATTTGCCCACTTCAGGTCCTGGGAGATGGTAGAGCCCAGGAACCTGAATGACTCCACTGCTTCCACAGTGCTGTTCATGATGGTGAGAGGGGGAGTGCTGGGGTGTTTCTCCTGAAGTCCACGATCATCTCCACTGTTTTGAGCGTGTTCAGCTCAAGGTTGTTATAACTGCACCAGACAGCCAGCTGTTCAACCCCCAGTCTGTAAGCAGACTCGTCACCATTTTGGATGAGACCGATGACAGTGGTGTCGTCTGCAAATTTCAGGAGCTTGACAGAGGGGTCTTTAGAAGTGCAGTCATTAGTGTACAGGGAGAAGAGCAGTGGGGAGAGAACGCACCCTTGGGGGGCGCCAGTGCTGATGGTGAGGGTCCTGGATGTGAGTTTCCCCAGTCTCACTAGCTGCTGCCGGTCCGTCAGGAAGCTGGAGATCCACTGACAGATTGTGGATGGCATGGAGAGCTGAGTCAGTTTGGCTGTGAGAAGATCAGGGATGATGGTATTGAAGGCCGAACTGAAGTCCACAAATAGGATCCGTGCATAAGTCCCAGGTCTGTCAAGATGTTGCAGGATATAGTGCAGTCCCATGTTGACTGCATCATCCACAGACCTGTTTGCTCTGTAAGCAAACTGAAGGGGATCCATCAGGGGTCCGGTGATGTCCTTCAGATAGGCCAACACCAGTCTTTCAAACGACTTCATGACCACAGACGTGAGAGCGACAGGTCTGTAGTCATTAAGTCCAGTGATTTTAGTTTTTTTGGGAACCGGAATGATAGTGGAGCGTTTGAAGCAGCAGGGAACTTCACACTGCTCCAATGATCTGTTGAAGATCTGCGTGAAGACTGGGGCCAGTTGGTCAGCACAGGCTTTTAGACAAGCAGATGAGATGCCGTCTGGGCCTGAAGCTTTCCTAGTCTTCTGTTTTTTGAAGACTCTGCTCACGTCCTCCACACAGACCTTAAGCTTAGGTTGGATGGTAGAAAGGGGGAGGAGAGGGGTTGCAGGAGGTGATGGTGGATGTGTGAAGTGCGCATCAGGGCGGGTGTGAGGTGTGAGTCTGGGTTCCTGTATTCAACAGGATTCAACAGGGTTCCTGTAAGCTGTCCGTGGACATGCCATTTTAAGGCTAATTATGCATAATTATAAACTGTAAAGTACACCAACACGTTGGATTGTCTTCCCTGTGCACTGTACTCTATGATTTAAGCAATCACCCGTATCTTTCCAAAAACTCACCCGTATCTTTCCAAAAACTCACCCGTCCATATCTCGGCGCCTGGTGGCTATGATTTATGCAATAAATCATTTAGAATGATGAAATATGACCTTTTAATGCATTGACCATGGACAGCCTAAAGAGGTCCCATCAAATAAGTTGCAGGTGGACCCTTCCTCTGCCCACCTGTAACTTATTTGACAGGGTCCCTGTAAGCACAGGAAGGGCCCACTTGCAACTTATATGACAGGGTCCCTGTAAGCTGTCAGTGGACATGTAATTTTAAGGCTAATTATGTGTAATTATGAACTGTAAAGTACTTCAGCATGTTTGATTGTCTTTCCTGTGCACTCTACTGCATGTTTTAAGTAATAAAACATTAATAAGTATGAAATATGACCTATTAATGCATTGACCACGGACAGCTTACAGAGACCCTGTCAGATAAGTTACAGCTGGGATGCTGTTTTATATTTTGATGGTAAGATTGATTAAAAAGGATAAAATTGATTAAATATCATATTTTATGTTCATCTTTGGGCCCCCCTGAGCAATTTGCAGCCTTCAAAACCCAGAAATTCCACTGTCCACGAACAGCCTAAATTTTTGAATGGGATAGATTGTACGTGGAACGTCCAGATCTCAGCCTCTGGACAGAATTTGGAGATGAAACCTGCGCTCGTCTGGACGTGCCCAGACAGCGCTGTGAATTTCAGGGAGTTTGGAGAAACTTGAAAATCTGACTGAAAAATTCTCCAAGGGAGACCTGTAAATTATTTGACAGGGTCCGCGGACAGCTTGCAGGGACCCTGTCATATAAGTTACAGTTGGGCCCTTCCTGTGCCCACTTGCAACTTATATGACAGGGTCCCTGTAAGCTGTCCGTGGACATGTCAAATAAGTTACAGGTGGGCCCTTCCTGAGCCCACCTGCAACTTATCTGACAGGGTACCCGTATGCACTCCATGGACATGTCATTTTAAGGCTAATTATGCATAATTATGAACTGTTAAGTACCCCAACATGTTGCATTGTCTTTCCTGTGCACTGTACTGCATGTTTTAAGTAATAAAACATTAATAATCATAAATTATGACCTGTTAATGCATTGACCACGGACGGCCTAAAGAGGTCCCGTCAAATAAGTTACAGGTGGGCAATTCCTATGATTTTACAGGAAGGGCCCACCTGTAACTTATTCGACAGGGTTCCTGTAAGCTGTCCGTGGACATATCAAATAAGTTATAGGTGGGCCTTTCTTGTGCCCACCTGTAACTTATTTGACAGGGTCCCTGTATGCACTCCATGGACATGTCATTTTAAGGCTAATAATGCATAATTATGAACTGTAAAGTACCCCAACATGTTGGATTGTCTGGCCTGTGCACTTTACTCTATGATTTAAGCAATAACCCATATCTTTCCAAAAACTCACCCGTATCTTTCCAAAAACTCAACCGTATCTTTCCAAAAACTCACCCGTATCTTTCCAAAAACTCACCCGTCCATATCTCGTCGCCTGGTGGCTATGATTTATGCAATAAATCATTTAGAATGATGAAATATGACCTTTTAATGCATTGACCATGGACAGCCTAAAGAGGTCCCATCAAATAAGTTGCAGGTGGACCCTTCCTGTGCCCACCTGCAACTTATTTGACAGGGTCCCTGTAAGCACAGGAAGGGCCCACTTGTAACTTATATGACAGGGTCCCTGTAAGCTGTCCATGGACATATCAAATAAGGTACAGGTGGGCCCTTCCTGTGCCCACCTGTAACTTATTCGACTGGGTTACTGTAAGCTGTCTGTGGACATGCCATTTAAATGCTAACTATGCACAATTATGAACTTTAAAGTACCCCGACATGTATGTTTGTCTTCCGTGTGCACTCTACATTACGTTTAAAGTAATAAAACATTTACAACCATGAATTATGACCTATTAATACATTGACCACGGACAGCCTAAAGAGGTCCCGTCAAATAAGTTACAGGTGGGACCTTCCTGTGCCCACCTGTAACTTATTTGACAGGGCCCCTATAAGCTGTCAGTGGACATAGATGTTATAACAAATTAATTACACATGGTTTGATTACACGTTCAGATCAATTAACCCTTTAACCAGTTTGAACCAATTTAATAAAATCTCTAATTCAATTTTCACAATAATACTTGGGAAAAAAAAGACAGACAAGTTAAAACTTCAACCAACAAAACAACTTTATTTAAAACAAAAAAACGAAGAAAAAGTCTCAAAAAACGAACGCTGGAACAGGATAAACAAACACAAAAAAAGTCTCTCAAAAAACGAATACTGGAACAAGGGTTAAAAAAAAAAAAAGTCTCTCAAAAAAGCGAACACCGGAACAAGGGTAAAAAAAAAAAAAAGTCTCTCAAAAAAAGCGAACACCGGAACAAGGGTAAAAACTCAAAATGTCTCCAAAAAAAAAACAACCGGAGCAAACGAAGGCAACGCCTATTTCGGTTTTCTTCGCCTGTTCATGGCCGCCTTTACCTTTTCTGCGGCCTTCTTTCGGCGGTTGATCCCAACCAGCGTCGTGGAGCTCGCGGAGAAGATGGCCTTTTTGACCTTCAGCGGTGACACAAGCTTCTGGCTCGAGCCCAGCGACTTCAATGGAGTCAGCAGCACCGTCGCCTTGCCTCTCCGTGCAGGGTACTTTCTGGGGGGGGGTGCTCGGTTCCTGTGGCTCCTGCTCTTGGGATCCCTTCTCCGAGGCCTCCTCCTCCTCCCCGTGCTGTGCAAGGTAAAACAAATGCGTACACACAAAGACATGGTGAGCAAGCAATCGTGATGTTGCAAACGATTATAACACGCTAGGTTCACTGCAAGTCAAAGGTAGCCAACTTACCTCGCTGGACTCGGGGCTGGACGCCCCAGACTCCTGGAGCTCCATGCGGGTCCCCTCGGGAGTGGTGCTGCCCGACGTGAGCTCCTCGTCCGGGGACTCGGGAGCTCTCCTCTTTAGGGGTTGCTTGCCCTTACCCTTGGCAGGCCACTTCCCCGAGGTCGGCTCCTTCGACGGGGAGGTCGGCTCCTTCGACGGGGATCCCCTCTCCGCACCTTCCAGGGCAGCGTCGAACAGCCTGCGGTGCTCGATGGCCTGCTGGGGAGTCAAGTTGGCCACATAAAATTTGTCCGCCGTCCGCGTGCCGTGACACATGAACTTGGACAGCTTCACCCGGTCGTCATTGTTGTGGGTGAACTTGATCTGGAAAGACAGAGACAGAGAAAAGTCAAAACCAATGCCGCCACCAGGGAAGGCCGCCGAAATACGCGCCAGAGCGCCCAAAAACACTTACGTGACTGGCAATGGACGTCCGGACGTCGGTGAAGGTGGGGCAGCCGGGAAGGCCCATCAACTTCCAGGCCTCCTGGAAGTAGCAGTTCAAGTTCTTGCAGGGGTTTTGGGTGGACGTGAAAAACAGGTATTTGGCCGTGGGACCGCCCGGCAGCTGGTCCTTCAGCTGGAGGAACCTCGTCACCCACCCAAACTCCTCCTCCATCAAGGCGATCTGGGCCGACCCGAAGGCCATGTTGGTCTTGTGCTGGGCTATCTGTGGACACACGGGGGGGCACGACATTCAGGAGAGGCGGCAAAAACAAATCAGGGAACAACAAATAAAAGTCAGACGCTCACATTGATGAGGTACGCCCTCTCAGAGGAGGATTTACGGGCCCCCACAACCTCCTGGATGGTGATATTCTGAAAAACACCCCCTCTGTGGCCGTAAATGCAGGAGAGCAGTGCCGCAAAGTGCCCGTAAAACCTCCACAGGTTCTTCAGGCTGGGCTCCTTCTCCAGGAGGTCTAAAGACGGGAGAGAAGCACAACGTCAAGGTTCAAACGTTCGTTCGGCAACAGGTGAGTACCTCGAGTCGGGGAGAAGGTAAAAGACAACTTACCCAGTAGCTCGGGGATGGCCTTGGCCGCGAGCTCCCGGCACCTTAAAAAGGTGGCCTTGGCAAGGATATTCGTCTCCTTGCCCTCCTTGACCGCCGTCTGGTGGACGGCCAAGCCCCTCTTCAGGGACTTCCTCAGGCTCCCCATCTCCCTGCGAAGGCCGACCAGGGCTTTTCTGGAGAGGCGGCAGGACTGCGGAGGGGTTTCGGAAAGGAACCGCATGAAGCAGCCGACGTTCAGCACGTAGTGCTGGATGGTGGTCACCGCCATTTTGGCCTGCCGGAGGGAGCTGACCCAACTGCGAGAAGACAAGAATGGTTACAGAGCCGGTCCCTGTGCCGCCTGTACTCCTCCACGATCTCGTCTGCAAAAAGAGAAAGAGAGAAAAAAGTGCAATTTAACCCTCTGAGGTCTGAGCTGTTTTCTGGGCCCTGGAGGTGTTCTGACATGCTCTGACATTTGTGCTTATTTCTGTTACTTGTGACATTTTCATGGCTAAAGTCTAATTACACTGTATTCAGCACAAACTCTGCTACAATAATATATCAGCAGCATGTGTGTAAAAGTTTGTAGTTTTGAGATAATGACATTTATGCGTGGTTTGTGAAAATACAAAAAAAAATTCTCACTGAAATAAGGTCATGAAACCCCTACTAATTATTTCTTCACAAGACTTTTGAAAATTGTATGACGTAGCCTAGAATATTTGCTCCAAAACGATGTGAAAATCACCCTGACTGCTCATTCAGATAAGACAATATATTGATTTAAAAAATTTACGACGTGTTTTGTGCCACAAAGCTTTATGCGGGAGCTCATTAATATGTATGGATTTTCTCACCTGAGTAAGACAAAGACCCTCCTCTAACTGCCCTATTAGGAGCTATCAGGCCCCTATCATTCTGAGCAACCTTGCACAAAGAATGAGGAGATTTAAAAAAGAATGGCTTTTAGATGGTTTGATTTATTTACAACACAACATAATCCAAAGATAACCAATGATACAAAGACAGAGACCTTTGTGCCATTACTAAAAACATTGTACATACCTTTCATTTCCAAGGTGTTTGATTTTCACTTTACCATGTTCATGTACAGAGAAAGTTGAAGTCAGCAGGACTCAGTGGCATCTAGGCCCTGAAAAAAAAAAAAGTGAACATACTGATATCAAGAGAAAGGCCTGCACGATTTGGGGAATACATTTTAGATTTTTCTGGTTAAAATTGCTTTTTAAAATTCACAGAATACACACACACACACACACACACACAAATGTTTCCAACAATAATATAATGAACACCAGGTTTGTTGTGCCTTGTAAGCATAGGCTATGTGCAGTGCTGCATAAAATAATAATAATAATAACAATAACCATAGCAGCCTATAAATCTTCCAAAATATTTCAGTAACAACTAAGCTAGAGAAAAATATATTGATTATCATGTTACTTCAAATGTTTCTATTCGTTATGATGATATGAAATGAGATAATAGTAAAAACATGAAGCCCTTTGGTGCGTTTTGCTTTTCGAATGTATCAAATGATACATTCAAACGCGATCACGATCATATGATACATTCAAACGCGATCGCGATCATATGATACATTCAAACGCGATCGCGCTCAAATATAAAACATTATGGTTACCATATACATAGGCTATCTACGTTTGAGCAGATATCCACAAACACAGTAACAGTAAACACGGGTCTAAATATTACAATATTCACCATATATCTAGCAACAGTTCAACTGCAATGTGAAATTTATGCAACAATAACAAACTAATATGTAAGAATGTCTTACCTTGTACATCTTTCTTATCTTCAAATCGCGTTCTTCTTCTGAGGTAGCCTAAATCCAATGTAAGCTCCAAACGTGCGCCTTTCAAACTCGACGAAAAGCAGAGACTTGTGAGGTGTTTTGGTGTTTTGTTTTTGAGGTAATGAGCGCGTTCGCGTTCCATGTGGAGATTTGCATGTGAATATCTTTTGCGCGAGTGGGCGTGTTCAAATTAAAAGTAATTAGGAAGCGTTTGAGGAGCTGGACATCTTGTTGGTTTTATACAAATTACTTAAACAGAGAATATTTGTTTTCAGTTTGAATCCGATCATTTAAAAGTACACACTTAAATGTTTATAAAGGTATATGGCTCATAAATGTGTGACAAGTATTCGCTGAGTTTTGTTTCAGTTTATAGACGTGCTCAAGAAAAAAAAGTTCACCGCGACGGAGAGGCAGAACGCACGCCCTGTTTATTTTCTTTATTTTACAAAAGCACAATGTTTTGATTTGATTGTAAGTGGACACATACAAGAGTAGAAATATCACAGATTCTTTTTTTATATTTCTTTTTTCTGTATGACCATAAATGATGGAGAAATTTAAGTTTATAGTTCTACAATGTGAAGAAAATCCAGCAAAACGCGTGGGCGCGTTTGCCGACCTCAGAGGGTTAAAGTAATTTACTGTAGACTTACCTGAAAATGGAGTGCAATTTAAAGTAATTTAATGTACACTTACCTGAAAATGGAGTGCAATTTAAAGTAATTTAATGTACACTTACCTGAAAATGGAGTGCAATTTAGAGTAATTTAATGTACACTTACCTGAAAATGGAGTGCAATTTAAAGTAATTTAATGTACACTTACCTGAAAATGGAGTGCAATTTAAAGTAATTTAATGTACACTTACCTGAAAATGGAGTGCAATTTAAAGTAATTTAATGTACACTTACCTGAAAATGGAGTGGATCATCCCAGTTACAGCTTAATAGGCTCTTCATGGTCAGACTTGAAAAAATTAAAGGTTGTTATTACAGTTTCACTTGAAAATTTAATATTATTTTATTTTAAATATTAATGTTTCATTGTAAATGCATTTAAAAACAAACATTTATACCTGTTATGTTGGGCGCAGGAAGGGCCCATTTGTAACTAATTTGACAGGGTCCCTGTAAGCTCTCCGTGGACATATCAAATAAGTTACAGGTGGGCCCTTCCTGTGCCCACCTGCAACTTATGTGACAGGGTCCACAGACAGCTTACAGGGACCCTGTCGAATATGTTGCAGGTGGGCACAGGAAGGGCCCACTTGTAACTTATATGACAGGGGCCCTGTAAGCTCTCCGTGGACATATCAAATAAGTTACAGGTGGGCCCTTCCTGTGCCCACCTGCAACATATTCGACAGGGTCCCTGTAAGCTGTCTGTGGACCCTGTCACATAAGTTGCAGGTGGGCACAGGAAGGGCCCACTTGTAACTTATATGACAGGGTCCCTGTAAGCTGTCCGTGGTCAATGCACTAATAGGTCACATCATGTTTCCAGAAGTTGAACTAACTTTGTTTCCATTTGTTAAAGATGTTGCTGACTTGCCCTTTGTGCCCGGCCAAAATTGTGCACCTTAGGCACCACCTAAGGTCACAACATAAAATCAACAACGCAGCAGAGAGAAAGATATTGCTGCAACTGGCAAGAGGAAGAATAAAACTACAAAATACCAGGTGTCCAGAGTGCGGCGTGACATATGAAATGTGGAGCGGCACTTTAAATCGGGCCATCCAGAGCTGACAGTAAGTCTAATCTCAAATTAGCATACTCGTTTTTGTGAATTCATATTAAAAAAATGTTTTAAAATTCTCTCTTCAGGGAAAAAGGGTCAAGTTATTGACAAAACAACTGAAAAAAGAGCTGGCAGAGGAACAGCTAAGGCAACTAAAGGACAGTCAAACCCTTGACCCTCAAGTCCTGCCAGCTCTTGATGGCCCTGTGGAGACCACTCCAGTCCCAGATGAGTTACTCCAATTGCTGGGTAGGTTTTGAATGATTTTTTTTGCAATGGGAATATAACATATTTTTTTACAAGATGATGATCAAACTATTGAGTCTGTTTGTGTGTGTGTGTGTGTTTATTGTAGACGACTTTGAAAAGCAAGGGGCTCAAAGCTTTCTGGGTAAGTGATCAACATGTAATTAAGCTATATTGTTTGTACAAGAACAATACATTAATAACTTTTTTTTATTGTAGACCTTCTTCAGGATGATGAGCCTCAGGAAGCACAAAGCCTTGGTAGGTATCAGGTGAACAATTGTTTTAACTTGTTCTGTATTGTTTTTTGTTTGTTTGTTTGTTTGTTTGTTTGCTTTTTTTTCATGAACAGGACATTGATAATTATAAAAATAAAAATATTAACTTTTTCTTGTTCTTAGACGATTTATTCCAGCAGGTCGCTGACTACGAACAGGGTCTTCAGGGGTCTTCAGGTCCACAAAGTAAGTAATAGGTGATAAGTTTACATGCATGAAACCAAGTTTTGTTGTTGTGTTATTTATTTATTTTTTAATTGTTTTTTCTTTGTCTCCCTTTTCCTTTTTTCATTTGCCAAGTCCTGCAGGAAAATACCGATTTGTGTACGGTTGACCTCAGCGACCTTCTCAATTTTTAAATAGTTTATGTGAATGTTATGTATATAGTTCAAAAATGTTATGTCATAGTTTTATATTTATATTGTTTTATATATTGTATTTTTAAATATCTTGTGTTTTACTGTCCTTCTTGTTCTTGTTCTGTTCATGTTATAAATCATGTTAAATAAATGTTAATCATGGTACAAAAATAAAAATGTTAAAATTATGGTTTTGTCTGTCTCATCTATAGGTGGTCAGTTGGACGAATAGGCTGTTCGTGGTCAGTGGGCGGGGCCACGGGCTGTCACCTAGATCGGCCGTGGACTAAGAGGCCGTTCGTGGTCAAATAGGCGGTCAGTGGGACGAATAGGCTGTTCGTGGTCAGCGGGCGGGGCCACGGGCCGTCACCTAGATCGGCCGTGGACTAAGAGGCCGTTCGTGGTCAAATAGGCGGTCAGTGGGACGAATAGGCTGTCCGTGGTCACACTGGCGGTCAGGGGGACGAACGGGCACTTTGTGGTCACATAGGCGGTCAGTGGGACGAATAAGCCGTTCGTGGTCACAC
This sequence comes from Rutilus rutilus, assembly GCF_951802725.1. Classification (NCBI taxonomy): domain Eukaryota; kingdom Metazoa; phylum Chordata; class Actinopteri; order Cypriniformes; family Leuciscidae; genus Rutilus; species Rutilus rutilus. The sequence goes on from NC_140214.1 coordinate 48,444,887, forward strand.
AGGCGGTCAGGGGGACGAACGGGCACTTCATGGTCGCACGGGCGGTTAGGGGGACGAATAGGCCGTTCGTGGTCAGTGGGCGTGGTCAGGGGCGGTCACGGGCAGTCGGGCGCATTCCTGGTCAAACTGGCGGTTAGGGGGACGAAATAGGCTGTTCGTGTCAGTGGGCGTGGTCGGGGGCGGTCACGGGCGCTCAGTGGGACGAACGGGCGCTTCGTGGTCGGCGGGCATAGTCAGGGAATCTGCCGAAAAGGCGCTCCCCCTGACCGCCTTTTCGGCAGATTCCCTGACCACGCCCGTGCGCTCCGTGGACGCCCGCCCGCAACCTATTCGGCGCGCGTCGAAACGATTGCAGCTGGCCGGGTGTCGCCCCCTGTGGCCGATGCCCAGATTGCGGGCGAATCGGCCGAATTTCGTCGAGCTCCGGTGCGATCGGCCGGGCCCTGAAAAATCATCTAGGGGGCGGCGCGCAGCGGTCCACTGACCTCCTACCACAGAGTGCCTAGCAGGCTGTCCGCGGACCCCCTCCCTAACGTGGCGGCCTAAAGAGAGTAAGTGCTACAGAAGACAGTCATGCTAAACACAGGAGAGTGCTAAAATACTTGTTGCGCAGGGAAGCTGATCTCACGAGTAAATGCGACGATATGGAGAACCGACTGCGCCGCAATAATATTCAATAATATTTATATGGGATCCCAGAGGAATCAGAGAAAGATGGCATGGTTGACTTTGTGATACACTTTCTGAGGAGTTCGGTGAAACTACCAGACGGTCTTGAACTTAAAGTAGAAAGAGCACACTGAGCCCTCGGCCCAAAACCCCGAGGCGAGGCACCGCCACGGCCTATCATAGTCCGCTGTTTGGACTTTCAGGTGAAGCAGACAGTGCTACAACAAGCATGGAAACAACGCAATGTCCAGTATGAAGGTCATACAATCTATTTTGACCAGGATTATTCGTCTAAAGTGCAGAGGAAGAGGAAAAAGGTCCGGGAGGCAATAAAAAAGCTCAAAGAGAAGAACATCAAGGCCCAGGCACTGTACCCTGCCCAGCTGAGGATTTCCCTGGAATCAGGTACCCGCGTTTTTGCAACACTGCTTGAAGCACAGCCTACACTGAAAGATTTGGGGGTGGACGTCGCCTTGGAGGACAGATATGTCCTTGAGATGGAGATGGAGCGTGAAGCCTGGAAAACACAGCCCAATGGAAGGAAAAAGAACCGACATCATCTGAAGACATCAGATATAAGAGAGTTCATTTGTGGATTGGATAAAGATGAATAAGGCTGGTCAGGATGTGAGTAAACTGAACATTTTCGATTGACCTGAATAACTCATTTGTCAACATTGTATTTTATTTTATTTTTGTATTCCGGGATATAGGCTTAAAATTTCGCACTGAAGTACATTGGGACTGGGTCTGTCTGGGAAGGGGGGTGGGCTGGTACTTGATCTTGGCCTTGGGACGGTCCGAATGCAACCACAGGTTTGCCTGGAAGATCGTTTCCACTGCACAATGTGCATCTTACCCGGAGAGCTAGTGCTCTCTGCCCAAAGGACACCGGGAGTGGGACGCCCTTTACTTGTTCTTCAGTTACTTTTATTTAAGGGGCTAACCACTGGTTTTCTGGAAGTTCATAAAAACTTGTTCATCATAGTTATTTGCACTGTTATTATTTTTGTTTTCTTTGTTTTGGCACTCGGCAGTACCATGTATGGTGATATTTTCTTTCTGTTTCTAAACACATGGTATGAATAATCTCAATGTGGTTAGTGATAACATAAATGGTATTAATCATCCCATCAAAAGGAAAAAAAAAATTGTCCCAATTAAAAAAACTAAATTGTTCAATTGCTTTACTTCAAGAAACCCATCTTGATGATAAAGAGCACCAAAAACTACGGAGGGAATGGGTAGGACAGGTTTTTAGTTCAGCATGTAAAGAGGGAAAAAAACGAGGGGTTGCCATATTAGTGCATAAAGCTTTGGGCCTCACTGTGGAGAAAACGCATACGGATAGAGCAGGTCGGTACATTTTGATTGTTGGAACAATAGGAGAGATAAAAATATCAATTTTAAATTTGTATGCCCCAAACGAAGACGACACTGCTTTTTTCAAAGATATTTCAGTTATCCTAACCTCACTAATTGAGGGATTGCTCATATTGGGTGGGGATTTCAACTGCCTGTTGAACCAGCAATTAGATAAACAACCTTCTGAGTTTGGTCCAGCACCAAGAAAAACAGGGGTACTGCGGAGTATGATGGAAGAGATAGGTTTAGTAGATGTGTGGCGCCAAAAACATCCTAAAGAACGAGATTACACATTTTTCTCTAAAGTACATAGTAGCTACTCCAGAATAGATATGTTATATATGTTAAAAAGAGATGTTTACAAAGCGACCAGATGCCGCATTGAATCAATAACAATCTCTGATCATGCCCCGTTAGTCCTCTCGCTGGTTCTGGATAAAAGTAGCAGCTTAAAACAGTGGCGGTTAAATGTTTCCCTCCTTAATAATTTGAGTGTTGTACAAAAGATTAAGCAAGAATGGAAAGATTATTTAGATCATAATGATAATGGAGAGGTCTCGACCTCTACGTTATGGGAGGCAGCAAAAGTGGTTATAAGGGGTAGATTGATTGCATTATCATCTAAAATTAAGAAAGAAAGGATTATGGAACAACAAAAATTGGAAAAAAAATATTTTAGATTTAGAAAAGGAGCATAAGGAGACTAGTCAAGATAATACTCTTCAAGCTTTAAAGAAGTGTAGACAAGAGCTTATAATGACCTGTTAACATATAAAGCAGAGGGGGCCCTACGATTTGCCAATCAACGATATTATGAATCGGGAAATCGAGCTAGTCGTTTGCTAGCTTTTCAATTACGCAAAACGCAGGCTAGTCGTACAGTAGCAAAAGTTCAACACCCAAACTCCAATAAAGTCATATCTCATCCTAAAGACATTGCCAATGCATTCTCCACTTACTATGAAGCATTATATGACTCACCGGAAGCCACTGACAAGGCAATGAAGATTGAAAGATTTATGGAAAATATTAATTTACCTTCATTAACTGACACCTAATCGGAAGCATTAGTAAAACCAATTTCAATAAAAGAAATTGAAGGTGCCATTAAGAATTTAAAAAAATAATAAGTCCCCAGGGGTGGACGGCTATCCAGGTGAGTTTTATAAATGTTTCAAAGATGAAATTATCCCTTTATTACAAAGAACCTTTAACTATGCTCTTACTCAAAATGATCCACCTAAATCCTGGTCTCAAGCAATCATATCCGTAATTCACAAAGAAGGTAAAGACCCAACAAATTGTTCCTCATATAGACCAATAAGTCTGTTATGCTGTGACATGAAAATCTTAACTTCTATATTGGCCAAAAGATTACAGGAGTGTATAAAACATGTAATTGGTATTGACCAAACCGGTTTTATACCAGGTCGTTTGGGAATTAATAACATTAGGAGAACATTAAATATAATGACAGTAGCTAGGAAAAAGACAGTCCCATCAATGCTTCTCAGCCTTGATGCTGAGAAAGCATTCGATAGGGTGGACTGGTTGTTCTTAGAGTATACTTTAAAGAAATTGGGTTTTCATTCTAAATTTGTCAATTGGATTAGGGTGTTGTATTTGAATCTCCAAAGTTAAGGTAAATGGCTATATTTCTGACGAATTTGTGCTTAAAGGGATACTTCAGGATTTAGCATTAAGCTTTGTATTAGTAAAAAACCTGTAGTATTTTCGAATTACCATGCTTTCCCCCCTCATATCCCCATGAGATGAGAGATTTATGTATTTTTTGTCTGGAAAAAATCCTCCGATGACGCAAAAATCGTCATATTGCGTCATCGGAGGATTTTCTGGCCAGAGGCTAAAGACTACAGCCAGTAGGAGGAGCTGTTCCGCATGTTTTCAGCCCGCCCATAGAGGGTGGGATGGGATCTCCCTCACAGAATGTACACACAGTTCAGCCGTCTTTCTTTGGAAGCTAAGTTAACAGGCTCTTGTTCTGTGGAGAAAACTGAGTAGTAGGAGAAAGCTGAGTAGTAGGGGTTACCATCCTCCTTTTCCCGGACTTGTCCGGCGGGCGAGATCGTTCAAAATGTCCGGGATTCGGCTTTTGCTTTCTGCAGTCACCGTTTACATGCACACCTTTTGTTTCAATCTAGCTGAATTCATTCCGATTGGTGAATCTGAATGTAGTGTTTACATGAACGCTAAACAAGTGATCGGTTGATGTGCGTTTTAACACTGCAAAGAAAATTCCCGCTCCTCAGTGAGAGATGCGAGACCGGCGCGTCTCAGTAATGACGCCACCGGCCTCGCGCCGTTCTCCCGCGGCCATCAGTCTCGTCCTGCTCGCCACAGTAAACATGATGAATGGCGACTGTAGAACGCAAAAGCAGAATCCCGGACATTTTGTGCGATCTCAAAAACCCGGGCAAACTCGTCACGGAGACTAGTAGCCTAACCTTGTTGTTTTCAACTGCGCTCTCTAACCGGTAGGCGTGGCTTGGGAGTGGCTTCCTAGGGCAGCGAAGCAAGTGCATTCTGGGAGTTGTTGTCTTTCATCCACATAAGCCAAAAATACATTTTCTGGCTTTTCTCAGTCTAGAAAGCTCCAAATTCAAAAATTTCTTCACATTTATTCTACATAAATGACCTATTTTAAATACACATTCATCTTTCCAGAGGTGAAGTATCCCTTTAAAAGAGGAACCAGACAGGGTTGTCCCCTCAGCCCCCTGCTGTTCGCAATTAGTATAGAACCATTGGCAGAGTTGATTAGGGAAGATCATAGAGTACAAGAAGTAACTGTTGGAGACACAGAGTTCAAACTGTCATTGTATGCCGATGACGTTATTCTATATATTTCTAACCCGTTGACTTCTGTTCCTGCATTGTTAGAATGCCTGAGAGAATTTGGACTAATTTCGTGTTATAAGGTCAATGAGACCAAGTCACAAGCTTTGTGGTTGATAGGGGACAAACCAAATGAATTGGACAGAATAGTTTCATTCAATTGGCCCTCTCAGGGCTTCAGATATTTGGGTGTGGTTGTTACGCCTCATGCCTCCCAATTGTATAACGAGAATTATAGTAAACTAATGTCCAAAATCAAAGCAGATGTGGGATGTTGGGATATTTTCCCCCTGTCTTTAATAGGCAGAATAGAAGTTGTAAAGATGAACATTCTTCCTCGTCTTTTGTATCTTTTCCAGGCCTTGCCTATATGGATACCTCCATCTGTGTTTAAGAATCTGGATAAGATGATTTCTACATTTGTGTGGCAGGGGAAAAAAACTAGGATCCGGAAGAGGTTATTGTGCAGCTCTAGGGGAACTGGTGGCTTGAGTCTACCCAATTTCAAGCTGTATTATTGGGCTGCACAGTTACGAGCAGTAGTGGAATGGGTGATTCAGGACGTGGATACAAATTGGTTATGGTTGGAGAATTTTTCGAGCCCATCAGTTACCTTGGAGACAGCATTATTTTTGGATCAAAAGAAATGGAGAGAACTTAAAATAAAAAATGAATGGATCGCATGTACTCATCGTATATGGTCAATGTTGAGGAAGAGACTGGGTATCCCTTTAACAACTTCACGTGCACTCCAAATAGCCAAATTGAGTGACTTCCCTCCAAGTAAAACGGATCCTGGTTTTTTAAATTGGGCAGGGGGGGGGACTGATAACTGTACACCAGATGTTTGATGGGGAAATCCTAAAATCCTTCAAACAATTACAGGACAAACATGGACTATCCTCCAAAGATTTCTTCCGATATCTGCAGATTCTGGACTATATACACTCACCTAAAGGATTATTAGGAACACCTGTTCAATTTCTCATTAATGCAATTATCTAATAAACCAATCACATGGCAGTTGCTTCAATGCATTTAGGGGTGTGGTCCTGGTCAAGACAATCTCCTGAACTCCAAACTGAATGTCAGAATGGGAAAGAAAGGTGATTTAAGCAGTTTTGAGCGTGGCATGGTTGTTGGTGCCAGACGGGCCGGTCTGAGTATTTCACAATCTGCTCAGTTACTGGGATTTTCACGCACAACCATTTCTAGGGTTTACAAAGAATGGTGTGAAAAGGGAAAAACATCCAGTATGCGGCAGTCCTGTGGGCGAAAATGCCTTGTTGATGCTAGAGGTCAGAGGAGAATGGGCCGACTGATTCAAGCTGATAGAAGAGCAACTTTGACTGAAATAACCACTCGTTACAACCGAGGTATGCAGCAAAGCATTTGTGAAGCCACAACACGCACAACCTTGAGGCGGATGGGCTACAACAGCAGAAGACCCCACCGGGTACCACTCATCTCCACTACAAATAGGAAAAAGAGGCTACAATTTGCACAAGCTCACAAAAAAAACAGTTGAAGACTGGAAAAATGTTGCCTGGTCTGATGAGTCTCGATTTCTGTTGAGACATTCAGATGGTAGAGTCAGAATTTGGCGTAAACAGAATGAGAACATGGATCCATCATGCCTTGTTACGACTGTGCAGGCTGGTGGTGGTGGTGTAATGGTGTGGGGGATGTTTTCTTGGCACACTTTAGGCCCCTTAGTGCCAATTGGGCATCGTTTAAATGCCACGGCCTACCTGAGCATTGTTTCTGACCATGTCCATCCCTTTATGACCACCATGTACCCATCCTCTGATGGCTACTTCCAGCAGGATAATGCACCATGTCACAAAGCTCGAATCATTTCAAATTGGTTTCTTGAACATGACAATGAGTTCACTGTACTAAAATGGCCCCCACAGTCACCAGATCTCAACCCAATAGAGCTTCTTTGGGATGTGGTGGAACAGGAGCTTCGTGCCCTGGATGTGCATCCCACAAATCTCCATCAACTGCAAGATGCTATCCTATCAATATGGGCCAACATTTCTAAAGAATGCTTTCAGCACCTTGTTGAATCAATGCCACGTAGAATTAAGGCAGTTCTGAAGGCGAAAGGGGGTCAAACACAGTATTAGTATGGTGTTCCTAATAATCCTTTAGGTGAGTGTAAGGTCGAGTAGGGAATGGGAATCCTTGAAAAGATTGCCTACCTCAATGGAATCTTATTTGATCAAAAATATCACTGAAAAAAATAAGAGAAAAATGGTTTCAAATTTGTATAATTTCTTACAGTCACAATTGTTAGATAATTCTTTTGACATAAAAGGCAAATGGGAATTAGAAGCAAATATTATTATTGAGGATGAAGAATGGATTAAGGCTTGTGAAATTAGTCATAAAACCACAAATAGTCCCATGTGGAAAGAAATCAGTTGGAAAGTCGTGATGAGATTCTTTAGGACTCCCTCAATTATATTCAGTTTTGACAAAAGTAAATCAAATTTGTGTTGGAGAAATTGTAACCAAATTGGAGATCATACTCATATTTTTGGGGATTGCCCCATCCTGAAACCCTTTTGGCGAGGAGTTACGCGAAAAATTCAAGTCATGTTAAAATGTAACCTGTCACTAGAATTTGTTCACTGCGTAATAGGAGTAGCCCCAAGTCTTAATAAACAGTACACTAAATTGATTCAGATATTACTCTTAGTGGCAAGAAAAATGATTACTAAGTCCTGGCTTAAGGTCCAACCCCCTACACTTGAACAATGGCAGAAGGGGTTGAAGGAGATATACTCTATGGAGAAAATCACGGCCCAACTTCACTTGAAAGTTGATCAGTTTAAGGAGCTTTGGGATCCGGTTATTCATTATTTTGGCTGGACACAATAAAATGGGAGAGAAGGGAGATTTTCTTGCTTATTTCGCTTGCATTTTTATTTTAATTTATTTATTTTAATTTTATTTTTCTTCCTTTAAATGCAATAAAATGTAGTTAAAAAATACTGCAATACGATTGTATGGTATGGGAATACCTAACTGAAAAAATGTAATTGTTATTTTGGACACTGATTGACATTTTACTATGACTTGTGTAGGACACTGCCGAGTTTGCTGTTGTTCTTCTATGTTTGTAAAAAAACAAAAGGCAATTAAGATGTGCATTTACTTAAAAAAAAAAAAAAAAAAAAAAAAGAAGATGGGTCAAGGCTGGGTCTTCCAACATGACAATGACCCGAAGCACACAGCCAGGATAACCAAGGAGTGGCTCTGTAAGAAGCATATCAAGGTTCTGGCGTGGCCTAGCCAGTCTCCAGACCTAAACCCAATAGAGAATCTTTGGAGGGAGCTCAAACTCCGTGTTTCTCAGCGACAGCCCAGAAACCTGACTGATCTAGAGAAGATCTGTGTGGAGGAGTGGGCCAAAATCCCTCAAGTGATAGGCAAACCTGGTGAAAAACTACAGGAAATGTTTGACCTCTGTAATTGTAAACAAAGGCTACTGTACCAAATATTAACATTGATTTTCTCAGGTGTTCAAATACTTATTTGCAGCTGTATCATACAAATAAATAGTTAAAAAATCATACATTGTGATTTTGGAAAAAAAAAAAATTCCGATTATGTCTCACAGTGGACATGCACCTACGATGACAATTTCAGACCCCTCCATGATTTCTAAGTGGGAGAACTTGCAAAATAGCAGGGTCAATATTCAAATACTTATTTTCCTCACTGTAGGTCACCCATCACTTGCCCAAATACTCGAGCCCTTGCTTTTTTTGTCATTTGTTGTGTATCTTTGGATTATGTTGTGTTGTAAATCAATTCTAAACAATCAAAAAGTCATTCTTTTTTAAATCTCCTCATTCTTTGTGCAAGGTTGCTCAGAATGATAGGGCCTGATAGCTCCTAATAGGGCCATTAGGGGAGGGTCTTTGTCTTTCTCAGGTGTGAAAGAAATTAAATATTCATGATGTGTTCACGCCTCTTCGCATAAAGCTTTCTCACACAAAACATGTCTTGCAAATTTTAAATCAGTATATTGTCTTATCTGAATGAGTATGCAGGATGATTTTCACATAGTTTTAGAGCAAATATTCTAGGCTACGCGATACAATTTTCAAAAGTCTTGTGAAGAAATAATCAATATGGGTTTTATGACCTTGTTTTTTCACAAACCATGCATAAATGTCATTATCTCAAAACTACAAACTTTGACATACATGCTGCTGACATATTATTGTAACAGAGTTTGTGCTGAATACAGTGTAATCAGACTTTAGCCATGAAAATGTCACAAGTAACAGAAATAAGCACAAATGTCAGAACACCTCCAGGGCCCAGAAAACACCTCAGACCCCAGAGGGTTAAGTGACCCGGGGATCCACCACCAGTCCTGGACATTTGAACTGCCTTGAATCTCACCAATTTTGTTGGCAAAGAACGTCTGATAACCATAGCTCTCCCGTTGGACTGCCCCCAGGACCGTTTGACTGTCGACCAGGTGATACCACCTCTCCACACAGATCCGGCTGTGCCTCTGGAAATACTTTTTCAGCCAGGCTGCATAGACAGCCCCACAGATCTCTGCTTTAAACGCATCTCCCTTCTGGTCTAATGGTGTCAGCTTAGCCTTGGATTCAACTAGCCGTATAATTACGTCTTGTCTGCTACGGCAACGCAGGTATAACACAGCTCCATAAGAGTGCTTACTGCCGTCAGAGAACGTGACACCACACGGTTCAGCACTTGGGTCAGGAGGTGTCAGGGGCCTGGTAAACCTTAACTGGCCCAGCTCAGCATAATCTTCCAAAAGGCAGAGATAGCATATTGCCAAAGTCCCTCAGACAAAACTGTGTCCCAGGTATTTTCAGTTGGACTGTACTTTACTCTCACTTCCTGAAAAGCCCTCCTCACAAGAATGGCTCCCCTCTGCTTCACAGGAGTCACGAGACCGAGGGGATCGTATAACCCAGAGACTTGACTTAATAGCTCTCTACGTGTTAGCGAGTAGGATACCTGCCCTCTTACTTCCTCTCTCGGCAGATCTTTGCCCAGCCTCATCTTCTTTTTCTTCTTAGAAAAGTTCACGGCCACCATCAAGTGGAGCTTGTCATCCTCAGGGGTATAGCCAAGACCAAGTGCTTTATTATTTTCCTCAGTAAGTTGATTCGGGAGGATCATAGTAATGGGCCCTGCTTTTTTTTTGCCCTTGGGTTCTCTCCTCCCACTTTGGCCAGAGTAGACCCACGGCTTCATATGAAAACCGCCGGCCTCAAGGATTTGCTCAACATTGGACGTCATTTGCTTAAGTTGGCCCTGATCATTATGGGAGGTGAGAACATCATCAACGTATGTGTCTTTTTCCAATATTCTACTCTCTTCCTTGAGGTGGCTGAACTTACGCAGATATGCAGTCTCCTCGCATAGCAACCTGAGCGATGCAACCAGCTGGCTTATCACCGATATTGACTCTTGTGATTGCATATTCATCAATGTCTTCACCCTCAAAGTCTCTCCAGAGAAAACGATGGAGATGCACCTCCCGGTCTTCGAGCCAGACTGAATTATACATCTTCTTGATGTCACCCAGCGCAGCAAAAACACCTTCTCTGAAGCGCAGGAGGACCGCCTGGATGTTGTTGAGGACCCTTATGGACCCTTGATGAGGAGGTCATTTAACCCTCTGAGGTCGGCAAAGGCGCCCCCGCGTTTTGCTGGATTTTTTTAAATTGTAGCACTTTAAACTTAAATTACTCCGTCATTTATGGTCATACAGAAAAAATAAATATAAAAAAAGAATCTGTGATATTTCTACTTTTGTATGTGTCCACTTACAATCAAATCAAAACATTGTGCTTTTGAAAAATAAAGAAAATAAACAGGGTGTGCGTTCTGCCTCTCCGTCGCGGTTTAACTTTTTTTTCTTGAGCACGTCTATAAACTGAAACAAAACTCAACGAATACTTGTCACACGTTTATGAGCCATATACCTTTATAAACATGTAAGTGTGTACTTTTAAATGATCAGATTCAAAACGAAAACAAATATTCTCTGTTTAAGTAATTTGTATAAAACCAACAAGATGTCCAGCTTCTCAAACGCTTGCTCATTACAGTTCATTTGGCCACGCCCACTCGCGCAAAAGAGATTCACATGCAAATCTCCACATGGAACGCGAACGTGCTCATTACCTCAGAAACAAAACACTTCATCAGTCTCTGCTTTTCGTCGAGTTTGAAAGACGTGAGCTTACATTGGCTTTACCCCAGAAGAAGAACGTGATTTGAAGACAATAAAGATAAGGTAAGAAATTCTTACATATTAGTTTGTTATTGTTGCATAAATTTCACATTGCAGTTGAACTGTTGCTAGATATATGGTGAATATTATAATATTTAGATCCGTACGTGTTTACTGTTACTGTGTTTGTGGATATCTGCTCAAACGTAGATATGTATATGGTAGGCCTAACCATAATGTTTTATATTTGAGCGCGATCACGTTTGAATGTATCATATTTTTGATCGCGATCGCGTTTGAATGTATCATATTTTGGAAAAGCAAAACGCTCCAAACGGCTTCATGTTTTTACTATTATCTCATTTCATATCATCATAACGAATGGAAACATTTGAAGTAACATGATAATCAATATATTTTTCTCTAGCTTAGTTGTTACTGAAATCTTTTTGAAAATGTATATAGGCTGCTATATTGTTATTATTTTATGCAGCACTGTGCATAGCCTATACCTACAAGGCACAACAAACCTGGTGTTCATTATATAATATATTGTTGGAAACATTTGTGTGAGTGTGTGTGTGTGTATTCTGTGAATTTTAAAAAGCAATTTTAACCAGAAAAATCTAAAATGTATTCCCAAAATCGTGCAGGCCTTTCTCTTGATATCAGTATGTTCACTTTTTTGTTTTTTTTCAGGACCAGATGCCACTGAGTCCTGCTGACTTCAACATTCACAGTACATGTCTCTGTACATGAACATGGTAAAGTGAAAATCAAACACCTTGGAAATGACAGGTATGTACAATGTTTTTAGGAATGGCACAAAGGTCTCTTTCTTTGGATCATTGTTATCAATAAGTGTTTTTTTGTTGTGTATCTTTGGATTATGTTGTGTTGTAAATAAATCCAAACAATTTTAAAAGCCATTCTTTTTTTAATCTCCTCATTCTTTGTGCAAGGTTGGTCAGAATGATGGGCCCTGATAAGCTCCTAATAGGGCCATTAGGGAGTGTCTTTGTCTTTCTCAGGTGTGGAAAGCTTGCATATTAATGAGGTGATCCGCCCCTTCGCATATTGCTTTTTCACACAAAACATGTCGTAAAATTTTTAAATCAATATATTGTCTTCTCTGAATGAGCAGTCAGGGTGATTTTCACATAGTTTTAGAGCAAATATTCTAGGCTACGACATACAATTTTCAAAAGTCTTAAGAAGTCTAAAGAAATAATAAGTATGGGTTTCATGACCTTATTTCAGTGAGAATTTTTTTTTTTGTATTTTCACAAACCACGCATAAATGTCATTATCTCAAAACTACAAACTTTTACACACATGCTGTTGATATATTATTGTAGCAGAGTTTGTGCTGAATACAGTGTAATTAGACTTTAGCCATGAAAATGTCACAAGTGACAGAAATAAGCACAAATATCAGAGCATGTCAGAACACCTCCAGGGCCCAGAAAACAGCTCAGACCCCAGAGGGTTAAACTCTGGCCCCTGAACTTTTGGCTACTGTTCCAAACAAGGTGGACTGGAGTAGTGACCGAGTGGGGGTGTGGCGCGATCAAGTGGCTGATATACCACACTGGTCCGGTCCAGCTCTTCAACACCTTTCTTGGCAGCTTGACTGCAGCTTTTCTTTGAAACATCTCATGGATTTGTGCTCCATAGGCCATCTTCCAATCTGGTTCCTTGGCTAATTGTCTCTCAGTCCTTAGAAACGTCGCCTCAACAGCCCTCCTATTATTTGGTAATTGGTATTGCCAGTGAGCTCTTTGTAACTCGTTGCTGCCGCTTGCATAGAGCGTGCGAAATGCGTTCTTGATGCATGGGCTGTGGCATGAACAATATTTTTTTTCTTGAAGGTCTGGGTGTGAACCTGCCACCGTCTTGCCCAGAAGATTATCCCACAAGACAAGGTCCCCAACGGAGTGTATTTTCTGAGGTACAAGTTGGCCTTCCTTGTGACTGATGAGGAGTTTGATTTGTGAGGGTCTTACCAACTCTTGGAGGTGGACGTCAGGAAAAAACTTCTGCAGCTTTTTATGTGACACCTGACGATGAACCTCCGCAATACTATCAAGCCCATAGCACACAAGTTGATGGGATCTCAAGGTGCCTTTTGGGGAATTTTCCCGGATCTTCAGGAGGTATGTCTTCGTTTTCACCGTGACTTGCATCCCTCCGACTCCATGAACAGTCAACGTCATGTCCTCACTCCTCAGGTTTAACTCATCCGCAGCATCATGAGTGATGTAATTAGTGTCCGATGCCAGATCTATCAAGGTCCCGATCTTCTGCCCGGCATTCGCAGTGACCTCAAGGATCATCATTATGACCGGGAAGTCTTGAAGACCACTCTCTGCCAACAAGCCACACTCGGTTGCTGCCGAGTGTCCTTGATACTGAATTGCAGAAGGCATCTCTGCATTGTTGGGCCAACTCTGGGGACAGCTTAGTCAGGAAATCTTCCTGGGCATCAGTGCCCTTTCTGCTTCCTCCTCCTTCTGGACTGGACTTTGGCCTCCTCTGGGATGGGCCCTTATTTCCAGACCTGGGGCACAGGTAGTAGTGATGACCTGGACCTTGCTTGTCTTTACAGCCCTCACTCCTGCACAGGTAAGTGGTCTTACACTCCTCCATATCAGTGTGGACCTCAAGAAATCTTCCACAGGCCCCAATCCTACTCGCTGCAGCTTTTATTTCTGCAGGGTTCAAAGCTTTAAACTTCTTGCAGTAGTACAACTTCCTTCTATGGCCGCTCTCTCCACAGACAACGCAGCCTATTTGGGGACCCATGGACTTGGTGGCCTTCGTCCGGGCATGTTTTGGTGGGATCTTTAGCTCCCTCCTGTTGGGCTGATCATCCCTTAATTGCTCCAGTTGCTCATAAATCTCCTCCTGGCTTCTCAAGAATGTGAGGAGCTTGTCGAACAGATCTTTAGGTCCAGCCTCGTCTTTTTTCTCTGCTGCATAAATCAGCCACTCCTTTTTCAAGACTTCTGGCAGCGTACTCTCCAGCGACTTTGTAACAAGGGGATTTTTTAGAGCACCCGTCTCTCCCAGCTCGCTCAAGTCATGTAAAGCCTTCTCAATCATCTGTATTAGATCCACAATCTTTCTGGGCTGGTGGTTCTTTACCGGAAGTAACGATTGTAACTCCTCAATGATCTCCAGAGCTATCCTTGTTTTATTCCCGAAGCGGTTTTCTAGAATCTGAAAGATATCCTCTGCTGTCCCATAGTTTGAGAGGCGAAGCTCCACAGCCACTTTCTCCTCAAGACTATCTAGCAGCTGAAACTTCCTGACTTCCTTGGAACCAGTAGGTTCTCCTTGCTTCTGGAGCGCCTCCCAATCCTTTCTCCAGCAGTGGAAGTTGCGCTTGTTTCCATCAAATTTTGGGAGTGCCGTCGGTCTCAATTTGATGCTAGCCACTTGGGGACAGTGGGTTGTAACAGGTTGCCCTTCTTGTTCAATCTTTGCCTGCATTAGGGCAGCCTTTCTCGATATCAATCTAGGCACGCAGATCTCCAGCTCCCTCATCCGACACTGAAGATCTTTCTGCTCCTCAGGAGGGGCCCACCGGCTCCACTGGCAGCTAGCTTCCTTCGCAGCTTTAACTCATGTTTTTAACACGAATTTAACCATGTTTACCATAATAAATATTATAACAAATGAATTGATTACACATTTTTAAGACAGTGAATTTTAGACAGAACATTAATTTTAGCAAATTGAATATATGAATCATTTCTTGATAATATACATTTTTAAAATGACTGTTAACACTACTAGGCATTTAGGCTCAGCAATTTAAACATTCCTGTGTACAGAGAGGTGTGGAAGCGGGTGGTTTGCCGCAACAATAATTATGCACACCTAAAATACACAATTAATAGTAGTTTTTAAGATTGATGTGGTTTGGAATTGGTCAAATGTGCTTGAAAAAAAAAATGATCAGAAATTTGAATTGCATAATAATTATGCATGCACTGTACTTACCTGGACTCCATTCACTTACCTTACTCCACTGTATACTTAAGAGATTTGACAAGATACTTAGCCTGCCGATGGTCATCAGCTGTGTATATGTCACAAACACATTAATATACTTAACTATATACATTTATAGCAGTGGTTCTCAACTCCAGTCCTCGGGACCCGCTGCTCTGCACATTTTGTATGTCTCTCTTATCTGACACACTCAAATCAGTTCATGGAGTCTCTCCTGACGAGCTGATGATCTGATTCAGGTGTGTTAAATAAGGGAGACATACAAAATGTGCAGAGCAGTGGGTCACGAGGACTGGAGTTGAGAACCACTGATTTATAACATACTAATGTTAACCACACGAACGTTGCTGTAAGGGATCCACCAGATCTGCACACTCCGCCCACTCATTCACTCTCCCCGGAATACTGATTCACCACACCTGCACCTCATCATCACCTCATCATTCACTCCCTTTATATACAACCCTTCACTTTCTGTTCAGTGCCTGGTCTTGTCTTTACTTGGATGCACAAGACTCACTACCTGTTGCTTACATGATCTACCAACCTGAGATACTCATCTTCATTCTACATTCCGATCTGCCATCTGCCTTCTCCGTTGATCATCTTCATCATCCGTCCTCAGCTCTGGTTTCCAGTCCACCTGCAAAGACATTCATATTATTATTCAGCTAAGAATATCTTCTATCTTCATCTCAAGTTTGCATGACCTACTCACCATTACATCTGCTGGTTGCGTGCTTCTGTTCTCAATAAATATTGTTTATATTTACTCACCTGTTTGAGTCTTCTCTAAACCTGACAGAAGACCAGATCATATGCAGAACCCCACGGAATCAAAGATGGATCCACCAAGCGACCCATTCACTGAGTACATGCATTTCGACTTTCATTACTTCCATCACACCCGGATAACCCACCCATCATTCCAGCGGATGTCTTGCACACCGCACGCCAGTCACTTCTTCCTCGATCACCCGTTGTACCACCAGCTGCCTCTGCCGGTCTCATGGCCCGACCAGCAACATTCACCGGTGAGGCGGAGGACTGCAGCGGTTTCATCCTAAAATGTTCACTGTACTTCGAAATACAAGCTCATCAATTCCCCAGCGATTCAGCCAGAGTGGCGTTTGTGATTTCATTACTGTCTGGCCGTGCTCTTCAATGACCTCAATCTTTATGGAATTCTAATGCTCAAGTCACTAAATCCCTTTCCAATTTCTTCCAACACTTCAAAGAAGTTTTTGGCCAAACAGCGTCTGAGTTATCAATCCATGATCAGCTTTTCAATCTTTGTCAAGGTAAACAATCTGTGCCTATGCTCTCCAGTTCCGTACCCTGGCGGCATCTAGCGGTTAGAACGAAACCGCTCTACTCACAGCTTACTGCCACGGGCTCAATGCCAACATTCGCCAACAAATAGTAGTGTATGATGAGTCGATGGGGCACGAAAACTTCATACAAAAGACCATCCGTGTATCACACCGCCCCACCGCCTGTGCATCTCAATCTTCCGCTGCATGTCCTCCGCCCACAGCACCATCTGTCACTCTTCCAGCACCACAGCCCATGCAACTCGATGCTTACCACCTGACCCATGCGGAGCGTCAACGCCGGATCCAACATCGTCTGTGTCTGTACTGTGGGGGAGAAAATCATGCCATCAATGACATTCCATCAATGACGACCCCAACGCCCGGCGGTGAGTACAATCCAATTACCATCTAAGATTGAAACATTGTCACGCACTACTGTTTATGTCCTAACCTCTGATATATGTGTCTCAGCGCAAGCCCTCATTGACATCGGTTCAGCGGGGAACTTCATCTCAGCCCATCTCCTTCAGAAACTGAATGCACCCAAGCAACGATGTTCTCTGGATCTCTGGAAGGCCATGGAGGAGTACATTGAGGAAGCCCTGCAACAAGTTTATCCAACCATCTACATCCCCTGCCGCTTCAAGCTTCTTCTTTGTTTCTAAGAAGGACGGAGGCTTGAGGCCGTGCATCGACTACCGTCATCTCAATTCACAAACTGTTAAGTTCAGCTATCCTCTTCCTCTGGTCCCGGCCGCCGGAAGACGGCTTTCATCACACCCTCTGGGCACTACGAATACCGGGTGATGCCCTATGGCCTGTCCAACTCACCAGCAATCTTCCAAGGCTATATGAATGAGGTTTTCCAAGAATTCCTCAATAGATTCGCAGTGGTCTACATCGATGACATCCTCATCTATTCCCGAAACCTCACTGAACACCGGCACCACATCACGCAGGTCCTAGATAAACTTTGTGTGCATCAACTGTACCTCAAGCTGAAGAAGTGCGAGTTCCACACCACCTCAGTCCAATTCCTTGGATATGTCATCGACCAACATGGGATCCAAATGGACCAGAGGAAGGTGGACACCATCCGGAACTGGCCTCAACCCACTACGTTAAAGAGCTACAACGTTTCCTTGGATTCGCCAACTTCTACAGGAAATTCATCAACAATTACAGCCTCATCAGTTCACCTCTAACATCCACCCTCAAAGGCCGGCCTAAGTCTCTGTCCTTCACCCCAGAAGCCTCCAACTCATTCCAACAGCTAAAAGAAGCTTTTCAGACCGCTCCGATCCTGGCTCATCCGAATCCAGATATCCCCTTCATCGTCGAGGTTGATGTCACTTCTACTGGGGTCGGAGCGGTCCTATCCCAGCGGCAGGGTGATCCTCCTAAACTCCATCCATGTGCCTTCTATTCTAAGAAGCTGTCCCCGGTGGAGCAGAATTACGACATTGGTAACCGAGAACTGCTCGCTATTAAGCTTGCCTTAGAAGAGTGGAGACACTGGCTGGAGGGAGCAAATCATCAGTTTGAAGTCATCACCGATCACGGCAATTTAGAATACCTCAGGGAGGCTAAAAGACTCAATCCTCACCAGGGTCGATGGGCACTATTTTTCACCCGCTTCAATTTCATCGTCACCTATCGTCCTGGTACCAAGAACTGTAAAGCTGACGCTCTATCTCGTATTCATCAACCACCACCACCAGCCATTGTTGTCAGTCCCATCACCTGGAGCATCGACGAGCAAATCTCCCAAGAAAACCTTACCAATCCTGCTCCGCCGGGAGGTCCAAAAGGGCTCCTCTACGTACCACCTCCTCTCCATCCCTGGACTCAGCTCACACTTCTCCGGGCTCTGGACACCCAGGTAGCAGGTATACCCTCTCGCTCCTATGTCAACGCTACTGGTTGCCCTCGATGCCTCAGGATGTCTCCTGATTCGTCAAAGGTTGCTCAGTCTGTGCCGTTACCAACTCCCTGAGGAAACTCCCTGAATGCAAGCTCGTTCCACTCCCTATTCCACGTCGACCATGGTCTCACATTGGCATTGACTTCATGGCGGATCTACCTAAATCACGAAATCATACCTTCATCTTCATCGTTGTTTACCAGTTCTCCAAAGCCTGCAAGCTGATACCTCTTCCAGGACTACCCACTGCCTTCAAAGCAGCAGAGACTCTCTTTCAGAACGTGTTTCGCAACTTCGGCATCCCCGAAGACATAGTGTCTGACCAAGGATCCCAGTTTATATCCAGAGTGTGCCAAGCTTTCTTCAAACTCCTAGGTGTGTCCGTAAGCCTTTCCTCCGGTTATCACCCACAAACTAACGGCCAGACTGAGCGGAAGATCCAAGAGATCGGGAGATACCTGAGGGCATATTGCCACCAGAACCAGGACAGCTGGAGCCAATTCCTTCCCTGGGCCGAATACGCACAGAATTCACTCCGCCAATCCACCACAGGGCTCACCCCTTTCCAGTGCATCCTGGGATATCAACCACCTCTGTTACCCTGGTCGGGTGAGCACTTGGAGGTTCCAGCAGTTCCAACTGGTTCGAGCAGAGCGAGAGGGTATGGGACTTGGCTCACGTGCACTTCCAGCAGGCAGTGCGGAGGCACAAGATCCAAGCCGACCGTCGTCGCACCTCAACCCCTCAATACCAACCTGGACAGAAGGTTTGGCTATCGACACGGGACATCCGCCTTCGCCTGCCTTGCCGTAAGCTGAGTCCTCGATACATAGGTCCATTCACCGTGCAGAGGCAGCTCAACGAGGTCACCTATCGTCTCAACTTACCACCACATTACTGTATCTCACCTTCCTTCCATGTATCTCTCCTTAAACCTCATACTGAACCTGTCGGGCCGGGTACTGTCAGGGATCCACCAGATCTGCACACTCCGCCCACTCGTTCACTCTCCCCGGAATACTGATTCACCACACCTGCACCTCATCATCACCTCATCATTCACTCCCTTTATATACAATCCTTCAACTTCTGTTCAGTGTCTAGTCTCGTCTTTACAAGACTCACTACCTGTTGCTTACCTGATCTACCAACCTGAAATACTCATCTTCATTCTACATTCCGATCTACTCCGTTGATCATCTTCATCATCCGTTCTCCACTCTGGTTTCCACTCCACCTGCAAAGACATTCATATTACTATTCAGCTAAGAATATCTTCTATCTTTATCTCAAATTTGCATGACCTACTCACCATTACATCTGCTGGTTCTGTGCTTCTGTTCTCAATAAACATTGTTTATATTTACTCACCTGTTTAAGTCTTCTCTAAACCTGACAGTTGCAAGATATTATCATGAATAATAAATACTAATAATGTGTGTGATAGTCTTACCTTCCATAATATAGAGTCTGCGTGGCTACAGGACCTTCCCAAAGCAGCGATGCACGAGCATCCAGTAGTCTCCACTGGTCCCTGGTGACTAACTAGCACCCACACAGAGTGGTTTGGACTGCTCAACTGGCTGGGGTCACATCTGCTCACTGTGTAAGAGTACACAACCCACTTTCCCACTGTGTAAATATTGATAGGCCTCAGTACTTTTATAATTTTTCATTGCTGCTCCATCAACTCCTTCTGACAGGACAAAGTAGTTAAATATGTTCCCATAGGTTACCTCTGGCCACTTCTTCATATTGTCTACCCACATTAACCCCCTGGGGTCGACAATCACGCCGGCGCGATAGGCTCGCTTTTTTTCTCATCAGTGTAAAAGAGATTAAAAATTCTCTGTTGACTTTGATCTTACATACAAGTGCCATACATCAATCGATCCTGTTAAGTGTGTATTTGTTTTTTTTGTGTATACTCACAATAAAAACAAAGTGTTACGCTTTTTGCCAATTAAAGAAAAATAAATATGATGCGAGTTCTGCTTTCTCTCTGTCAGTGAAGTCCATTCTGAAACGTGTCCGAAAATGAACTATAACTCAGCGAATACTCAGTCAAACAGGCATACAGACACACAGGCATGAAGCTTGAATTATCTTCTTTTAAATGAAGTAATTTATATAAAAAGCTAATATGCTCAGTTTATGTAGTATGTATGAAAAGAGAGAGATGTCAGTCGTTCTCATCTCAGCTCATTATGTTATCAGAGTCATGTACTTTACAACGCTGTGAGGAATAATACTATCTTAATAATAATCCTGGAAAATTTACCTCAGAAGTGCTGGAAGTTTCATTTCGAGGAGCAACGGATCCAGCTGAGGAATAGGTCAGTTCTATATTTGCTTTGTTCTAATTGCAAGTGTCTGTATGAGCAAAAAGACTGTTTAAATATGAATCGCGTTTCTGTGCGTGAATGAACGCACAGATGCACGCTGTTGTGTAGCTACTGCAGCTGGCACAAATACTGTTTAAAAATGAATCGCGTTTTTGTGTGTGCATGAATGAACAGCTTTTACCAACCTCTATTGCTATACTGAGATGAGTAAAAATCGACTAGAAAAATTTGAAAGATTATAAAGTTTTTACTGTAAAATACTGCCACATCAAAAGCTTATAATGTTGCCAATTTCTCCTCATATGTTATATATATATATATATATATATATATATATATATATATATATATATATATATATATATTATGTTTTGTCAAAAATAAAGTCATCAACTAAGATGTTATTATAGTGTTTTCCAATGTAGGCTATATTTAAACTAATGAATACTTTACTTTGAAATACGTATGATAAAATGTATACTTTGTTTTTACAAAGAAAGATTAAGCTGGAAATATTGTTAAAATTTTAATTGTTGTTGTAATTGTATAACCTTTTTAATAAAATGGCAAAAAATATATATATACAAGGATAGATATAAACAAAATCTTAAAAGGTAAGATAAGCCTTCTCTTTAAATTATTTTTATTGGGTCTCATTCATGAAACACGAGCAGAACGATTTTTTGTGTAAATCGTGTGTAAAGTGGTTCTGGCGTAAATTTTCGGATTCATTAAAATGTTCGTATTTCCCAAATGTTAGTTGGTACGAAAGAAATCTACACCTGCTCCCAGCCACGCGTAAATAGTGCATTTAACATCCGAAAGTTTTGCTCATTAATAAGTCTGCCTTTTAATTCACCGTAATCGGGTACATATTTACACAGCATTTTGAAAAAATATATATAGTAATTACATACGGTTTTTCTTTTTACTTTTATTACGAGAGCCAGTAATAGCATCTGCAAACGGAACACAAGTCCGCAAGTCTTTTTTTATTTTATTTTTATTTATTTATTATATTCAAGCTGTTTATTCTAAGTCCGCGGCACAAGTTACAAGTGTTGCAGTCAAGCTTCATGTCGAACCATTTTCTTTTCACTTCTGGGACTGTTCGATTAACAGATGAAACTCCATTAACTGCATCTGTAATATGCTGCCAAGCATTTTTACCTAAAGAATTTAGGTATTACCTAAAAATCCTTTTATTTAGGACCTGATACGCCACTATGTATACGCTTGAAAATAAAATGTGGCGTTTTGAATCAACTTCTGATAGTAAAACTTCAATTTCTGCATCTGAGAAATTTCTCTTCTTCATTCGCTTTTGAGAAGACATGTTGAAATCCTTCGTTTCATGTCATAATATGATGCCCATATATAGTTGTCAGTCGGATTTAATGGGCGGGATTTATGGTAATTAAGAATGAGCGTGCACACGCGTCCCATTTACGACTGATTGGAATTCATTAACCCACACACACATTTCACTATCACTAATCTGACTTTTACTAAGTATTTGTGAATCAGGAGAGGAATTTTCGGGAATGTCTCTTTACGCGCAAATCACTCACATATTTACTCGTATATTTACGAATGTTTCATGAATGAGACCCATTGTGTTTTATTAGTGACACATTTGAGAATATATTCCAAAACTTTCTGAAAATACAGTATGAGAATTAACTGCACAATTACTAGAAATGTTTACCTTGGACATTATACAATTTGCAAGCACAATTTGTGGGGGAAAAACAACTGTGTTTCCAACTGTGAACCAATTTTGTATATATATATATATATATATATATATGTATATATATATATATATTTTTTTTGTCCTTGCATTCTTTCTTGTGGCTCAGTCACACACCTGAATGAATGGCTCATTGTTTATGCAGCCCCGTTACGCAGGCCATTGTCTCCTCAGGTGTGAACCACTCAATATTCATGATGGTGTTGGATCGTTTACGCCCACTCGAATATTGCCTTTCCAAACAAAAAGTGTCAAAACAAAACAAAATTTAAATCAATGTATTGCTTTATTGCAGGATGATTTTCAGATCATTTTGAAGAAAAAACTCTAGGCAACAAAATGTATTATTCAGAAGTCTTATTGACACATATTTAGTATGTGTTTTGTGGCCTTATTTCAGAAACTTTCATTTTTAGTTTTTTCAATAACCATGCATAAACATTATTCTCTCAAAAATACAAACATGTACATACATGTTGCTCACATATTATGGTAGTCCTGTTTGTGCTAAATAGAGTGTAATTACACCTTTGCCATTAATATGTTTATAAGCAACTGAAAAAAGCACAAATATCAGGGCATGTCAGAACATCTCAAGGACCCCAAAAACACCTTAGACCCCAGAGGGTTAACAATGACGATGGATGGGACAATATGAGACCATCTGATCATCAGACGAAGTTTTCTCCGTGCTCCCAACGGTATAAACGTTATTTGTCATTTAGCTAAAGTTTTGGCTAGCTATAAACAATCTTCTAACTACTGAACTAGCTACCGCATGTGCCGTGTCAGTTTAGCGGAAGTCGGATGAGAAAATGCGGAAGAGGTAAGTATTAACAGTGGGAGAGGCGGAATAAGGCTTTTACTGTAGCGGAGCAAGAGCCCTTTTCATGTGGAGTCTTTACATTAAAGTCATGTGAGCAAGTGGATTCTCTCTTTTGGAAGTGGACCTTCTCAGTTCAACTCAGCTGTTATTTGTCAAATAATCACAGACAGAAACACATACAGGAGAACTGAGAGCTCTTTAATTATATTAATGATAGAAGAGAGAGAATACAGGACAGTCTCTGACTCGATATGAAACACTTCTATAAAGACACAACAATATTACAAATAACTCTCTTCTGATTTCCATGCAAGCTCTGGTTAATATTTGTATATAAATTTAGTACTCTTCTAATATATTCTGTGCACTTTAAATCAAGTCTTTTTAGGGATAGTTCACCCGAACTTGTCCACTGACTTCTAATGTATGGACAAAGAAATCTCTAAATATTGTCTTTTATGTTCCACAGAAGAAAGAAAGTTATCCAGCTTTTGGTCAACATGAGGGCATATGTACATTATGGCAATTTTCATTTTTGAGTGAACCATCTTTTTAATACATTTACATTGAATCATTTAGCAGACGCTTTAATCCAAAGCGATTTACAAATGAGGAGAACAATAGAAGTTAAACTAACAATATTCAAGTGCTGTGAATAATAGAGTGAATAGTAGTTATTTGGTAAAAGAGTATAATGTACATGCATTAGGAACACAAACAAGACTATGACATTAAACTACTTGATGTTGTTGATCTGTCAGTCTATCGGGGGAATTAATGAGAATAAACCGTGCTTTATACAACCCTCCTCTCCATCGTATGATAAAGTCCTGCTGATACAGAACGCCAGCAGAAGCATCAACGGCACATCAATACATCTTTAATAAAACTCTGTTTACCGTATGTGTTTAATGGAGCGCAAACAGAGCAATTGAGTTTTGAGTTTTATGAGTCAAGAGTTATCTCTAATAAACCTAAATGTCACAGAAAGGAAGGGTGTGTGCAGTGAAAATAATGACATTGACTTCATTTCACGAGTTCACATCTACATATAATTAATACAATAAGTTTATGCGTATTTGGCGTGCTGTCCGGGGGGAGGGCTCCGAGCTCGGAGTTAGGCCCGAACCCAAAGTACTCCCCCCAGTTGGTAAGTGTAGATGGAACTGGAAGTGAGGAGATGGGGTGGAGGAGGGATGCTGACAAACTTTCAATGAACAGAGATAGGTCTGCTGTGAATTTATACTCTGTCATTGAGTTGATTACTGATTAATCTCCAGCTGTGCATAATTTGGTTAATTATCTGAACCTGCTCCTCCCGAACTTTGTTAAATAAAACCTCATTTATTGAGTGCAGATGTTTAAACTGAACTGCAGGCGGTCTGTGAATGAGACGCAGGCTTTTGCATTGAAACACAGCAGGCAAACGCTGCACTACTGTCTCGAGAGTGTTCGTCCCGGCTGTGTGTCGAACTCTGATGTGTGTCAGTTCTACAACAGCAGTGAACAGACTTCATTAACCCTCCAACATCAGGCCTCAAGAACATGTACAATACACAGTCAGCCAGTGGGTTCAGAAACACGAGATATCTAGACAAATACCAAATTATATTAAACAGTTTATAGCTGTAACTAAACACTACCGGTGTACTGTCGTAACTAAATGTATATATAAAAGTTAGGATTACGTTCGGGAGAATGAGAAAAGTGTAAGTCAGAAGCACCAGGAACAAACTGCCCAAAATTTTCTTGCGCTGTAGAGAAGTAAGTGATATTGCGCGTGAAAGACCGTGACAAGTGCCAACAAAACACAGAATGATTATCGGGTAGGGGATTAAAAAGCCGATCGATCTTGAAAGATGTTTAAACAGCCAATCAGAGTTAACGTCTGTAAAGTTTGCAAAGATCAGAGGAACAAACCAGATGATCACAGAAACGACACAGCAGACTTTTAGTGAATGATGAGATCTGTACCAGATAGGATGAGAAACCAGAAGATATCGTTCAAAAGCAACACATGCCATAAAATACACACCCACAATCAAACTATAATCATATGCATTATACACACCCCCTGACCTTGTGATTGTGAATGTTAATTTACAAATGATCTGAATGAGATCTGAAAGAATTAAATGAATAACAAACACTGGAGTGGAGCGATTCGATTTGATAAGAGCACACAATGCAAACAGAGTTAAGATCATGATTACAATCTCAATGGCTGAAATTATCATGATAATTAATGGGTTTGCAGACACAAGTTTCAAGTAAAATTCCCTCATCCGACGGCTCCATTCATCGACATCATTTACTCCACTTGATCTGTTGCTGCTGGCGTTTTGTTCTGCCATTGTTTCATGAAATCTTGACAGGCAACACTAAATAACAAACCAGTCATTAGTTTAAAAAACATGCATTTATTTACTATTTACTACTTTATTAAAAACATTAGGGACAAATATATGACATAACTTCTTTTCTGTGTGATTGTTGAAATAAAGTTTCCTCAGTTTGCTTGACATGTTCTTTAGAGGAGATGTGTGTAATGTTAGAAAGCTTGAAATACGTGAAATGTAAGATTAAAGTTTGGAAATCCTCCATTTGAACAATATCACAGAAGCAAGAATGCTGTTGTTCTGAATATTCAGTCCAGCACAGCTGCAAGTGTACAATGGTTTATTAAACTAGGAGTAAATCTTGAAGAACTTACGTTACTGACAGGATTGTGTGTTTCGTCTGCAGGTCAAAGCAGAAGTTTGTGGAGCAACACACAGACTGACAGATGTTTCACAAGTTTCCACTGCCGTGTTTAAAGAGCTCTTCATTCACTGCACACACTGTAAAAACACACATCTTAAAGCTTGTGGATCTAATGTAGGAAATGCCTGAGATTACAGACAAACTATTTGATCCAACGTGTGCAACTGTAATTACCTTAAAGACACAATTAACTAACAATGGTGGTTTGAGTGAAAAACCAGTGTAACTTTCACAAACGGTTCAGCTCAACTACGATGACTGAAGTAATCTGAGAACGCTTTAAATCCAGCATTTCCCACACATAGACTAATTCGTGGCGGTGCGCCACAGAATCAACACCGGCCGCCCACATATTGCGTTTCGTTATAAAAAAAATGTTTTATGCAATTTAAAACACGCAGCATATTCATTCAGCTGCATTTCCTTTCCCTGCTCTCCCTCCGTCTCTCTGTCACTCACGCGTCTCTCTCACAAGCAATGTTTTGTCTCGCCAAAGCCTTATTTGATCGGTGAGTGATGTAGATGACTGCTGCGCTTGCGATAGGGCGCATATACTGAAAGAACGAGCAGAGAGAGAGGCCCGGTCGTGCACGCGCAGCCTCACCGTCTTCAAACTGTCTTGCTCTCTCTCACTCCCTCGCGCATATTAATCAAAATAAATTGAGAATTGACACAATGGTAAAAAATCGGAAGACCGAATTTCACGTGGAGCATTCGGGTATTTTTTTCCTGAATTACTGCTGGGTGTTGTGCTAAAAAAAAACAAAAAAAAACGTTTACGTTGCCTTATCTTCTCTGAAAAGCGTTCCGCACATTCATCTGACATAAAAAAACACTTTAAATAAACAAAACAAAACCTATCCAGTGATGAAATGTTTTCTGTGTTGACAAATCTTGTGCGATGTCCTAACTGCCGGGATAATCACACGCGTTGTACAAGTCCGCTAATGACACGTCCGATTCGCAAACTAATGACTCCTTTGAACCGATTCAACCAAAACAATCGTTTAGTTTAGACTGTTTGTGGTAAATGCAGTTGGGTTGTCGAGGTCAAAACTCTAAATAAGATGTGAATCAAATAAACTTACTATAAATAATGTTATGTCATTTTTTTACTCTTACACTGAATGTTTGGATTTTGTGAAGGTGTGAATAATTTTTGATTAATATTTAATATAATAAAGTTCTGTGTAACAGATTATTAACCCTCCCCCCCCCCGGCCCCGCCACAAATTGATTTAAAATCTGTAGGAAACACTGAAATCTGATGCTTTCATTTTTAAAGTTCACTCAGTGTTTATTCATATCCTCAGTAGAATAAGAAACCCATGAATGATCGGTGAGAGAAAGCACAGATACTTTGATCTCTCTAAAATATTGATTCTTCTGCTGCTCTGCAAGCCTGTTTTCTTTAAGAATGGAAATCTGTGTTGCTGACTGACTGAAATCACACTCAATGTTAATTAAAGGAAACTAGTTTAAGTGCAGATGATCCCAGTGAGACCAGAGGCTGAAATACAAAGATAGTTGACTATATAAACTCACGGATGAGATGATCTCATGATCTTCCCTGGAATCATAATGAACATCAAACTACAAGACAGATGATGAAGTTTATGAGTTGATCACATCATCATCAAATGAATATCAAGAACCTGAAATGGAAACTGGTTCCGACAGGACCTTAAAGAAAACTTCCAAACCTGCTTTAAACAATTCCATCTTAATTTCTTTAATTTCTTCTACACATAATCAAGCACACTAGAGAGTCAACAAGCTGAACAACATGTACTAACGTTTGAATAAAGGCTGAAACACAATGACACAATAATTCCCACATGAGACGACATGATCTTACCGGGAATCAGACGGAAGACTGAAGACGCTGCTCATCAGGAGATGATGGTGTTTATGAGCTGCTCAGCGTTCTTTTATAGCCTGAATTAACTCCAGAAACACCAAACAAAGATGCATTAAACATCATTTACAGTTAATGCACATGCAACCGCATCAGCACTCAGCAAACCAAACTCCACAATATAAAACCATTTAAAAAAAGACACGAGTGTTTTAGAAAGGAGAATGTGAACAGCCAGAAATACAGTGATATAATACTAAGATTTTGTCATACTGTAAGTTTATCAAATTATGATTATGCAGTAAGAGCTAGGTAAAAACATCAGTACAAAATACTTTTACTACTGAAAACAAAATCACTTTATTTGCAGTTTCATTCCAGACACAGAAACCATGCAGCATACAAAATAAACACATTAAACAAAATACAATAATAATAAAATAAAAAAATAAAAAAGACATTGATGCGTGAGAATCCAAGATGGCCGCCACCAGTCGAGTTTTTTTGTTTGTGTGCATGCGCTGAGTTACTCTTTATGTGTTTTTATGTTCCTGGCTTTTGTAATACTTAAAGTAAAGTAAATTTATTTCGGTAAACTTGTGTTTATTTAGTCAAGTCAAGTCAAGTATATTTGTATAGCACTTTTCACAATACAGATTGTATCAAAGCAGCTTCACAGTATTAAATTAAAATAATACAACAAGGTTTGTTTCTAGTGGAATTTATTGATTGATAAAATCAAATTAAATATCCCCAGAATATCCCCAACTGAGCAAGCCAAAGGCAACAGTGGCAAGGAACCGAAAAAGACATTGAGTGTCTTCGTATGGAATCGCATGGTGCCTTGTTGTACTTGGATCTATCCTAGAAGGAGAGGGATAACTGCCGTCGACCTGCTGAAAATTTTATCTGCTGAAAGATCCAGGGGAATTTGAAATCTACTTCTGGATGGTCTGGGCTCGGTTTGTCCCCCACGCCTGGATGGTAGTGATGTAAAAATAACAATAACTTGGATTTAGTGTGCCCATGCTCTTCCTGTAAGGATCACGGATGCTGTATGCTGGTTAACACATTGCATCTGTGAAGCATCTCAGGATGGATTAAACCATAACAAGTTTCACGGATCACCGAAAAGCTTGCGTGTTGGTCAATATATTTGGACAAGCGAAAGCATCTCAGGATTGTTCTACAAGACTCACAAAACTCTGCAGTGAGCCCTTGGAACCTTTTGTCTGTTCAGCCTATGTTTTATGAAAGCAAAATGCATCTTTTATTATTTTTATTACTCACAGCATTTAATGATGGATTTAAGTCGCGGCCATCTCCATTTATTGACGAGCAAAATCGGGTGAGTACATTGCAAATATCTCACTCCTCAACAAAGGAGGCATGCAGTTATCACCAGTTTATCCATCCTGCACAGCAACAAATACAACAAATAATCATCTACCACAAATGAATCCCTCATTACACCTGCTAATAATTAATTTTTTAAATAACTACTCTACTGTGCAACATGGACTTTCATCACACTTCTCAGACAGTGATTGTGATGAAAAACACACAGTGAAATCTATTGGGTTGGATGGCAGAGGCAGGCAGGCTAAATACACATTAATTGCGCAGATATGAACATAAATAAATACATAATATTCTGTTAAAATAAACAGAAATAAGACTTATTCATGTTTCTTTATTTATTTGTATCGATTCCAACAATTAACTACATTAATTAATCACGATTAATCGCCACAAAAAAAACATACTTTTTAACATATTTTATAAGGTAATAATTTCACAATTAATGTCCAAATTAATGTAGAAAAACATAAAGACAGTATATTTTAAATATTTGTCTAACAAGTAGGAAAAAAATACAGAAATTGAAGTTATCAAACAGTTTGCACTGCATACATTTTAAATTGTACATAGATTAATCCTTATTAAAGTAAAAAAAGATCTTTAGTCAAGAGCAGTGAGTGTTTTTCTCTGTTACCGTTGTTCTTTGATTAACTTTACTGACAGAAAGCTTTATTGGCTACTGTCTCTTTAAAACCAGCCGCTGACAGAGACACGGATCTCACACGCGCCTCATTCTCTCACAACTCTTTGCATTCATTTACGACTTTAACTAATTTAAGACTGCTCAGACTGCTCTTATGAGGATACTCGACAAAACGGACATTTAATAATTGCGTGTGTTAATGCCATCTCTCTCATGTTCGTCCATCCTCGGGATGCTGTTGTTCTTCTTCGCGCAATTATTTCCCCCCAAACTACTTCAGTGGAAATCGTACTCGGTTACTAACGTAACCTCGGTTCTCTCTAGAGAGGGAACGAGTATTGCGTAAGCTAGCTTACGCTGCGGGAAAGTCTCCTTTCACGAGATACTGAAGCCAAAAATTATCCTAATTTTTTAAAACTTGTCAACGCAGTGCGGCAGCCTGCAGACCTAGGGCAAGCGAATCGCGTGCCCATTGGCTGCTCTGCGGCAACTGCAGCAGCCTATGGCTGAGCCTTGCGCGTGACGTCACGTCCAATGAGCGCGCTTGGCGAGGCACGCAGCGTTAGTGGATAACGCGTGAAGGTCTCCCACACGTTTTACTGAAGACAGTGCTATCAGAAAAACGGTTTTGAGCGTGAGGTATTTCATATCCACAGTTTCTAAGGGTTCAAAGGGATGTGCTTTCAGTGCGTCTAAGACCAGTGAAAGATCCCACATAGGAACCAAAGGGGGTCGCGGGGGGTTCATCCTCCTCGCTCCTCTAAGGAAGCGGATGACAAACTCGTTCCTTCCTAATGCGCGGCCCGGCTCTGAAACAGAGAGCGCTGAAATGGCCGCGACATAGACTTTGAGCGTGGAGGGGGACCTGCCCGCGTCCAGTAGCTCTTGAAGGAAGCACAATACTTGCGAGACCCCACATGTCTGTGGATTGAGCCCTTTGGTAGCGCACCATTTGTTAAACACAGACCATTTAGACGTGTAGAGCCGCCTCGTGGAGGGGGCTCTAGATTGTATGATCGTGTTCATCACCCCTTCTGGTAGATCAGCATGTAATTGTTGAGGCTCCACGCATGCAGAGACCAGTGCTCTGGGTGGGGATGCCAAATCGAGCCGCGGGCTTGAGAGAGAAGGTCTCTCCGCACCGGAATCGGCCAAGGGGCTGAGTCTGCCAATTGTATGAG
This sequence comes from Rutilus rutilus, assembly GCF_951802725.1. Lineage (NCBI taxonomy): Eukaryota > Metazoa > Chordata > Actinopteri > Cypriniformes > Leuciscidae > Rutilus > Rutilus rutilus. Next base: position 48,476,012 of record NC_140214.1, read on the forward strand.
TTCCGGGAACCAAGCTTGGTTCTCCCAGAACGGGGCTATGAGGAGCACTGTGTGGCGCGCTGTCCTGACTCTCTCGATAACCTGAGGCAGCAGAGAGACTGGTGGAAAGGCATATAGCGGGCCGCTGGGCCAAGACTGGGCCAGCGCGTCCTCGCTCTTTGAAAAGAACGCTGGGCAGTGCGCGTTGTCTTTTGACGCAAAGAGGTCGACTTTCGCTCTGCCAAAGCGGCGCCACAGCGACTGGACTGTTTGGGGGTGTAGAGACCACTCCCCAGGGGGAACATTGTCCCTGGACAGTCTGTCGGGGCCCTCGTTCAGATGGCCAGGCACATGCGATGCTCTCAGAGAGCGCAGAGAGTGCTGAGCCCATACGAGGAGGCGTTCCGTCAGGGCGCAGAGTTGCTTTGATCTGACACCGCCCTGGCGGTTCACATAGGCCACTACTGAAGTGTTGTCCGTGCGGACTAGAACATGGTGACCATGGAGGAAAGGGAGGAAGTGCATGAGCGCTTTCTCGACCGCGAGCATCTCTAGACAGTTTATGTGTAGGAGATTCTCCTGGTCTGACCAGTGGCCATAGACCAGTCTGCCTTCGAAGAGCGCTCCCCAACCTAGGTTGGACGCGTCTGTCGAGACAACTTTCCGGTGTGAAACCACTCCCATATTCACTCCTGTGTGATACCATTCGGCTGCTAGCCAGGGCTGCAGGGCTGAGACACAGACCTGAGTCACTCTGATTAGCGAGCTGCCGGTCGCCCAGGCTCGATGGGATACGCGCGTTCTCAGCCAGCGTTGAAGCGGGCGCATGCGCAGTAAACCCAGCTGAAGCACCGCTGCAGCTGAGGCCATATGCCCCAGAATGCGCTGAAATGCCTTCAGGGGAACCCGGTTGCCTTCTTTGAAGGATGCAGCGAGGCGCTGGATGCGGCGCGCGCGCTGCTCCGACAATCTGGCCGTCATCGCCACCGAGTCCAGTTCTATTCCGAGAAAGGAAATCGACTGCCGGGGCGAGAGCGAGCTCTTGGTCCAGTTGACCGCTAGACCCAGACCCTCCAGGTGGTCGAGTAACGCTGTTCTGTGAGACACAAGTTCTGTCTCCGACTGCGCTAGAACGAGCCAATCGTCCAAGTAGTTCAGAATTCGCATTCCCTGACTCCTCAGGGGAGCGAGAGCCGTGTCCATGCATTTCGTAAATGTACGGGGTGCTAAAGACAGGCCGAACGGCAGGACTGTGTATTGATAAGCTCGACCGTCGAAGGCGAATCTCAAAAATGGCCTGTGACGGGGAGTTATCTGGATCTGGAAATAAGCGTCTTTCAGATCGAGAGAGATAAACCAGTCTCCTGGGCGAATTTGCGCGAGGATCTGTCTGGTTGTGATCATCCTGAACGGCCGTCTCATGAGAGCCTTGTTCAGATGTCTCAGATCTAAAATAGGTCTTAATGCTCCGTCCTTCTTGGGAACGAGGAAGTAACGGCTGTAAAAGCCTGACTCGCTCAGGGAAGGATGTACCTGTTCTATGGCCCCTTTTCGCAGCAGCTTTGTTATCTCTGCTTGAAGCAGATGTGCTGTTTCCAAACTCACTTTCGTTTCCGTCTGCGCTAGAAAGCGCGGAGGGCGACGAGCAAATTGGAGCGAATAACCGTGTCTTATGGTGTTGAGCACCCATTCTGACGCGCCCTGAATAGCCTCCCATGCTTTTGCATGCATGGCTAGGGGTCGAATGGTCTCTGGGTTCAGATCGCCGCGTTGCGCGGGATGGGGAACCTGTATCAGAGAAGACGGGGCGGCGCATGCGCCGCCGATGCTCGGACACGAGGGCAGAAGAACAGGGCTGGCCGACTGTGCAGAATTTAGTAGCTCGATCTCGGACGATGGAGCGTGAACTGCTGTCAAACATCCCAGGCGCGAGAGCGGCGTGGGGATTATGGTGTCTGAAAGTGGGCGCGCGTGCTCGTGAGCTGGCGCGGGATTTGCACTTATGACACGGCCAGTGTTTGGGGGCTTTATGAGGTTTGCAACCTGTCTGGCAGAGCGGGCAGTGGGCAGGTGTGAGCACAGGGCTGTGGGCACATTTCCTACACTTGATGCTCGAGCGGAAAGTTTCCGCTTTAAGAGATAGCGCTCTGGACGCGTTGCCATGGGAACCTGGTCTGTGTGAGGCAGTGAGCACACGGGAGTGGGCACTTTTTCTATACTTAATACCCCTGCGGCTTGAGCCGTGGCAAATTGAGGTAACTGAGTGACAGAGCGAGCAGCGAGTAGTTGTGAGCACGGAAGTGTGGGCACATTTACTACATTTAGAACTCGAGCGGTGTGTGGCCGCTTTATGAGAGAGCGCTCTGGGCGCGTTACCATGGGGATTGTACTTGTGTGGAGCAGTGAGCACATGGGTGTGGGCACATTTTCTACACTTAAAGCACTTATACTCTTTTTGAGATTTATCTGGGTCGCCGTGAAAACGGCGTTTGTGTGCAGGCGAGCGAGTGTTAATACTGGCTCGTTGGCTGCGGTGTGTGCTGCTGCAGTAGCCTGAACATAGGGGACTGACAGAGCTGTGCGTTTTGATGGCGGTCCGGCCGTAGCGGGACTCAACCATCTTTTCCTCCTTGCGGATGCTAGGAGGACTTCGCGGGCTCGGGCTTCAACGCGATCTTGGACCGCGGGCCCCGTGGGGGCGGCGGTCTGTGACGGCTGGTCGAGCGCGACCTGGGGCGATTACCCTGGCGTCGCTGCGAAGCGCTGGGAGGCTTGGAAGAGCGCTGGTTAGAGCTGCGCACAGGAGGCTGAGTTTGAGGGCGGCCTGTGGCTGAGCTCGAACGGCGGGGCAGGAAGAGGTCCATCGCCTGCGAAGCCTTCTGTACTTCAGAGAACCGATCCACAATTCCGCTGACCGCAGGGCCAAAGAGGCCGGTGGGCGAGAGTGGTGCGTTGAGAAACACAGCGCGCTCTGACTCACTCATGTCCGCGAGCGTCAACCAGAGATGTCTGTCGATGACGGTGAGCGCGGCCATGGATCTGCCGATGGCTTGAGCAGCGGTCTTGGTAGCGCGCAGCGCGAGATCCGTAGCGCTGCGCAGATCGGTAAAGGCAGACTGATCCGAGCCCTTCTCGTCGAGTTCACGGAGGAGGTCGGCTTGAAGGATCTGAAGAATAGCCATTGAGTGCAGGGCGGAAGCAGCCTGGCCGGAGGCGGCGAAAGCGCGGCCGGCGAGAGCTGAGGTGGTCCTGCAGGCTTTAGACGGCAGGGCAGACTTTGAGCGCCATCTAGCAGACGGCGGGCAAAGGTGCGTTGCCACAGCATCCTCAACGGCGGGGATGCCGTTATAGCCGTTCTCGGCGGCTCCGTCCACCTGGGAGAGAGCCGAGGAGACTGGCGAGCGGAGTCTGGTGGAGAAAGGAGCGTTCCAGGACTTAGAGAGCTCGGCGTGGAGCTCAGGCAGGAAGGGTGCTGACCTAGAGGCAGGCGCAGGGCGGCGGCTAGGCAGAAAAAACCCGTCAAGTCGATTGGGCTCCGGCTCCTTAGGTGGGGACCAATCCAGTCCCATTCTCTCGACCGCTAAAGTGAGGAGGCGGAGAAGCTCTGCGTCAACACTAGCGCGGGTTCGAGAAGACTCCAGAGTCGAGGGGGCGGAGCGGTGCGAGCCCGACCACTCCTCGCTGTCAGACGCGAGCAGAGAGCAGCTGTCAGCGGCATCATCTGCATCGTCCCCCAGGGCGACGGCAGTGCGGGCAGTGGCCGGCCGCTGCGCGTCGGAGAAGGGTGGGGGGGAAGGAGAGAGCGAGGCTCGCGGGAGAGGTTCCGGCGAGCGCTCAGCTGTAGCGTCCAGTTCCGGCGGCCTTTGAGAGCGACGTTTTTTCTTTCGTGGCCCGGAAGAAGCGGCCGGAGAAGATGGAGTTTCTTCAAGTTTAGCGAGTCGAGCCCGTAGGGTCGACATCGGTAACTCCTCACACTGTTCGCAGCCGCCCTCGGAGAGAGCGCGAACAGCGTGGTCAAAACCCAGGCAGAGAGCGCACAGCACGTGGCGGTCCCCGTCGCTGAGCGAGGCTCTGCACGAGCCACAGGATGTGCGAGGCATTTGAAACAACGCCTCGCGCTCTTTTAGATGCAAGTGTGTCGCGGCGGACACACACACACACAACACAGAGCAGAAAAGGATATATGTGCCGGATGGCGCAGCAGGCAGGGAAGGCTGAAGGCGGCGAGCGGCCGGCGTCCGCAGGCTGAGATCCTCGGCGTGCTGGTCGCTGGATTCAACGGCGGCTTCCTCGGAGATCAGCGATGCGAAGAGCTTCGCTGAAGAGACAGAAATCAGCGAAGCAGCCTCTGTTCCTTGCTTATATACGCTAAGCCACACCCCTAATGACGGGCTGTGACGCACTAAGCGCGCCAAGCGCGCTCATTGGACGTGACATCACGCGCAAGGCTCAGCCATAGGCTGCTGCAGTTGCCGCAGAGCAGCCAATGGGCACGCGATTCGCTTGCCCTAGGTCTGCAGGCTGCCGCACTGCGTTGACAAGTTTTAAAAAATTAGGATAATTTTTGGCTTCAGTATCTCGTGAAAGGAGACTTTCCCGCAGCGTAAGCTAGCTTACGCAATACGAGAGAACCTCTCGTAAGAGAACCCGCCCTGCAGCCGATTCTAAAGATTTTATTGGTCATGTGAATCACAGTACTGATTGCCTACACCAAACACTGATCCCTAAACCTACCCGTCATACCTTAAATGAGAACTCCGGTCAATTTTTGGTACATTTTGAGTGCTGTCAATACAGAGAACAACGACAAAAATCGGTGTTGCCTACACCGAGTTATTCTATTTTTAAAATTTGCACCCTATTGACTTCAATGGGGCAAGTAGTAAGCCTGCTTTTTAGCCTCTTAACATCCTTTAAGTGTCATTACAAGTGAAAATGTAGTGATTTTTACACAGAAAATGTGAGTGATTCCTTCCGAGTGAACACGGGTGGATCTGACTGCAGTAGATGTTAGAGATATTAAAGGAGTCATAATGTAGAAATTTCACTTTTCCACGAGAATCAATGTATGTTATGATTGTATAATGATTGTACACTGGCCGGGAAGCTGATATTTAAAAGTGAAGCGTTTGTTTACCTCAGGGTTTGTAAAATAGGCCACGTGCACGCGCACGAAAAAACGAGATTTTGATTTCTTCCCCCTCTTGACGTCAAGACGGGGGAGGATATACCAAATATGGACACCGCAAACCTATGCCGCGGGAAGCCCGCCCCTCTTCCCCTCTCCCCCTCTCCCCTCAGATTCAGTTTAGTCGACTCGAGAAAGATGGAGAAACGAGTGCACATCTGAGATGCTCTGTGGGTGACTGCCACAAACAACATGCAAATGTGTTTTATCTACCAAAAACGGACGAAACTATCAGGGAACAGTGGAGGAAATTCATTTTTAATGACGCTGTCCCAACAACTCTTTCAAGTGGCGTATCGTTAGGTGTGTGTGCTAAACATTTTACACCGGAATCATTTACAAATTTGGGGCAATATCAGGCGAACTTGGCCTCGAAGCTCCGTTTGGGAAAAGGTGCCATCCCAACCATCAGGGACTTGCCAGAAATTGAAAAGGTAAGACTGTGTTTTTATTGCTCTACTGTGGTTAACAAATAGCAGCTAACTGCTAATGCGGCTATTGTATGTAACGTTACCTTCGAGGTAGACACGGGGAATGGACTCTACGAATGCTAGCCACATCTTTCCACTTTGTTTTACACTAGCAGCTACTGTAGTGACGGTACAGGAGTCCATGCTCAGTGGCTAAAACTGTTTAAATGCAAGTATGAAAACAATATACCACTAAACATTATTAGCCAAACTCATGCAAAACATGCAGTTTGAAAATAGCTTTCAGTTAGTGGGGCTTCTGTAAGAATGTATCTGGCAATTAGGGCTGTACTCAACCAAAGAAAATCTTGGTCGACTGAAGTCCTGAAATTTTAACGACTAAAATCGACTAAAAATGACGTTAGAAAAAAAAACGTTAAATTAATTAGATGTGCACTGTGCGCAGTACTTGGTAGCCTTGTTGTCCGCCTAAATGAATTATAAATAAACATAAACAACTAGTAGGCTATTTGCAGTATATTAAATCGTTTTTGACCTACGGTAATTATTTTGCACTGAAATGAGTCTGACACTTGAGTCTGTCAGCTCTGACAGCGCTGCATCACGTGCACCTGCGCAAAATCATAGCTTATGATTTCCGAAAATAGTACTATGTTGTCAACTAGTGATATCATCACAAGAACTGTTGAGGAATATGCAACATAATTTAGACAATTATTTTTGTCATATGTTATAATAATAAGTTATTATTAGTCAGACACTATCATTTCACCGTGCATGTCCTCGCACCGAGCGAGGCTGATGAGCTTAACGTTAGCTTCGCAGCTGAGACACGAATAGACTACTTAAAGCTTTCACTCTTAATAAACACAAAAGGCACGTCCACTTTAATAAAAAAAGAATATTTATTAAACAAACCAGATCAAGAGCAGAAACTAAATAAAGTGCATAACTGAAAAATAAAGCATCCTAGGCTCAAAACTAACACAACCAACAGCACAGCGCAATTGCGCATTAGGCTCCAAATAAAAAATAAAAAAGTTAGGTTATCACACTAAAACATTGAAATATGCTAATTCTGATATGTTCATAGCTTACTCAAAACAGACAGGGCAAGCTAACGCAGACAAGTGAGCTTACCACTTTTACAGTAGATGATATGTCATGTTTGTCGTCAAGCTGTGGAAAACTGTTGCTTGCAAACTTTGCATTCGACCTTTTTCCTGTTAACAATTTTAACAAAATGCTGCCACACTGTCGATTTCTTTGTTGTTGACATGTTAGAAGAGGACTGACTATTAAACGCTCTCACAATTAAATAAATTATATTCAGCATCAAACCTTCTACGCTCGACGCTCTCTCTTGGGTTGGACTAATCCAAAAAAGGTGAAAACAAGGGGGGTGTTTTGAAGACAGACTGTTACAGTGAAACAATGTATTCTGAAAACAACCCCATTAGCAGTTAGTGCTTTCCACCTGATGAAATGAGCGCGCCTCAGCGCGGCAAAACTGATGAAATAAACGCGGCAGAAAATCGACCAATCAGAATTTTGGTCGAACCAGAACGTATCGACCAACTAATCGACTAATCGACTAGGACAGTACAGCCCTACTGGCAATGGTGTATTTTTTCTTTTTTCTTTGGTTGTGATTACAATTTCACTAACAATAAGTACCGTCACATTTATTGAGCTATTGCAGTATTTTGTCTATGTTTTTGTACCGCTTGGAAGTAGTAAAATACATTTTTTTTGCATATGAGTCATATATATATATTTTTTTATTGTTCATTGACAACTTGCGCCATGATGTCAGTTTGTAATGATGCTGAAGTTACCTGCGGTGTCAACCCCCCTCCTTCCTGCAACCAATCAACGCGCCCCTCATTTGCATTATTATAATGACCGTCCACGACAGCCAAAACATCGCATCAGATCTCGCGAGACAATAATGCCTTTAGAAATAAGCGTCTGAGGGGCTCTGTGTTGATTTTTTTTCCACTTTTCTTTTTTAGAAGTGCCTGAAAGACTATAATAGAGCATTGGGTACCAAAGTTAAAACAACATTATGACTCCTTTAATAAAAATGAAGTTAATTCAGCCAGCGCTCATACCTTTGTTTACATCCTGTTTTTGGTGGAAGGCCATAGTAATCGATTGTCGAGTTCACGCGCGTGATCATAGGTAACTAAGCAACAGTGGAGACTGAGATCAGATCTGATGGATAGTTCATCCGAATCAGATGTTGAACACACAGAGGATTTTTTTGAACTCGACAATCGATTACTATGGCCTTCCACCGAATACAGGATGTAAACAAAGGTATGAGCGCTGGCTGAATTAAGTTGCCGCCGAGCAGCCAATGAACACGCTTATACAGCCTGCCATGGTGTGCCGGCTGCTGCACTGCGTTGACAATGAATACAAAATTAAGGATAATTTTTGGCTTCAGATCTCGAAGAAAGACAACTTTCCCGTAGCGTAAGCAACTTATGCAATACGAGAGAACCTCTCGTAAGAGAACACTCTTGCTCAGCTCTAGAGAAGCACATGATCTTCTCTTCCGCCTTAATAACACCAGTTACAGCGCGAAATAAACATGAATGAGCATCTGAAAGTGTGTTAAAAGAGAGTACAACTTATCGAAATCTGTATCTTGTGACATGGAATCGCTCAATCAGTGTTTCAACTATGGAAAGATGTCAGTAAAACAGCTTGTAAACAATGTCATGTAAGTCACATTTACCTCAGAAAAACCATATCCAGTGACCATAAACTCGTTAGTCAGCGAGAAATATTAACTCTAGAGAGGAGCATTTTACTAAATATATGCGCCATATAATGTTCTTCAATATTTAATGCATGTTTGAATAAATCTGGCAAGTTTTTTATTGACAGCCACCATTTAAATGTTTATATTTCATATAACATTATTATTATAAAAATAAATAAAAGTGTAATTTAAGTGTTTGTATACAAATCATTTAATTTTTACCTTCAATATTATAGTAGGCTAATGAAGCCTATAGGCTACAACTGACTCCCATAGTTTACAGCATTAGTTAAAGGTGGGGAATGTGATCTGCAAAACGGCCGGCAGATTTTGAAAATACACAACTCAAATGGTCCTACCTCCTTTCCTCCAACGCTGGCCCTGACTCCACCCATTCGAAGAACATGGACGTGCAATCATGCACAAGCGAAAACTCAGATGCGCGAGAGCGAGGGGGATGGGGGGAGGGGGGTATGGTACGACCGTTTGATTGACGCACTTACTGTCCAATGATTCTAGGTGGACTTGGAAATGATTGGCTGGAGTTTTTCGAGTCCTGCCCGTTCCACAGATGATTCAATTGCTTAATTTTCATTTCAGTGCTTCTAACTCAGTGGCTGTAAGTGGGTTAGGAATAGGATTTCAAGTGATTTTGAAAAAATGGACACAAAAGAAAATCACATACCCCACCTTTAAGAGATTTGTTGTCCTTGAGAAAATATGCCATGTATTGAACCTGATATCCAAAATAATCACTACTGAATCGAATCGAATTACAAGCTTGTGAATCAAAATCTAATCGAATTGTGAAATTTGTGTCAATACCCAGCCCTAGTAAATAATGACAGTAATGAACACTTTCATCCACATGTTGATAGTGAACACAGAAGTGATGTGATGCATATTTTTCACATATAATGAATTAAAAGATTATAATAGCTAAAATGATAAACAATATAGTTTTAATGCATTCTATAAAGGGGTGATGAACTAAGAAATCAAATTTTCCTTGAGCTTTTGACATATAAGGCAAGGCAGGCAAGGCAAGTTTATTTATATAGCACATTTCTTACACAATGGAAATTCAAAGTGCTTTACATAGAAGAAATTAAAATAATAAAAAGAAATAAGAAAAATTAAAACAGTTTAGAAAAATAAAATACAGTAAGGCAAGGCAAGGCAAGGTTATTTATATAGCACATTCCATACACAATGGCAATTCAAAGTGCTTTACATAAAAAAAAAAAAAAAAAAAACAGTTTAAAAAAAATAAAATAAAATACAGTACAGTACAGTCGGACGAACAGTGGCACAGTGCTCATTCAGTAAATGCATAGTTAAACAGATGTGTTTTGAGTCTGGATGTGTTGAATGTGACTACTGTAGGAGCACATCTGATCTCCTCTGGAAGCTGGTTCCAGCTGCGGCTGGCATAATAGCTAAAAGCGGACTCACCATGTTTAGAGTGAACCCTTGGTATTTCTAGCTGATATGATCCTAATGATCTCAGTGATCTGTTGGGTTTATATTCAGTGAGCATATCTGCAATGTATTGAGGTCCTAGGCCATTGAATGATTTATATACCAGTAATAATACTTTAAAATCAATCCTAAATCTAACTGGGAGCCAGTGTAAAGACCTGAGGACTGGTGTGATATGTTCATATTTTCTGGTTCTGCTCAGAATCCTGGCGGCAGCGTTCTGTATGAGCTGCAACTGTCTTATGGTCTTTTTGGGAAGGCCAGTGAGGAGTCCATTACAATAATCCACCCTGCTGGTGATGAAAGCATGAACAAGTTTCTCTAAGTCTTGTCTGGAAACAAAGCATCTAATTCTTGCAATATTTTTCAGATGATAGTATGCTGATTTAGTTATTGCTTTGACATGACTACTGAAACTAAGGTCTGACTCTAGTGTCACACCAAGATTCCTGACTTGATTTTTAGTTGTTTGACCCCTAGAGTGAAGGTATGCGTTCACCTTGAGAACTTCATCTTTGTTTCCAAACGCAATGACTTCAGTTTTGTCTTTGTTTAACTGAAGAAAGTTTTGACACATCCAACTGTTGACTTCATCAATGCATTGGCACAGGGAGTCAATGGGGCTGTAATCGTTAGGTGATAGGGCTAAGTAGATCTGTGTGTCGTCTGCATAGCTGTGGTAAGCAATTTGGTTCTTTCTCATTATTTGGCTCATTGGGAGCATATACAGGTTGAACAGGAGTGGTGCAAGAATTGAGCCTTGATGGACTCCGCATGTCATGGATGTCCACTCAGACTTATGATCTCCTATACTCACATAATAACCTCTCCCATCTAAGTATGACCTGAACCATTTTAGAACTATCCCAGAAAGCCCCACCCAGTTTTCCAGCCTGTCAAGAAGTATGTTATGATCAACAGTGTCAAATGCAGCACTGAGGTCGAGTAGTACCAGCACTGATAATTTGCCTGAATCAGTATTTAAGCGAATATCGTTTATTATCTTTATGAGCGCTGTCTCTGTGCTGTGGTGTGGTCGGAAACCAGATTGAAAATTGTCAAAGGATCCATTCGAGCATAAGAATTTGTTCAGCTGATTGAAGGCAACTTTTTCAATGATCTTGCCTATGAAAGGAAGATTTGAGATCGGTCTATAGTTGCTTAATATGGTCTTATCCAGATTGCTCTTTTTCAGGAGGGGCTTGACAACTGCAGTTGAAGTGAGGCATTTACCACTTCTAGAAGATCTGTTTCTAAACTGTTTAACACACTTTTGAAAAATGATGTGGGAAGTGTGTCAAGAGCGCAGGTTGATGTTTTAAGGTGCTGAACGGTTTCTTCCAAAATTTTGCCATCAATTTCTTTGAAATCAGACATAGTAACTACTTTCTCAGGTGGATTGATCTGTCTGACCCCAGCGTAACTCAAGGATGTGCTGATCACCTTTCTGATATTATTGATTTTCTCAGAGAAGAAAGAAGCAAACTCACTGCACTTGTTGTCTGAGAGCATTTCACTGGGAATCTGGCTTGGGGGGTTTGTCAGTCTCTCTACAGTAGCAAAAAGAGTGCGTGTGTTGTTTAAATTATTGTTTATAATATTTGAGAAGAAAGTCTGTCTAGCTTTGCCTAGCTCCATATTGAAAGCATGAAGGCTGTCTTTGTAGATGTTATAATGGACTACAAGTTTTGTCTTCCGCCACATGCGCTCTGCTTTTCTGCATTGTCTTTTCATATTTTGCACTGTTGTTGAGTTTCTCCAAGGTGCTTTTTGTCTGCCACTCTTCTTCCTGAATTTCACAGGAGCAATCTCATCAATTACACTTTTAACTTTTGAATTAAAAGAATCAAGGAGAAAATCAGCAGAGTCTGCAGATATGCTTGGTGGTTAGGATATAACCTTCATAAATAGTACACTAGTGTTCTCATTTAAGCATCTCTTCTTGACAGACACAGATCTCGCTTCAATGGCAGGAGAGATCAATATATCAAAGAAAATACAGAAATGATCAGACAGTGCTACATCCTTAATAACAATCAATGAAATGTTTAGACCCTTACTGATAAGTAAATCTAGAGTGTGTCCACGATTGTGTGTGGGTCCATGTACATGCTGAGTCAGATCAAAAGTTTTTAAAACAGTTTTGATTTCTTTTGCCATATTGTTTTCTGCACTATCTATGTGAATGTTAAAATCTCCAGCAATGGCAAAACAGTCAAACTCTGAGATAATTGTTGATAACAGTTCTGTAAAGTCCTCAGCAAAGGCAGGAGAGTATTTTGGAGGCCTGTAAACAATGATAAGTAAAATGTGTGGCACACCTTTTAACACAATACCCAGATATTCGAAAGACAGATAATTCCCAAATGATATTTGCTTACATTGATAGATATCTATGAGGCCGAAGAGCTCTCACAGGAGGAGGGGGACGGCGAGCTGGGCCCGCAGGCTTTGGTGGTTGAGGTGCCTGTCGTTTTTTGGTTGGTATCTGGGGGCTTGCAGCAAAAGAGTGGGATAGTTTGGTTCCAGCATACACCAGTTCTTCCATTTTCTGTGAGAAGAACAGAAGTGGCGATGCTGGAGAGAGGGAAAAAGTCTCTGGTGAAAGGGGCTGTGGCTTTGGTGTTATTGGAGGCTGTAATATACTGTCCTGGCTTCCCTGGCTGTTTTCCAGGAGGTCGTCCTTGGGTGCTGAATCTTCAAGCAGTTCTAATATGTCTGTCTGTAGTGAGCTCTGTGGGCACGGTTCAGCTGAGATTGAGTCTGTGAGCAGAGGTTGTTGTGGCTGAGTGGTGTTATCATTGTCCTTGTGTGATATGTCAACCGCATGTCCATTTTGCTGCTGAAGTGAAGTCCCGTGGTCATTCATACTGTGTCCAGGTGTGTGTGTGCCGTTCAGATTGAGTGGATTGGCACACACTGCAGAAGGATGATTGAGGGAGAAGTAGAAATTGTCCTTTAAAGCAGCACTAGGTAACTTTTCAACCTTCATAATATATTTCCAAGACTCTTGTGATGGTACATCGACTTACAATAGGTTGAATGACATGTCTGCCATAGCCTGACGGGGTCTGTATCGTTTTTAATCGTACTTTTAAACTTCGGGGTTCGGGTAGTAACCCCCGCGCACAAAAAGAACTACAAAATTCGACTGCTTTACGGCATAGGCTACCTCACTTCCCCCAACACGTCCTCACATGCTGTTGGACTTGTAAGTATATTGCTTATATTGTATATCACTCGGACAAGCTTTCACTCGTTGGTGTGAGCTAAAAAGCACCTGGCGTTCTTGTTGATGGATTAGTAACTTAGACATCTTCGGAGGCTAGCTGTGCTTGTTCGATGTCCGACGATTTGTAACGCGTTGTGTTTATTCCCCAATCGAACTCGTGTAACTGTCTGTCACACGTTCTACCGTCCACAGCATTACTTGATAGACAAAAATAGGACAAGAATGAGCATCAAATAGAAACAACCAGCTTACGGGGTGTTCGAGGCACACATGCAATACAATACAGACTGCCGACAGTTAAACAGGGCGCGCGCAGCTCTTAAAGGGGCCACACCTTATTTCCACTCGTTACAGCTTCCATCCGACTGAACAGGGACCGGTATACAGGGGGGAGGGGATCAGGCCGTGAGTGAGAGACTGCTCTGCGTGAGTGGTATTTACGACAGTAACGTTAAATACAAGTAGTCCACAGCGACTCTAGGGGTCGTTGTTTGACCAAAACGGAAATCTTACCTAGTGGGGCTTTAACACTCTTGAACCAAGTTTGTTTGGGTGATGGCCATCCCGATGAAAGAGTTGTCTCTGACTCCAGAAAAGATTGAAATTGTCAATGAAGTTCACTCCTTTTATATTGCAGGTTTTTTGCAGCCATGTATTAAGCCCAAGCAACCGTGAAAACCTGTTTGTTCCTCTTGCTGGGAGTGGTCCACTGATGAATGTTTGAACTTTCAGTCTTTTAAGTGTTTCAAAAAGTTCATGGAAATCCTCCTTAAGGAGTTCTGACTGCTCTTTATGAATATCATTCTTCCCCACATGAATGATGAGTCGATTTGCAGTCTTATGTTTCATCAGAATGTTCTGAAGTTCCCTGTTTATATCAGTTGTTGTTGCTTGTGGAAGGCAGCACGTAGTTGTATCCCTGCTGCTAATGTTTCTGATTATGGAGTCCCCCACTATCAGAGCTCTGAGCTGAGCTCTGAGCTGAGTGCCGCTGTCTGCTCGACCTTGAGCGCCAGTTAGCATCAGTGTTAGCTACTGGCTGATTCAGTCTGTGTTCGATCACATTCACGTTTGGGGATTCCTCATTTACATTCATCAGTACTTCAAATCTGTTCTCAAGATGTATAGGCGGTGGTAGGGGACCAGTGTTTTCAATCCTTGTCAGAGCTGTATCTGGGGTAGAGGATGCTATTGCGGTAATATGTGATGCTCGTGACAATCTGATGTCTCGAGTGCCTTTGGGTCTCGCTCCCTGTTTCTGCCATCGATTAGTCGATCGGCTTGTTTCTCTACCTGTTGAGGAGCACTAGTTTCATGGGACTCACCATTTTCTCTTATCCTTGTAGGCAGTTGTGTTTTCCTTTCCCCGGAATGTAAGCTGGTCGGGTAAAAGAATTCTGCGTTTTTGTAGAAAATCCAAACTTTGTCGTTTGAGCACTGTGCTGATTTGCTGAAGTTAAAATTAGGTGATAAAAGGAAATAAAATATTAAAAAATAGGAAATAAAATGTAAAAGCGATAGAGCAAAGCGCGGAGCAGTAAGCAAGAGCGTCCGAACAGTAGCTGAGCAGGAAGAAAAGAATATAAGAGGTCAGGAGCAGGAATATAAGAGGTCATCACACTATAAGAATATCCTGTAAGTTTCAGAACTGAAAACTTCCTTGTTAGTCCAATAAAAGCTTTTATTGACAGCAGGCACAGCGAACGACAGGTTTTTCATAGTGGGGATCTATGACATTAAAGGGTGTCAAACCCCGCCTCCGCAGAAGAAGATCAACGCCTACTTCAACACGGCCCGTTTAGCCCCGCCCACCGATTCACGCATTACATGAAACTCATTATAATATGCAAAACTGTTATCCAATCATAGCAGTGGGCGTTTACTTCCAAGTCTTCAATGCGGCAGGAGCTAGGCTCAAAACCAGGGTAGAAAATAGCCTATTACTTATTCATTTTGATGTTTTTGAATGTAAAAACCAAGCGAACGTCATAAGTTGACCTCAGACAACAATATAAAAAAAATTAAAAAGCCAGTTCATGACCCATTTAAAGTGTCAGTCATGAAGGATTTAACTTGAAGCACTTCTGCTGAGTATCGTAATTGATTTGGTTTCTGCCATTAGAAAACACTTCCCTATTGAGTGGATGTGAGTGATTTCCTCAATTTTCAAAAGCTTGATTCCTGAAAGTTTGTTACTGAGAGACTCAGTATGATTGCACATTTCCTCATTTCCCATCAGCATTAATTCATTATGAATGATGCCACAAACCACCTCTAATATAACACGAATGTTAACTGTTTTCTGCTGAAAGTATCTGCAGAATATCTGTGACTCTCTGTGAGTTGTATATGCTTATGTGAACTTAAATCCATGAATTTAGTCATTGTTTGATTTTGAAACAAATTTCGGTGAACAAAAGCGAGGTGACGGCAGCAGTAGTATTAAAGGTGAACTATGCAGGATTTTTTTTACCTTAACCTGTTAACCATTGCCAGTGCGCCAGCGTACGGAAGCGTTTTTTTTTTTTTTTTTATGTAGTTCAAAGTTACTATCAGATTTAATGTTATACCTTGACAAACTAAACTTATAGGGACAGTTATTTCTTAATTTGTGTCAGGAGTTATGAAATGAAAAAATGAGTCGATACCTTAAATATGAATTATGAGCGTCAGCCGCTTTCATTCATAAAAAAACTTGGGGTCATCATGAAAGCGATTCACAAAACAACGTCCCTCAGGGCTTTAGCTCAAAACTGTGCAGATTTGGAGAAATATTGATAGATTCTCATAGGTTTACATCAGATTTCTATAGACAGGAATAATATTTATTGAATTTATACCCAAATGCGTCGATGTAATGATTATGAGTGTTTGGTACTCTATATACTGTGTTTTCAATTCATACCAATAGCCTGAGGGCGCTATATGCACAATAATAGTCCATATATGGAACATGAAGAAGAGCCATGATCATGTGACATTCCAGGACGTCACTGATACACACAAAGCTAACAAGAGATCGCGCTGTAACATGCAGATAAGACGTTTTGAAGACAATAAACATGATTGCAATGATATTTGATTTACCTGTGTTTTTCAAGCAATGCCAGGTATTTTCATAATAATAGATTATATTTATAATGTAATGCTAATCTATATAGACTATCATTGTGCAGAATACTATAAAATAGTATATTTTCGGTCTGATTTTTTTATCTGAAGCCAAATTAGATCACAGAAAATTATTTAAAACACTCGAATTGCGTTATAAAGTAAGTTTGGAGCACAAAAATGGTTTTAATCTCATAAATTGTCGTGTATTGATGGTGTGCTAAGCTAACATGCTAGCTAGCTCTAGGTGCACCTGCAACCTAGCAGTTATTCTTTTATGATTTTTTTTTCTAATTAGGAATGCTTACTGAAATGTTTCTTTATTCCAGAAGGGCATTTGATACAGTTAGATACAGTGAGAACTTTGGTAAAAGAAATTAGGGATTGAAACCCTATGAATAGCCTGTGAATAGCCAGTCATTAGTAACTATAATGCAGACAAAATAAATGCATATTTAGAGTCATAACCAGGCTGGAGAGGTGTGAATGTGTGCAGGGGGAGACTGAGACTGAATGGGGCTCGTTTGCACCACAAAACAATAGAGACAAAAGACTGAATTGGATGATGACTAAACATTAGTAGCATTTTAGAGTCTAATCAAAATAAAGGCATATGATCTTGAAAAACATTTAACTAAATACAGAGTTTTAGACTTATCATCTTCAGATTTTACATATAACATGGTCAGAGTCGCCAACGAGTTTTGACGACAGTGTTGTCAAATATCTATTCCGAAGCTGTAGGGGGAGCTCTATAGAGAAACCTGCCAGCAAAAAGCAAGAAAACAGCAAAGAAATCGGCAGAACTGCATAGCGCTGCTTTAAGATTCACCAAATGTCAAAAATGATTGATGGCTTTTTAATTAATGATGATTGATGGGTTGACCTTTTGACCTTGCCCCTCCCCCTGCCCTTGGGTTGCCCTTGGGTTGACCTTGACCTGCCCTTGAACTGACCTTGCCCTAGCTGTGACCTTGTGTGTGTGAAATTGAATAGGATAATTGAATAATAGGATTTGTGTGTTTCGTGTGATAATTGAAGTATAAGGGATCCATTGTTTAATATTTGAACTTTGATATAATGGAAGTTATGAGGGTTATTTTTTGAGCTCTGACATCAGGATGTGTGTCACATGCAAGCATTAGTATGGAGCTCTCACCCTACACCCTACACCCTACACATTCCAGACTGCAGTGGGATTGCTGGGCACTGTGGAAGTGAGAAAAAGAGGTTTTCTAATAATGCTGTATATAGCTAACACAGACACTGTATGGTGCAATGGAAACGTTTGTGATTAAAACACTGTCTTATTTTTGTTGATTATAGAGTTGTTGGGCATTGATGATTGTGAACCTGACCGGGAGCTACCGCTACCACTCCACTGCAGCTCACCAGTACCGTGTTGCAGCTCAGCAGCTGAAAGCTCCTCATCTGCCTCTTCCAGTCAGCAGACCAGAAAGGGTAAGGGATCACGCCCCCACGCATATTGCCTTTCTAAACAAAAAGTGTCTTACAAAATTTAAATCAATGTATTGTTTTATGTGAATGATTATGAGGGATGATTTTCAGATCATGTTGAAGCAAAAACTTTAATTTTTTGTTTTTTCAATAACCATGCATAAACATTAATTTCTCAAAAATACAAACATGTACATACATGTTGCTCACATATTATGGTAGCCCTGTTTGTGCTAAATAGAGTGCAATGATACTTTTGCCATTAATATGTTTATAAGCAACTGAAAAAAGCACAAAAGTCAGGGCATGTCAGAACATCTCAAGGACCCCAAAAACACCCCAGACCCCAGAGGGTTAAACAGCAACCAATCAGCTTGTCCTATGTAGACAACGACGTGATTGCAACCAATAAGCTAAAGACCCATCAGCCTGCATCAGTCAGAGTGTCATGCCAGAAATATGTAAATATCCCTTCAGCATATCAACTGCAAATTCATTATAAGTGGTTGATAGATTGTTTACTATCTCAACATGTCTATCAATGTTTGTTTATGCTGAATGAACTAAATAACAGTTTGTTTTTCTTTAAAACGGCATTCGTGCCCAGTGGCATAACACAATTCCATGGGCCCCCTTGCACACCCGAGGCCCCATCAGGGTTATTTACCGTACTGTATTATTAAGAGAAGTCTCAAACCCCAGTCAATTATTCACTACAGAAAGGGAAAGTAAAAACATCTGATGCTGAACTAACGGTGCAGATCTGATACCCTACAAATGGTGGCTACACCGGGATGAAGAGGCTGAATGAAGAAAGAAACCATTATATACTCTGTTCATTGATTTTAATATATTAATTTAATCAAGTATTTCTCAGAGAAACTGCACTCACGCACTGTGGAATTCACGCACTGTGTGATCGATGTATCTTTCACTCGTATATTAATGTCTGTGACAGCGGTGTGAAATTCATTCTCAATTTGAGAATGAGACTCCTAGTGTCGACCCTCCCATTGTCTCTCAACCACCAGCGTTACCTTCCAAAAATGGAAAGTTCTTATGGTCCCACTCACCACTTGAACGACAGGGTAGACTAAGGCCTTGTCCACACTAATACGTTTCCGTTTGAAAACGTATATTTTTCTCTCCGTTTTGTCCTTCCGTCCACACTGAGACGGTGTTTTTATTAATGAAAACAAAGCTTTTTGAAAACGCTCTCCAAAGTGGATACATTTGAAAATGCCGTTTTAACGTTGTAGTGTGGACTGTGGAACCGGTGGTGTTTAAAAACGATGACGTAAGTTTAGTCATGTGACGCATATTGTACCAATAGATATTCATGTTTATACCAGTATTGTGCCTGTAATGTGCTATTCACTTTCACACTGCTGCTAAACATATTCTACACTGCACACTCTTCATATCACAGTCCTGCAAAGATGACAGAATTTACTCACATTTGCTGTCCTGCGGCAATACATGAGAGCAGTTTTAGCGTTTTAGACCAAGCATATGGTGACTGCGTGCGACCTGGATCGCATCAGTGAATGCTGAGATATTTTACTAAATAAAATGATCCTGTCAGAAGAATTGCGCGATAACTTAATTATTTATTTTTCCATCTGAATCATATCAGTGATCTTTGGTGGGGTTTTACGCATGCGCAGTAAAGGTGAATTTAGTGTTTTCAGGCGTTTTTCAAAAGTTTCTCATCCACACTGAAACGTCCGAAAACGCCTGAAAACGCTAGTGTGGACAGAGAGCATTTATAAACGAAAACGCCATTTTCAAATGTATCCGGATTAATGTAGACGTAGCCTTAGTGCTTATCATCTTCAATGCTTTGCCACTGTCGTCTCCTGTTGCCCCAAGAAAGGGAAAAATGTCAGTTAACACTTTATTTTGATGGTCCCTTTTGAATCTTCTGTGGACTATAAGTAACTTTGTAACTACATGTCAACTAACTGTCATTAGATATTAGTAAATTGTCTGTTTATTATCTGCAAACTCTTTATTGTGTTGTTCCTCCAACAGACATTCTACTGACTATAAGTAACTTTGCAACTACATGTCAACTTATTCTAACCTTAACCCTACCAGTCTACTAAAACTCTACTAACACTCTAATGAGAGTTAGTAGACATGTAGGTGCTTCGTTACTTATAGTCAACAGAATGTGTTAAAGGGACCATCAAAATAAAGTGAAACCAAATGTCCTGCTGATGAGCACTATGCACAAAGATGCACCAGACCAGACAGAAAACCACAAATGGTCCCGGACTACAATGAGACAAAGAGAGGGGTTGATCATTTGGATAAGGTCACACACCTTCAGCTGCCGATGACTGCCCGTTGACACCTTGTCATTTTCTTCAACATCACTGATGTGAGCGGACAAAGTAGTGCAGACGAAAGGCTGGAATGTACTTTCTGGTGGGCTGTAGGATAAAAACAAATATGCTGTTCATATTCTGTCAAACTCATATATTTGCATATGTAATGGGGTGGCCCTTTTATATACTTTTTTATATGAGTGTGTGTTGAGGCGAGCGCGTGTTTGAGTGAGCTCGTTGTGAACTGTGCGAGCGCATGTTTGTGTGAGCACGTTTTATGTGAACGAATCTTTATATGAGTGTGTGTTGAGGCGAGCGAGCTCGGTGTGAACGTGTTTGTGGTGGTGGTTGTGTGTATGGAAGTGTGTGCGTGTGCTGAGATGATTAGGTATTGAATTATTTATTTGTTATATTGGTTGATTTAATTGTATTTTCTTTAATTTGATATTTCATTTTTTTTGTGGCTTGTTAATTGTGTTCTTGAGTACTGTGGGTGGTTATTGCCACCGCTCTTATCTACTGTCAATTACTTTACAACCACCATGGGCTATCAGCTGCTGGGATTGGGAGGATTTATTGAATCCACTTTTTCAAGGACAATTAGGAAGAAAACAAATAAAAAGCTTTCATGTAACTCAAATATTAGATTTTTTTTCCACAAATATGCCCATTTTATTTATTTTTTTAACAATTATTACACAATTTAATGAGGGCCCAGTTCTGCCCTATATTATATTTTAAGCTTAATTTTAATGTACTTCAAGAACATTTAAATAGCATTAAACATTTATTAGCATTACATTAATAGTTTATTATAAAGCTGTTTTATTCAGTATTTAAAATAAATGGTATATTAAAAGTGCAAAAATAATTGAATAAATGTTAAGACACAGACTTTGAAATCAAGAAAACTTTAATATAGTATCTTATTGTGTACATTACAAAATAAATACATAAGAGTACATTAAAAAAGTACAGCAGCAGATATAATTTTTTGAACAAAATACATTATGATAAAGATCAGTGAAATGCTATGGCAGAGCTATATTATACACTTTTGTAGAACATTTCTGTTATACCTGTATTACTGAAGAGTACACTATGAATCATCACTAAATAAATAAGCATCACAATACAATTTTCTGAAAAAAATTAAAATAAATGTTACAGAAAAACAATGTGCAGAAGTGAATAATGCATTAGTTACAAACTCGGGCCTACAAACGGCTGAACCAAAGACACAGAAGAGCTTGAGTGTCACATCTTCATCTTCCAGTGGATGATCACTTCGTTGAGAACGACTCATTTTCCACAACTGAGGGCTTGTGGTTCAGACACTGTAGTGTGTGAAGACTGCTTTATCACAGGGCCTGTGAAACAGGGATGGACATTAACTTTTTTGTCCACCGGCCACTGTGGCTGGTGGATTTCAAAATCTACCAGCCACTCAATGTTTTTACCAGCCACTTTCTTGTTTTTAACCTGCAATGTGTAACTGCATGTGCAAATTAATACTACAAGATCTACAATACTTAAGCAGTTTATTTAATCTCAAGTCTCAATGAAATACTGAAATTTTCTCTTTCTTTCTTATACACACACCAGGCACGGCGTTATGGGTGCGTTAGTAGGCCCACCCACTTTTCAACAGGCCCACCCAAAACTTTTCTTCTTCTTCAAAAAAAACGTTTAATATATTCTAATTTTGTCAAGAACTATAAAAAATCGTCAATAAGCTCATAATTTGTGCTAAAATAGTCAAAATGTTTAGTTTTTAAAAAAATTAAAAGCTGGTTATGTCTATTTTGATGTTTCTGCGCAAATTCAGCAGACAGTGGTTCGGGTTTGTTCCGATCAGAGCTCGTGAGCGGAGAGTGCATTTCTAAATATTCCGCTCCGCTCGCTCATTCCGCAGGGTCTCTCGCTCAACCCAGAATGGCCTGCAGGTTCGAAATTATGTGGAATAAGGGCTACCTCCGACTTTTCTAGTCGACTAGTAGTTGTTCATTTAAGCCATTCGTGGACAAATCGCCCCTGTATATTATTTTAATTATGCTACTTAAATAGGCTATATAGCCTACACAGGATAATGAGCGTTTACGTAATATAGCTGCACTCAAGCGCACGACCGCACGCTTAAAGCTAGCCACAAAGAACCGGTAAAAGTAATGATTATGAATGTGTCTAAAATAGCTAGAAGACATTTAATTATGTATTAATAAACTAGTGTTTTCTTTGTCGCTGCAAAGATGAAGTTGACGATGCGGATTCGCCATGAACGCAAGAGAGAAATGCACATTTCATATGGATTTCACAATCAGAGAGCCTATTTCTTTTGGTTGTGAATATTTTCGTTAAAAAAATAATAATAATAATAATAATTTCAAGCTTTCTATAATTAATAGCCTATATTTCTAAAATCTGTGAGGCACAAGCTGAGTTTCGGCGCCCTTCAGTTCACGTGCAATGCAAGTGATCATGCCGGCGCCTTATTACATTGTCTGCTATATATTTTCTTCTTATTTATTAAATACAGGCAATTGGTTGATAAAACATTAATCAAAATTAAGATACAATTTATACAAAACGAAAATCTTTTAAAAAGAGTCTTTCTACAAAACAAAACTCAATGAAGTGGTAAAAATCATGTCTTACATGTCATGTCTCCAGACATATTTGCAATATGATGTATCATATCCTTCTCGGCGACCAGCGCCGTTGCTCGGAATACTTTTTTTATATCTCTCCTCAATATTCCCTTCCATCTTCATATTTCTTAAGTTTTCTTCACACAACTCACAAAACTCCTCCCACCTTGCCGGTTTAAATCCCCACCTTGCACACCGGCTGACACTCACAGACTACAGGCCAGTGATCACTGCCCGAATTATCCTCTTGTACGCTCCAAGTGCACTTCCCTGCTAATGCAGCTGATGTGAGATCTAAACATGACAAGCCACCTTTAACTATATCCATTCTTGTTGATTTCCCATCATTCAAACATACTAATGAGTGTTCTTCTATAAATTCTTCTACAACTAGCCCGTTATTGTCTGTATTCTGTAGCGACAATGGGTAGAAAGCAACCACCAACTAATCTTCTTTTTGAATATTAATTCAAATTCTCTACTTCTCGATGACTGAGGGGGGGAGATTTGTTCAGAACGTCTCATGATCATCACCGGTCTGACTAATTGAAGGAGCCCCCGGCACTAACACATAACTGGTCAATGGCTAGCTTTGTGGCCTACTACGGACTGGTTAAGATAAAGACAGTGTCCGCACATTCCAGAGTCAAATCACCAAGACCAGAGCCATAAGTCACCCATCCCGGTGCCAGAGAGTCTGCAAAAGACCCTTTAGAAGAAGAATCGACACCAGCAGATGTTACTGAAACCCCCGACAACATTCCTGAACACCTCCTCATTAAGACCTCTGAACAAACAGAGTTCTGTCTCTTCACCAGAGAACTGATTCTTATCAATAACTATACATAAAATCATTCAAGAACAATTTTCAATGGACTCATGATCAAACAATCATGCAACTACCTAATCCTGGGTTGTTTCCACCACTTATATGTATATTTTAATAAGATAATATGTTTTGATCCCATTTAATTCAGGTAATAGTTATTATATTAACTATTAGAAGGAGTGAATGAATGAAAGTGTGTACTGTTTCATATCAATGCTATCTTACGAACACAACTAGCAAGATGGCTTGAATGATATCGGTGTAATATGTTTTGATCTTCTTTTAATTAGAAATCATGTCTAAACTGTGGCCCCTGTTCTCTCTGTTAGTAAGGAGAGCACAGATAAGCATGATTTACGATCAGAACTGAAAAGAACGTCACCTCCTAAATTCAGCCAGTGTCTAATTGGCCAGAACTCATCCTGGAGGTTGGACAAAATTTTAGTTTAAAACCTTAGACCCAAAAACAAAGCTCTCTCGCTGCTCTCTCTCGCTGCTCTCGAAGCTCTCTCTCGGTTCTCGCTCTGAAGAAGAACTCTCAACAAATGCAGGAAAAGATGAAGATCTAAAGCAAGACGCGTATGAATGTGTGTGTGTGTGTTTGTGTTAGATATTAGCTTATGTGTTATATATAATCAATAAAGTATTGGTTGTATTTGAAAAGAGATTACTTGTGTATGTGCTTATCAGATTTATTGTCTTGAACTTCGATTTAAGTTACCTATGCTGTTACCCTTAATTTACTTAATTTATTGTTAGCTGGGGATTGAGTCTTTCTTGACCAGGAAGATATTATATTTCCTAGAGTTAATACTTGTTTATGCTTTCTGTTCATTGGATGAACTGATAAAATGATCATACTATTGATTCTGCTACAGTAAATTCTGAAAATAATTAAAAATAATTAAAATATTAATTATTGGTCATATTCCGTTATGAATAATAATTAATAATATTTATACGTGGGCGTATAAACGCTACAATTCTTACTACCCCATAGACCATTATGTGCATTAAAATCCCCACATTTAATAACTTCACCCTGTGAATCACCCAGCACATCTTCTAGAATACTATTATTTATTTCTTTGCATAGGTTATAAAAGTTTGAAATTCTAATTTCGTCAAACCTCCCCATTACTTCTATACTTACACATTCTACATTATTACTTGTATTTATTCTGTTATACACTATACCTTCTTTGATAAATGTTGCACCCCCCCTATTATTTAACCATGTCTCTTGAATGCACATGATGTCTGGTGCCTTTTCCATTTCTGAGATATGTTTTTTAAATTCTTGACCATTCGCTATTGAACTCCTCTCAGTCCAATGTAGTAGTAGGAAAGACATCTTACAGCTAAGGATTATTACTCTGAGTCATATCCATGGCAGCAGTTCCTTCCTCTGCTTTCAAAATCCCATGCACCTCCTCTGCTGAAACTCCTGTTAACTTGAGAAATTTATTAGCACATCCTACGATAATCCTTAATTTGTCAGATTTCTTTTCCACTTGTGAAGTACCATTCACCACCGCACAAATGAATGCCACAAAGTCAATTTTGTTTACTGTGATGTGCAGATCTGGCTCATTCCTCTCATGATTTACTTCTCTCTGAGGATGGGATTCCATCCTATTTCCTCGCACATTATTTTCCTTCGATTCAGCTTAACCTTTGTCTTTTATCTTACGCATAGCTTCTGCATATGTTAAATTTTGCACCGTTTTTATTTTTTGTGCTTCGCGGGCTTCTTGTTGTACAGGACATCCTGCGTATGCTGCGCTATGTCCACCGCCACAGTTGCAGCATTTAATCACTACGCCCTCCTCACACTTGCCATATTCATGACCCCCCCCCCCCCCCCCCCCACACACACACACACACACTTTACACACCACATTCTCCCTTTACAAAAATTTGCAGTATGTCCCATCCGTTGGCATTGGAAGCATCTCAAAGGTGGAGGTATGAACTCTCGCACCAAGAAGCTAACAAATCCTAATTTCACTCTCGCAAATTACTCCCTTCAAACTGAATCATCACGCTCATACTTAGAGTTGAGCCGGATACTCGGCTGCAAGGGCGTAACTTTGGGTCTACCATTGGGGGGGTTAAACTCGCGGCATATTTATTTATTTATTTATTTATTGAATAATTTTCTTGTGTAAAAGCCAAGGTAACATGCGCGCGAGTACTGAATTGAGCTCTCTTTCGTGTCTGAATGGACAAATACACACAACATTATGTCGAAATGTCCGTTTTGGAGAGTATTCACGTAAACTATGTTGGTTATGTCTTAAACAGTTTTGAGTGTATTGGATGTGCATCAGCGCACGTCACTGGACATGATCCGACGTCTTAAAGTGACAGTGGGTAATAAACCTAATGCGGTCTGTGTATTGATCAAGCAACAAAAGGAAAAGAGAAAAGCATTCACTGCTCGTTAATAGCTTTAATAATAATTCATTATATTTAATTCATACAAATAAATATGTCTGCTGCTTGAAAGAATAAAGAATGATGATATTTTTTAGATATGTTGTCACCAGTATTTATTAGTTATTTTTTAATCCAACCAACTCCAAAACGTTTTGAGCTGTATGTATTTTTATCTTAATTTTCGTATATGTAAAAAAATATATAAAAATAAATTCTGCATGAATACAAAAAAGCATACACTCCTGTTATTTTTTTTATTAAATCTGTTTTTTACCTGTTTACAGATAATTACTTTGAATGGAGCTAAATAAATATAATACTATATATCATAAACATTTTAATGGTGTTTTTTTTATGTGACTAACAACTAACAACTATAGATGATAATAACAAAGTACAGAAACAACATGTTTATTTTGGGACGGTTGACATTCACTTTAGGACGGTTCAAATCGTTTTTCAGGACGGTTCCAGGACGGAGGTGAAAAAAGTTAGTCTGGAGCCCTGAACAGCATTAAAAACTTTCAAATAGAGAAAATGAAAGTGCAATTATATTATCACTTTGCATGAAATAAGACTCAAAAGTAGATAAAAAAAAATGTGTGTTTGCATTTAGCCTCTGATAACATAAAATTCAGAAACTGAGAAAATACAAGTGTGGACTAACGTTAGTTGTGCTTTGATTCATTTTGTCACTTTGCAAACTCCATGCAAAAAGAACAAAATAATAATAATAATAATAAAAATAAATAATAATAATCTCAAATTGAGCCGGAGGTGGTAAATTCCTAATAATGTACGTAATTTTTTTTTTTTGGTATTTTAATAAGATACCTAAATTACGTTGCGCATACAGCTCAACTAACTAGATCGTTATAAAGGTGTTTGAACAACAAAACACATCCACTTGCACATATTTGACAATCGGAATATCATATATATCCTGCTATAGCTAACAAATTTGTGAAATTTTGAATAAAAAAGGAAATAAAAGCAGATCATCAGTCATTCAGCGTGGCTGCGGTGTGACAAGCAATGAATGACGCGTCTCCATGGGAACCATAAAGTGATACTACGATCAATAACGGTCGCCTTGAAAAACTTTTAAACTTACGTGTGTAAAGGTTAAGTAAGGCTTACATTTAAACGTGTCTTTGTTTTGTTTTGAGTGTATGGTCAATAAATAAAGGAATTAAAAAGTTGGGCACAAATCCTGTTTGTCGCGCCCCACTTGTCATGGCTCTATTCCCCACCAGTGGGCTGCGCCCGCGCCCCACACTTTGAGAAACGCTGAGCTAATATAGGGGTACCTCCGTTTGGTCAGGATTTTTCCTCTTTTTGGCTGGTGTCGACCAACAATGAAAAATCGTTGTCTGGCTGCCTTTCAGTGTCCTTTTCATCTTTCCATCCGTTAGCATGCTTCTCCAACCATTCATCCCAGCGACTGCGCAAAATTGTTAACAAACTTGGTAGAGAAAGCGGGTTGGGTAATACCAAGTAGGCTAGTCGGTGCGGTGGGCGGGGGTACATTACAGCTTTTTTTTTAAATATGATACTATCTTTCTTGCTGGCAAATGAAATTAATAAAGAAAACGAACAAAAGTATTAATTCGGAATATTTCATATTTATTTTAATCTGAATGATGTGATGATATTGGGGGGGTTATATTAGCTGGATCTGATTTTTGAGGGGGTCATGACCCCCGTAACCCCCGTGCAAATTACGCGCATGCTCGGCTGAAACGAGTATCCGGTACGGATAAAGCACTTTTGTCGAGTACGAGTATTATACGAGTAATACGAGTCAATATCTGTGCTCGGATAAAAAAAAAAAGAAGAAAGTTATGTTGAGATTAGGGCTGGGCGATATATCGATATAAAGAATATATATATATATATATATATATATATATATATATATATATATATTTTTTTTTTTTTTAAATGCGATATGGAATTAGACCTATCGCATATATCAATATAGTTCAAATTTGCGCTGTGATCCTTGCTCCAAGCAAGCTGACCCGGAGCTCTCTGCACTGCTCCCCGCGCCCCCGCCCATCCTTTTCCACTTTGCGTGCGTGTTTAGAGCATGTTATGTTATAACATGAAATAAAGTCTTTCACCTCAGAAAAACGGACTTTCTTGTCCTGTCAGCCGTTATACTGTAGTCGTAGTAGCGCACACTCAATTGCACGCGCAAATGCGGCGGCGCGCGCTGTGTATCGCCTCACTGTATATAAAGGGAAAAATAAACTACGAGCATGCAACGCCGTTACGTTGTAAATTACACGAAATAAAAGTAATGCAGGTATAATTCTCATTCTATTCACCAGGAGCAGTTTCCATGTTTCATTAACAGTTCTTGTTAGTATTGTGTAGGCTATTCACCATGGTAACTGTCGTTTCAATATTAACCCCAAAATGCCACTATTTTTCTTTGTGTTATTTTTTTATATTTTTAAATGACTGTGGTGGCTCATACCAACATTGTATTAACAAAAACTAGTTTGGGACTGCTATTTAATACCTTTAGCATAGACCAATGTTTATTAGTACTAGTCTTTACTATTAGTCATATTCTTACAATTTATGTTAAGTAAAGGGGGACAGTACTTCAGTGTGTGTGTCAACAAATTTTGAAAAAAATAAAACATGAAAAATAAAAAAAATATCGGGATAGCCTATATATATCATATATCGAAATTCAGCCTAAATATATCGGGATATGACTTTTGGTCCATATCACCCTGCCCTAGTTGAGATGAAAACTCTTGTTCATTACATTTTACTTCATAATTGCAACCGCATGTGTTGTAGCCTATTCATTGTTGCAAAACTTGTTCTGTAGTTCGTTTGTTATCGTGATCAAAACCATTGATCTGAAGCTCAATGCTGATGCTGTCATGTAAATAGTTTTCTAATCAGCAATAAATATAACAATTTCTGATCAACCCATATCAATTGCATGCTTAAAATAACATACCGGTTAAAGCCCCGCCCATTTCAAGACAACCCAACCCACTTCCGGGTTAAATCCCGCCCACTTCCGGGTTAGGCCCCACCCAGTCCGAGTACAGATACAGATACAGATAATTCATATGGTTAACAGATACAGATACAGATACAGATACAGATACAGATAATGCTGTACTCGCTCATCCCTACTCATACTCTCACATCTTCTGTTGTCTTTCCACATCTGCAGTCTTCTAATAGAGACAACTGTGCCTCCACTTAGATTCCCTTTAATAGCATCCACACTTACATTAAGAGGTACTCCTGAGATAACCCCATTTCCTATTCCTGTGCATGATATCTTTCCTCCTGTCAGCGTTTTCATTTTCAGAATGTTTTGTTTTTGCTTTTCATCCTTACATTTAATCATTTACTCCTATCTCTTTCTCAATTGCTTTCGATAATTTAACAGGATGAGTTTGTTGTTCTGACTGCTTAGCAAAAGTAATCAGGACCTTGATTTCTCTTTCCTCCTCTTTATCAGCTTCACTTCTCGTTTGTTTTACTTTATTAATTGTTCGTTCACAATCAGATCCATCACCCATGCTGCTCTTTTTCTTCCTTTTATTGTATCTTACTTCCTGATAATCCATTTCTTGATCATTGTTGTCATTCGATGTCTCTCCCCACGCTTTCCTCCCTTCCGTTGCAATTTTTCCCGTCCGTCAATCCGGAAACAACGTCACCAAGCCTAGGCGCCTTGTGTTACGCTGTACGCAGACGAGTACATGTTCAGTAATGAAACCAAAACTATAAAGCGTGTTAAAACGAAGTGGAGTAAAATCTGTTTTAAAAAAAAAACACAACATAAACCTGACATTGAGCTTGTTAGGCCATTGTTATATAACAGTTAGTTCCTCCAATCTCACTTTACGAGAGGCTTTCTGCTGATATTTCACCAGTGTTGGCCTTGATAGTCTCTGTGTGTTCTAGACAGGCTGTCCACCAGGCGGAGGGAAGGGACAGTCTTTTAGTGAGTCATTAAACTTCATTCAAAGGAAATCAAAAAAAAAGAAAAAAAAAAGAAGCGGATTCATTCAAAGATAGATGTAATGAAACAAGCTGTTAATTATTGTAATATTTAATTTGAACTTTTATCTTCACTTTACAAGGCTCAGCTGAGCAGTAAAGTGGCGCATGGCCAACGCTGAAGCTGATGCATCACTTCATGATCAATGGCACTGATTCACTGTATTGACCAGCGCTGACGCCATTCATTAGACATATCCTTAATTGTTGAAAGATTTCGCTTTCCTTGGTCACGGCTACCTTTTCATGAATATGACTTGATCTGAAGGACAGATATTGTGTTTCAATGCTTTTCCGCTTCAGGTCTGCTGCGTGAGATCACGTGAGGTGCTCACTCTGGCACCATAATCTTAATAACATTGTGTAGTGTGTGATGCGCCGCGATGTTCAAATCTTGTAGTGTGAGCATGTTTAAGATCTGAGGGAAGAAGATCTGCAAAGATTCTCCTTAAGTGTGTGCTGCAGCCAGACTTCACAATCGGTTAACATAACTAAGGTTATTAATCTAAAATAAATGGCATACATTTTATGTGAATATTTAAATTACCTTTGGCTTGTGACGGAAGTTGCTCTCATCAATCATAACGAACTCCCTGGGTTGTCCTATCATTTGGCCCTTCCTTCTGGCATACAACTTCATGGATTCTTTACAAATAGCTCGAACTTTTTTGGCCATGCTGCTGAGTGTACGTGAGCTTCCAGCAATGCCATCTTCAATCATGTCGATTTGTCTCAACTGAAGGCCTTGAGCAAACCTTTGTTAACAATAGTGACAAAACCTTAGTGTTCATATTTCTGTTCAACTACTTTCAAAATTAGACTAAAACTTGAATTATTATGTTTTAAACATACCGATATATGAACTTCATCCAGGAGAATAAATTACACTTTGACTTGGCGAAAAGTGATCCATGCCTCACTGACTTGAATCTTCCCTTATTTCTGTTTCGTGTACAGGACCTTTAAACATGTTATAAAAGATTCTAGTGAGTAAGACCCTGTGTCATATTTGTTTAAATTTTCCTAAAACCATAGCAGACATTTTAAATCGTCCAGCTATGTCTGGACATAGAATAGTATGAATTATTAAAAAGATAATTTAAGCAAGCAAGCTCTGGTCATACAATTATTTTAAATTAATAATAATAATAATACTTACTAAACATAGTTGTCTGCTTTGCTGGGTTTATGAGTCAGCTTCATTGTATGTTGGCATAAATTGCACTTAATTTTTGCTTTAAGCAATTTGTTTTTCTGGAGCCATTTAATCAACTTCAATTTCTTCCTCTTTGTTTGACGTCCTTCAATCACAGCAATTTTAGATTTAATGACGGAGCCATGTCACATTATAAATACATAAACAATTATTTAAAAAAAGTATATTTAAAATAATAATAATAACAATTAATAGTTAATATTTAGTATTCATGCAACAGATGGTTTAGACATAGGCCTACTCAACTATTAAATAATAATACTCAACTATATAAATATTATCATGATTAACTATAGTAAGGTTTTATGCATTTTTGCATTTCATGAATAAAGATGAAAATATATATTATAATTCTAATATATAGAATTATTTATTCAATAAAATAATTATAGAATAAATATATCAGAAAAACAATAATAGTGTTGTGCTATATACATTTCATGTTAGTGCTGAAGAAAGAAACATATGCATTTATGTAACATTTATAATTGCAATTCTTAGTTTTACATAATTAAAAGCTGCAATCAAATCTTACATGATGTGTCACTGGATTGTTCGTGATGTTCGCCGTTGAATCTGTTCATTTGCGTGGGAGCTGAGTGGGCTTTTCTTCAGGGAGTAGCGTTCCGGAAGTAAAAATCCAGAGAGATTTTTAGCAATACAATTTTAAATCAAAACAAGACAAACGTATTATTCACTTTCAAATTGTTAAACGCTTATATGTTATTGTATAGAAGCCACCAGTCATTGTTATTTCAGCTTCGTTAAAAAAAGAAGCTTAATTTCTGCAGTTCATTTAAAGAAAAACGACACTACCCACAATCCTTCAGCACTTTGTGCAAAAATAAATAAATAAATAGAGCGGCCAGCGGTTATCCAGCGGAGACTGATACACAGGTGTTGAATGCCAGAGCAAGTTTGATGATGGAGAGTGGACTGACGGATGACAATTTAAACCATCAGACCAGAGGGAGACAGAAGAAAAAACTGTCTCGGGATAAACACACAGAAAAATCCGGTACATTATGCACTTTAATCAACTAGCTAACTTTAGATACTAATTAAGTTTTATAAATGAAACCATCAAGAAAACGGTTGATCCTGGCTTGAATAGTAGAAATAACTGAGAAAACGAAACGATTTTTACTTACAATTTTTAACTCGTGGAACATTTGTTTTTCACAAAACCCCTAATCGGCTGCGTCTCAAGAAAACAGTTTCAGATTGATCTTAAATTAATGGTGTTTATGACTATGAATTAAAACACAGGGGTGAGTTACAGTGAAAAAATAAATCGCAGTATCATTATAGAAATGAGGGGCAGCAACAGTTAAATATGCCGAGCGGACCCTCAGCTTCAAGTGCTTCAACACTCCAGTGTCCATCCTCACATACCATTACTTTTATAGTTTAATTAAGTTTTTATGCTGTGGTCATATGGCTAAGTGGCTATATACACAATCATCTTATTTACCTTACAGATGCCATTGTATTACACTAAATTATGAGTGCCACTGAATACATTTGATCATTTTATCAACATTGTTGGCATGAAAAACAGATATAAAGTACAATACACACAACAACATATGTAGAATATACACAAAGTGCAAACATTTCATTTCAAGTTTGGGATCCTCTTGGTGTAAAAAGAGCATTAGTTGTGTAGTTGTAGTTGTGTAGTTCATTAGTTGTGTAGTTGGTTTCTGGTTTCTGGCTTTGAACTTCTCCACTTACAGTTCAACTCAGCTTTTATTTGTCAAATAATCACAGACAGAAACACATACAGGAGAACTGAGAGCTCTTTAATTATATTAATGATAAAAAAGAGAGAATACAGGACAGTCTCTGACTCGATATGAAACACTTCTATAAAGACACAACAATAATACAAACTAGAATGTACATTTCCTGAAGAAAATGTGAGTGGTGCTTGCAGTGGCAAAACTCACCACTAGGCAGATGCTAACACAATTAACATGTTGTGATACCATGATATACCATGATATACCAGGTTTTAGCAGGATTTACCACATTCTTGCATGATTTATTATGATTAGCTTGTTGTTAGCATGTTGCTAGCATGTTTTTAGCAAGATTAATAAACACTTCTATAAAGACACAACAATATTACAAATAACTCTCTTCTGATTTCCATGCAAGCTCTGGTTAATATGTGTATATACACTTAGTACTCTTCTAATATATTCTGTGCACTTTAAATCAAGTCTTTTTAGGGATAGTTCACCCGAAACTGTCCACTGACTTCTAATGTATGGACAAAGAAATCTCTAAATATTGTCTTTTATGTTCCACAGAAGAAAGAAAGTTATCCAGCTTTTGGTCGACATGAGGGCATATGTACATTATGTCAGTTCTCTTACGAGAGGTTCTCTTGTACTGCGTAATAGCTTACGCTAGGGGAAAACTCCTTTTCCACGAGATATTGAAGCCAAAAATTATCCTTAATTTTCTATTAATGTAAAACGCGTTGCGGCAGCATGCAGACATGGGCGAGATGGCTCGCACGCCCATTGGCTGCCCTGCGGCAACTGCACCAGCCTATCGAGAGAGCCTTCTCATGACGTCAGATCCAATGAGGGCGCTTTGCGCCCACTGCATCATGTCCCGCCGAAATGGGCGGGGCCTTGGGCTATATATCTGGCCTCGGAAGGCTGGTCTAGCTGATTTTTCATCTCTTCAGCGGAGATCCCACATCGCTGGATCCTGAGAGAAGAAGCCGCGCCGTGAAAAAGAAAAAAAGCTTTTCAGCGGGACGAGTCGACACTCTGAAGCCGCTGGCCGCGCCGCCTTCAGTCGCCTTCCTGCTGTGCTATCCGGCATTATATCCTTTCTCTGCTACTATGTTTTGTGTATGTGTGTCTTTTTCAAGACGCCCCCTTTCCTGAGGATCACGCAGCTCTCGCGCTCGCTGACGGCGACTGCCCTCACTGCGAGCCACTTACTGCTTATGGTGACTCTGAGGACTCACCTGGCATCCTTCTCCGAGACTGCTCCTCCGCCCAACCCACAAAGCTCGCCGGTTCGCCCGCTTGCCTTGCCTGCTTGGGGGATGATACCTGCTCTCCCTCTGTTCGAGGGAGAACCGCGCCGTTCACAGGAGATGTCAGGAGCGGACGGTCACGGGGCTAGCTTTCTCTCTCCCTCTGTTCGAGCCGTGCAAACTGCGCCGTTCACAAGGGAGGCTGGAAGCGGACGGTCGGGGTTAGTTTTTTCTTTACGTTACAAGAATGCTAACTTACCCTGCCCCTGCGCCCCATTCACGCGTCACTCACCGGCGAAAGGAGAAAAGTGTTTTTAGTCCCGCTGAGGCCGGACTGACCTCAATTTCTCACACATTTCTCAGTTCCCTGATCAGGCGACTGGAAATATCAATATTGCAGCAAGCCTGCAAGCAAACTCTTATATGCTCGTGCATCTGAAAGCCTTTGTGTCCCCCCCCCCCCCTGTGGCTCAGTGGCGGAATCTTAGGTTTTTTCGCACGATAGACCGGTGTTTGAATCCTGGTCTAACGGCAGATATATTATGCCGCCAATGCTTCGCTCTGTCAGTTCCCTGAAAGGCGACTGCAGATGTGCATTTTTGCAGCCAATGAGCGCATTGTACAATGGTTCCCGTGCGTCACTGGCGAATGGAGAAAAGAGTGTTTTTAGTCCCGCTGCGGCCAGGCCGACCTCCACTTATCACACATTTCTCATTCCCCTCTGAAGTTCAGGTGACTGGAAATGTCAATATTGCAGTGAGCGAGCCTGTTGTATTGCACGCACTCCTGCAAACAAACGCCAGCATGTTGATGCTCTCTGATAATTCTCGCGCTAACTGAATGCCTATGTGTCTTCCCCTGTGGCCCAGTGGCAGATCCTCAGGCTTTCGCGCGAGAGACCCGTGTTTGAATCCCGGGTCTACCGGCAGATAAAATTATGCCGTCAATGCTCGCTCTGTCAGTTCCCTGAAAAAGCGACTGCAGATGTGTATTTTGCAGCCAACGAGCGCGTGGTACAACCTGCTCGCCTGCACCCAAACACCGTTTCTATGGTTTCCGTGCGTCACTGGCGAAAGAAACGAGGCCTCAAAGTCTTCCTAGCCAGCCTGGGAAAATGACGGTGTTCAAGTCCCGCTGTGGCCGGACTTCCACCGAAAATTATCGCTCGTTCAGTTCCAGTAATTGCGACTGTTCCAGTGTATTCTGCAGTAAACAAGTCGGTAACACAGCCCGCTTGCCTGCACACAAACGCTGTTGTTATGGCGACCCAGATAAATCCAATAAAGAGTGTATTTTCTGGTATTCCGGCCACGGCCGATGGTGTTATGAGTGTAGTAAAAATGCCCACTGCCCAGTGCCCATTGCTACACACAAGCACAGCCTGCCACACATGGCCCGCACAAATAAAATCGACTCACGTCGATTGTGCAATAGATGTAGTGAACGTGCTCACGACCCAGTGCTCACAAACACTACATGCTACATGTCTCCTGGTTTCTGTAAAAACAAAACCAACGCACATACAGCCTGCTCATGCAGACGGCGTTTCCAGCGATATGAATGGGCGCGCTGTCCCGTGCCCTCTTTCGCTCACAGACATGATAAACCCTGCAAGGTTCACCCCGCTCGCTCTCTCTCAGCGTACCGCTATAGGAGAACAGAACGCGGGCAGACTGCGTTCATGAAAGCACAGCGTTCATGTCTCAGCACACCAGGGCTCCCCGCTCGCCACTAGGTCGCGACCAGAGCCCAGATATCATTCTACCCCTAGCTACCCACGCGAATGCTTGGGCAAAGCTCCCTGGGATATCAGAATGGGTGCTGAACATTATAAAGAGAGGCTACTCGCTACAATTCGTTCGACGCCCGCCACGTCCCGCGGCGCGAATCGAAACTACGGTGAAAAAAAGAAGTAGCACATTTACTTCGAGCCGAAATAGCGAAACAACTGAGCAAAGAGGCTATAGAACCCGCTGCACAGGCTCAGAGCGAAGGGGGCATGTACAGCAGGTATTTCCTGGTACCCAAAAAAGACGGGGGTCTCAGACCCATTTTAGATCTAAGACAGTTGAACAAAGCACTTCTGAAACGACGTTTTCAGAATGCTCACAACCAAGAAAATCCTCTCACAAATTCGCCAAGGGGACTGGTTTATGTCAATAGATCTGAAAGACGCTTATTTCCAAATACAAATAGCGTCACGTCATAGGCAATTTTTGAAATTCGCCTTCGAGGGCCAGGCATATCAGTACACAGTCCTGCCGTTTGGCCTGTCCCTAGCATCCCGTACATTCACGATGTGCATGGACGCAGTGCTCGCACCCCTGAAACTTCGGGGCATACGAGTTCTGAATTATTTGGACGATTGGCTCGTTCTAGCTCGATCACATTCGGAGCTTATAGAACATAGGACCATATTACTCGATCACCTCGAGAATCTAGGTCTCAGAGTCAATTGGGCGAAGAGTTCACTGTCTCCTGGTCAGACGATATCTTTTCTGTGTACAGAACTGGACTCGCTGTCTATGACAGCACAGCTGTCGCCACAGCGCAGACTGAGTATTCAGCGCATGACAAAAATGTTCCGCCACGGCGCTTTAGTCCCGCTCAAAAAGTTTCAAAAGATGCTGGGTCTCATGGCTTCAGCATCTCCAGTGCTTCAGCTGGGCTTGCTTCGCATGCACCCGCTGCAGTTCTGGCTGAGGGCGCGCGTACCTCACCGAGCGTGGAACTCCGGTCTCTTACGCCTCAAGGTCGATCAGAAATTCATGTCAGCTCTGAAACCTTGGACAATGACCGATTGGTACCAGTCAGGTGTAAACCTGGGGACTTCCTTGAGTGTGAAGGTGGTGTCTACGGACGCTTCATCCTCAGGATGGAGAGCGCTGCTCGAGGGCAGACCGTTCTTCGGCCAGTGGTCAGAACGGGAAAAGCTTCTACACATAAACTGCCTGGAAATGTTAGCAGTCGACAACGTGCTGAAGCGTTTTTGTCCCCAGATAAGTGGACACCACGTCTTAGTCCGTTCGGACAATATGTCGGTGATGGCTTATATAAATCACCAGGGAGGTGTCAGATCCAGAACCCTTCACAGGTTGACGGAACGCCTCCTGATCTGGGCTCAGCACAATCTGCGCTCGCTGAGAGCAGCGCACGTGCCAGGTCACTTGAATGTAGGACCAGACAGACTGTCCAGGAACAATGTTCCCGCAGGAGAATGGTCCTTACATCCACAGACAGTCCAACTGCTGTGGAAAACATTCGGCAGAGCGAAGATAGACCTATTTGTGTCTCAAGAAAACGCTCACTGTCCGGAATTTTTCTCCAAGAGCAGGGATGCGCTGGCCCACGTCTGGCCCCGCTGCCCGCTCTATGCGTTTACCCCTGTCACGCTCCTACCCCAGGTATTAGAGCGGATCAGGAAAAGCGGATGCTCAGTGTTACTCGTGGCCCCGTTCTGGATGAACCAAGCCTGGTTCCCAGTTCTGATGCAAATGACGAGTACCGCCCCATGGCCGATACCGGTGAGGAGGGATCTCCTCTCGCAGGCCAACGGCTCGATTTGGCATCCTCGCCCGGAGCTATGGTCCCTACATGCGTGGGCCATCAACGGGTACCCGTTAACGTCCCAGCGGGAGTGTTAAACACGATCACGCAGGCTAAAGCCCCGTCTACTAGGCAGCTCTATTCCTCGAAATGGTCTGTGTTCACTAGCTGGTGTGCAGCTCGTGACATATCACTATCAGACTGTGGGGTGTCGGAGGTTCTTTCCTTTTTACAGGAGCTGCTGGATAAGGGTAGAGCCCCATCCACGCTCAAAGTTTACGTGGCGGCCATAGCAAAGTTCGCTGAACCAACACTTGGCCAGTCACTGGGAAGAAACGATCTGGTCATTCGCTTCCTTAGAAGAGCTAAAAGACTGAATCCTCCCAGACCTCCTTCAGTTCCCATTTGGGACCTTTCCATGGTTCTGGAAGCCATGAAAGGCGCCCCATTCGAGCCAATTCAGTCAATAGACTTAAAACACTTATCTTTCAAGACAGTGTTTCTTCTGTTTCTTCTTCAAGACAGTGTTTCTACAGATTTATAGCCCAATGCCCCGCCCATTTCGGCTGGACATGACGCAGTGGGTGCGAAGCGCCCTCATTGGATCTGACGTCATGAGAAGGCTCTCTCGATAGGCTGGTGCAGTTGCCGCAGGGCAGCCAATGGACGCGCGAGCCGTCTCGCCCATGTCTGCATGCTGCCGCAACGCATTTTACATTAATACAAAATTAAGGATCATTTTTGGCTTCAATATCTCGTGGAAAAGGAGTTTTCCCCTAGCGTAAGCTATTACGCAGTACTCGTTCGCTCTCTAGAGAGAACCGAGGTTACGTTAGTAACCGAGTACGTTTTCATTTTTGAGTGAACCATCTTTTTAATACACTTTGAATCATTTAGCAGACGCTTTAATCCAAAGCGATTTACAAATGAGGAGAACAATAGAAGTTAAACTAACAATATTCAAGTGCTGTGAATAATAGAGTGAATAGTAGTTATTTGGTAAAAGAGTATAATGTACATGCATTAGGAACACAAGCAAGACTATGACATTAAACTACTTGATGTTGTTGATCTGTCAGTCTATCGGGGGAATTAATGAGAATAACCGTGCTTTATACAACCCTCCTCTCCATCGTATGATAAAGTCCTGCTGATACAGAACGTCAGCAGAAGCATCAACGGCACATCAATACATCTTTAATAAAACTCTGTTTACCGTATGTGTTTAATGGAGCGCAAACAGAGCAATTGAGTTTTGAGTTTTATGAGTCAAGAGTTATCTCTAATAAACCTAAATGCCACAGAAAGGAAGGGTTTGTGCAGTGAAAAGAATGACATTGACTTCATTTATTGAGTGCAGATGTTTAAACTGAACTGCAGGCGGTCTGTGAATGAGACGCAGGCTTTTGCATTGAAACACTGGAGGCAAACGCTGCACTATTGTCTCGAGAGTGTTCGTCCCGGCTGTGTGTCGAACTCTGATGTGTGTCAGTTCTACAACAGCAGTGAACAGACTTCATTAACCCTCCAACATCAGGCCTCAAGAACATGTACAATACACAGTCAGCCAGTGGGTTCAGAAACAGGAGAAATTCAGAAAAATACCAAAATATATCATACAATATATAGCTGTAACTGTCGTAAAAGTAAAATCTGTAAAAAACTGTAAAAAAATCTATAATAAAACTCAGAATTACGTTCAGGAGAATGAGAAAAGTGTAAGTCAGAAGCACCAGGAACAAACTGCCCAAAATTTTCTTGCGCTTTAGAGAAGTAAGTGATATTGCGCGTGAAAGACCGCGACAAGTGCCAACAAAACACAGAATGATTATCGGGTAGGGGATTAAACAGGCGATCGAGTGGGACAGAAAGCTAAACAGCCAATCAGAGTTAACGTCTGTAAAGTCTGCAAAGATCAGAGGAACAAACCAGATGATCACAGAAACGACACAGCAGACTTTTAGTGAATGATGAGATCTGTACCAGATAGTATGAGAAACCAGAAGATATCGTTCAAAAGCAACACATGCCATAAAATACACACCCACAATCAAACTATACCAATATGCATTATTCACCTTCCATGACCCTGTGATTGTCATCATTAATTTACAAATGATCTGAATGAGATCTGAAAGAATCAAATGAATAACAAACACTGGAGTGGAGCGATGAGATTTGATAAGAGCACACAACGCAAACAGAGTTAAGATCATGATTACAATCTCAATGGCTGAAATTATCCTGATAATTAATGGTTCTGCAGACTCAAGTTTCCTGAGAAATTCCCTCTGACGTCTCCATTCATCTCCATAATCTACTCCACTTGATCCGTTGATATAATAATAATCTTCACTTGATCTGTTGCTGCTGGCGTTGATATAATAATCTTCACTTGATCTGTTGCTGCTGTCGTTTTGTTCTGCCATTGTTTCATGAAATCTTGACAGGCAACACTAAATAACAAACCAGTCATTAGTTAAAAAACATGCATTCATTTACTATTTACTACTTTATTAAAAGCATTAGAGAAAATTATATGACATAACTTGTTTTCTGAATTGTTCTATATTTGTCATTGTTATAAATAACAACGAAATAACATCAGAGAATCCTACAATATAAGTGCAATAAAAAAGTCTACAAAGTGCAATCTGTTGTATCTTATGCATACATGTGCATAATGCATAGACCAGTTCCCAACTATTAAGTTGTGTGAAGAGAGAAGTATGTTAAATGTGGGGGGCTGCTTGTAAATTGGAGGAATGCTCGTTCAACGGTCTTACAGCTCTGGGATAAAAGCTGTTGGCCAATCTAGTGGTCCTTGCTCTCAAGGCCCAGTATCGTCTCTCCCTGAGGGCAGCAGGTGGAACAGGTGATGCGCTGGGTGCGACTGATCTCGCAGAATGATATGCACTCTCTCCGCAGACAGCGGGTGGTGTAGATATTGTTTATCTCCGGTAGGTTAGTCCCTATGATTCTTCCTGCTGTCCTCACCACCCTCTGGAGGGCTTGCTGTTTGGCCTTAGTGCAGCTGGAAAACCACACCAATAGTCCATAGGTCAGCATGCTCTCAATAGCACAGTGGTAAAAAATTACCAGAAGCTGCTTAGGGAGTTTAGCTCTCCTCAGTTTCCTTAGGTAAAAGAGGCATTGATGTGCCTTTCCCACAACTGAGGTGGTGTTAATGCCCCAGCACAGGTCCTCAGTAACAGTCAGGCCCAGGAACGTCTCGGTTACATATGGTAACCCTCGTTCCCTGAGGGAGGGAACGGAGACGTACGTCGTGGTGAACGACGAATAGGAATCTCGCTAGAGAGGCCAATCTACTTCGAGTGAAACTAAAACAAGCCAATACACATTGGCGTGCAATCATTTGCATCAGCTGCGCAGCCTCGCAGCGCGGGTATTTAACGAGCAGCTGGTGTGATTGCACTTCAGTTTTTTGCTGAGGAGCCAAGCCTGAAAAGCTGGTCGCCCCGGCGGGTAGCAGCAGATGTGGCGACGGGACGTACGTCTCCGTTCCCTCCCTCAGGGAACGAGGGTTACCATATGTAACCGAGACGTTCCCTATCGTCCGGTCACTACGACGTACGTCGTGGTGAACGACGAATAGGAATCCCTAGTAAAGCGCCACAGCTGCTGCACCCCATCCAGCGCCCCGTGTAAGCCTCCACACCTTCTTGCCTGGAAGGACGATAGGAGAGGGCTTACACCGAGAGTATCCGTCACTGTTGTTCCGTTATAACCCATACAGTGAGATTATTGGATAACACTGGGAAAGCGTGCCCGATCTGAGGGAGGGGAACGCTGCGGGAGCCACATTCTTAAGGAGAGTTATGTGGGAATAGACATATGGACTAACCCAAGGGTTGTACTGCATATGAATAATGGGTGACTTAGCCCAAGGGAAAGACACAGGCTTCCGTTTAGGAGCAGCCGTGGAGAATATACACATATGGGATCCCCATAGGGTCACACATATGGGACCCAGCCTAGACCCGGATCTCAAGGATTCAGCGGATAAGGCCTGGCACTGGACGCTCCGCCATGTCCGTGCCGAGGGTGTTGGAGGACTCAACAGGTTTTGACTCTGGAGCAATAAGGGTGCACAGTAGGGTGCAGCAAGCCGACAGAGCCGGTACTCACAGTGCTTCTACCCGTTTAGGGTGAGAACACGGGAGGACACAGGCTCTACACGTAGGCTATAGAATCTAGCGAACGTGTTAGGTGTCGCCCAGCCCGCAGCTCTACAGATATCTGTTAGCGAGGAGCCACGTGCCAGCGCCCAGGAGGATGCAACGCCTCTCGTGGAGTGTGCATGCAACCTGAGCGGGCAGGGCACGCCTTGAGCTTGGTAAGCCAAGGCGATGGCATCCACTATCCAGTGGGCCATCCTCTGCTTGGAGACAGCCTTTCCCTTCTGCTGGCCTCCGTAACAGACAAAGAGCTGGTCTGAGGTCCTGATGCTTCGAGTTCTGTCCACGTACATACGCAGAGCGCGAACGGGACAGAGCAAAGCCAGGGCTGGGTCTGCCTCCTCCAGGGGCAGCGCTTGCAGGTTCACTACCTGATCTCTAAAGGGAGTGGTAGGAACCTTGGGCACATAGCCAGGCCGGGGTCTCAGTACAACATGGTTGTCACCCGGCCCGAACTCTAGGCACGATTCGTCGACCGAAAATGCTTGCAGGTCCCCTACCCTCTTGATCGAAGCCAGTGCAATCAGCAGCAAAGTCTTCAAGGAGAGAAGCTTTAAGTCTGCTGACTGCAAAGGCTCAAAGGGAGCATCCTGAAGTGCTCGAAGCACCAGGGAAAGGTCCCAAGAGGGTATGGAGGGGGGGCGAGGAGGATTTAATCGTCTCGCCCCCCTAAGGAACCTGACGACCAGGTCGTGCTTTCCAACCGTTCTGCCATCTATGTGGTCATGATATGCTGAAATAGCAGCAGCGTGTACTTTAAGGGTGGAGGGAGACAGCCTTCGCTCCAACCCTTGCTGCAAGAAGGAAAGCACTGACCCTATCGAACATCTTCGGGGGTCCTCTCTGCGGGAGGAACACCACTCGACGAACAGGTTCCACTTCAAGGCGTACGCACGTCTCGTAGACGGCGCTAGCGCAGAAGTGATGGTGTTAAGTACCTCTGGGGGTAAGTCACCTAGAACCTCCGCGTCCCGTCCAGGGACCAGACATGGAGTTTCCAGAGGTCCGGACGCGGGTGCCAAAGGGTGCCCCGTCTCTGAGTCAGAAGATCCTTCCTCAGAGGAATGGGCCAGGGAGGGACTGTCACGAGGAGCATAAGTTCTGGGAACCAAGTCCGGGTGGGCCAATAGGGAGCCACCAGAAGGACCTGCTCCTCGTCCTCCCTGACTTTGCACAGGGTCTGTGCAAGTAGGCTCACTGGGGGAAATGCATATTTGCGGAGGCCCCGGGGCCAGCTGTGTGCCAGTGCATCCGTGCCGAGTGTCGCCTCGGTCAGGGAATAAAACAACTGGCAATGGGAGGTCTCTGAGGAGGCAAACAGGTCTACCTGAGCCTCTCCGAACTCTCTCCAGATCAGCTGAACCGCCTGGGGGTGGAGTCGCCATTCTCCCGGGAGCACAGCTCGTGATAGCTCGTCGGCCACACGGTTGAGCACACCGGGGACATACATGGCTCGAAGCGACCTCAGATGCTTCTGACTCCAAAGGAGGAGATGGCGGGCGAGTTGCGACATGCGACGGGAGCGTAGACCACCTTGTCGGTTGATGTACGCAACGGTCGCAGTGTTGTCCGTACGGACCAGCACGTCTCTGCCCTGTAGCGGCCTTTTTAGGCGGCTCAGAGCGAGACGAACTGCTAGCAACTCGAGGCAGTTGATGTGCCAGTGCAGTTGGGGGCCCGTCCACACCCCTGATACTGCATGCCCGTTGTACGTGGCACCCCAGCCGGTGGCAGAGGCATCTGTGAACACCACAGCATGCCTGGACACCTGTTCCAAGGGGACTCCTGCCCGAAGGAACGAGGGATCTGACCACGGACTGAAGGTCTGGCGGCACTCCGGTGTGATTGCCACCCTGTGAGTGCCGTGATGCCACGCCCATCTCGGGACTCGGCCGTGAAGCCAGTGCTGAAGCGGTCTCATATGAAGCAGCCCGAGCGGAGTTACCGCTGCTGCCGCTGCCATATGCCCCAGGAGCCTCTGAAAAAATTTCAGTGGGACCGCCGTCCTGCCTTTGAACGTGTTCAAGCAGTTCAGCACCGACTGAGCGCGTTGCTCTGTGAGACGCGCCGTCTGAGCGACCGAATCCAACTCCATACCGAGATAAGAGATCCTCTGCACGGGGGCGAGTTTGCTCTTCTCCCAGTTGACCTGAAGGCCCAGCTGGCTGAGGTGCCTGAGCACGAGGTCCCTGTGTTCGCATAACTGATCTCGAGAGTGTGCCAGTATGAGCCAGTCGTCGAGATAGTTGAGAATGCGAACGCCCTGTTCTCTCATGGGAACAAGGGCCCCCTCCGTGACTTTCGTGAAGACACGGGGAGACAGGGCCAGCCCGAAGGGCAGGACCTTGTACTGATATGCTCGACCCTCGAATGCAAAGCGCAGAAACGGCCTGTGTCGAGGAAGAATCGAGACATGAAAGTACGCGTCCTTCAGGTCGATCGCTGCAAACCAATCTTGGGGACGGATGCATTCGAAAAT
Source organism: Rutilus rutilus (assembly GCF_951802725.1). Lineage (NCBI taxonomy): Eukaryota > Metazoa > Chordata > Actinopteri > Cypriniformes > Leuciscidae > Rutilus > Rutilus rutilus. The sequence continues at coordinate 48,520,409 of NC_140214.1, forward strand.
GCGTTTCTGCGTAAGCATTTTGAACGGTAGCTTGTGAAGGCTCCGATTCAAAACTCGCAGGTCCAAGATCGGTCGTAACCCACCTCCTTTCTTGGGTACAATGAAGTAGGGACTGTAGTGCCCTGACCTCATATCGGCTGGAGGGACCGGCTCTATCGCATCCTTCGCCAGTAGGACTGCGATCTCCGCGCGCAAGACATGGGCATCGGCTGCTCTCACTGTAGTGGAGTGGATGGCCCGAAACTTGGGGGGACGCCGGGCGAACTGAATCGCATAGCCGAGCCTGATGGTCCGAATGAGCCAGCGAGACGGACTGGGGAGCGCTAGCCAGGCTCGCAGAGACCGTACAAGCGGGACCAAAGGGACCGTAGGCGTACCCGGAGTGGGGCAGCGAGGTGGAACACAGGGGCTCGGCTCGGGAGGCTCTCTCTGGGAGGCAGCCCGTAGCGGAGTCTGAGTGTGCTGTGCAACACTTACCTGATTCCACGAGGCCGGAGGTGCAGGAGGCGGCTTGGTTGCGTTCTCGAACTGCACACTGCTGCCTGCTGGCGATAGAAGAGGCGGATGAGAGTGGTGAGGATTCTCTCCCCCCACTGCTCTCCGGGCCCTCTTCGGACCCAGAGATGGAAGAAACTGCTCTTTTATTGAAAATTTGGGTACCGCTGGTTTTGAGGCCAGCGGCGGAACAAAAACAAAAGGAAAACAAAGATTTTCCACCCGGCCCTCTTCCGGGGGATGGAGCGATGCAGTCATCGTCTCCTGGAGAGCAGTCCCTGCCATCTCTGGGTCGCCCGTCCTAGGGCCGCTTGCTCCTGGCCTTGCCGCCCTTCTTAGCAGGGTCCTGGACGGGCGGGGCGGTCCGCCTGCGACTGGCTCCACGGCGCCGTTTGGATGGAGGCTGCTGCTGCGGCGCGGGAGCAGGGGCAGACACAGGATGCCGCCCTCGGCGACGAGCAGACTGAGGAGCCGCAGGCGGAGGGGTAGGAGCAGCAGCTGGCCGCCGCGGCAGGATGTGACGGATGGCCTCAGTCTGCTTTTGTACAGCCGAGAACTGCTGGGCGAAGTTCTCGACCGCGTCGCCGAAGAGGCCGGTCTGGGACACGGGGGAGTTCAGGAAGCGGAGCTTGTCAGACTCCCGCATGTCTGCCAGACACAGCCAGAGATGGCGTTCCTGGACCACCATGGTGGACATCGCACGACCCACCGACCGCGCGGTCACCTTCGTCGCACGAAGCGCGAGGTCCGTTGCGATACGAAGTTCCTGAAGAACTTGGGGATCATGACCACCCTCGTGCAGGTTCTTCAGTGCCTTGGCCTGATGAACCTGCAGCAACGCCATGGCGTGCACGGCAGAGGCAGCTTCCCCACAGGCCTTGTAAGCCTTGCCGGTTAGATCCGACGAGTACTTACAGGCCCGTGAAGGGAGACACGGTTCTCCACGCCAAGTGGAGTTAGGGCACAGTTGCATGGCAACGGCCCGTTCCACTGGCGGGATGCGCGTGTAACCCTTAGCTGCCCCGCCATCAAGGGTGGTGAGGGAGGAGGAGCCACCGGAACGGTTTCTGGCAGTAAAAGGTGCCGTCCACGTCCCCGTAAGCTCCTCATGCACTTCCGGGAAGAAAGGTACTGGGGTGGGTTGCTGAGAACCAGCGCGCGCCACCCCGAGATACCAATCGTCCAACCTCGAGGGTTCGGGACACGGTGGAGGGTTCCACACGAGCCCGACCCCGTTGGCGGCCCGGGAAAGCATGGCCATCATCTCCGGGTCCGTCTCAGGCATCGTTGACACCCCCGAAGGAGGCAACGGCGCCGAGTCGTCGTCCGCAGAGAAGTCTGACCCACCCTCCGATGCCGCGATCGACATCTGGTCTTCACAGGGAGCCCCAAAGGAGACAACCGGTACACACCGCGAGGATGGTCCAGCTTTCTCCAATGGGGGCTCAACTGGCTGCGGAGCATGAGAGGGGTGAGGGCTCCTAGGGGGTTGGTTCCCCGAAGGAGACGCGCTCACCGTAATCCTCAGGTCACCCATGTCACTGCCCGCAGCAACCCTCTGAGGAGGATTGGATCGAGGCAGCGGCACGGGGACTCCGCCCCTTTGCAGGAACAAGAGTCTCGACCGTAGCTCCGCGATGGTCATCTTCCCACAATGGGTACATGACTCATCCACAAACGCTGCCTCAGCGTGTTCAATACCCAGACACACGAGGCAGCGCTTGTGACCATCCTGTGAACCCAGGTAACGACCGCATCCAGAAACACACAGATAGAAAGTCATCTTTTTTTTTTTTTTTTTTTAAAAGATGCTTTTCTATCTGTGTAAGCTCTTTTTAGGGACTGCTCTCACTGGTACGAAACACACAGGGGGAACAGACACTGCGAACACAGACGGGAATGTGCACCCGTCTGTGCGCTGTTACCAGCTGTGATAACAGCCTTTGAGCGCTCGTGGCGCACCTTACCAGCCGTTAAAACAGCTTTTGTTTGCTCAGTTTTTTTTTTTTCAACAGAAAGACAAACAAACACAAAGAAGACTGTCCCCGCTGCCGTGTTGTGACACCCGCACCGAAGAGAGATCCAATGGCTCGATTCCACTCTCAGAAGACGCATCGAAGTGCTTGGCTCCGAAGCAAAAAGCTGAAGTGCAATCACACCAGCTGCTCGTTAAATACCCGCGCTGCGAGGCTGCGCAGCTGATGCAAATGATTGCACGCCAATGTGTATTGGCTTGTTTTAGTTTCACTCGAAGTAGATTGGCCTCTCTAGCGAGATTCCTATTCGTCGTTCACCACGACGTACGTCGTAGTGACCGGACGATAGGGAACTTAAAGCTAGGAACTCACTGAACCTCCTCGCTTCCAATAAAAATTGCGGTGTGGTTAAGTTGTTCTTTTTTCGTAAACTCCACAATCACTTCCTTGGTCTTCTTGGTGTTAAGGGCCAGATTATGCTCCTTACACCATGTTGCCAGGTATTCAACTTCCTCTCTGTATGCAGTCTCATCATTATTGGTGATAAGTCCTAACACTGTAGTGTCGTCTGCGAATTTAATGATGAGATTAGATGACAAAGAGGCTAGGCAGTCATGCGTAAAGAGCGTGTAGAGTAATGGACTGAGCACACATCCTTGAGGGGCTCCGGTGTAACTAAAGTGGATGAGATGTGCCCACCAACTCTCACATACTGTGAGCGATTGGTTAGGAAGTCCAAAATCCAATTGCATAATGATGTGTTTAATCCTAGTGAATACAGTTTTGCTGTTAGTTTATTTGGCAGGATCGTATTAAAAGCTGAATTAAAATCAACAAAGAGCAACCTTGCATAGGTGTTCTTGTGCTCTAGATGTTGAAGCAGGGTGTAGGGCGCAATAGCAATGGCATCTTCTGTTGACCTGTTTTCCCTATAAGCAAATTGATACTGATCCAGTGTGGGTGGTATGGCGTTTTTAATGTGTTTGATTACCAATCTTTCAAGGCATTTAGCCAGTATAGGTGTAAGCACCACAGACCTGTAATCATTTAGGCATGCTATTCTGGATGTTTTTGGCACTGGAACTATTATGGCAGTTTTGAAGCATGCTGGGACCCAGGCTGAGGACAGCGAGATGTTATAAATTGTGGTGAAAATTTCTGCCAGCTCTCCCGCACAATACTTGAGCACCATCCCCGGTACTCCGTCCGGTCCGGCCGCTTTCCTGGGATTGATGTTGCACAAACAGATTCTCACCTCATGTGTGGTCAGGACTGGGGCCGTGTCATTGGAGGGCATCAGTGGTTGTATCGGGTCATTATTGTTCCTGTCGAAACGGGTATAGAACAGGTTTAAGTCCCTCAGTTATGGTGGCATCAATGTCCGCTGAGGGAGATGTTGTCTTCTTATAGACTGTTATTGCCCTGATGCACCAGTCCTGTCAGCTCGATAAGCAGTACGTCCTGCTAGCTCAATGGCCTCATCCGGAATGGTGCTATCAACCATGTTTCGGTGAAAATCATGCTGCAGCAATTGTATATGGTCCTCAGTGTTGCCAACTGTAGTTGTATTTCATCCATCTTACTGCGAATCGACCTGACATTAGAGAGGAAGATGGTAGGAAGTGGTGGCCTGGACGAGTTAGCCTTTAACCTGGCCCATACACCCGCTCGCTTTCCTCTCTTCTGTCTCCGCTCACAGCGTCTCCTCCTCTGGCTCACTTCCGCGAGAATCTCCGGTGATGATCTGACGAGCTCCGGAGGAATAAATGTCTCCGCTGGTAGATGGTGTATTCCAGAGTTAAGTTCTAAAAGTTTATCACGGCTATACTGAAGTGTCTCTACATGATGACTGTGCAAAATAATACACAGTACCACCAATAATTAGCAAAAACTATACCAATTGTAGGAACTCAAAGCCGCTGCGACTATGCGCACTGCCATCTTGGGTCTGTGTGATTGTTGAAATAAAGTTTCCTCATGTTCTTTAGAGGAGATGTGTGTAATGTTAGAAAGCTTGAAATACGTGAAATGTAAGATTAAAGTTTGGAAATCCTCCATTTGAACAATATCACAGAAGCAAGAATGCTGTTGTTCTGCATATTCAGTCCAGCACAGCTGCAAGTGTACAATGGTTTATTAAACTAGGAATAAATCTTGAAGAACTTACGTTACTGACAGGATTGTGTGTTTCGTCTGCAGGTCAAAGCAGAAGTTTGTGGAGCAACACACAGACTGACAGATGTTTCACAAGTTTCCACTGCCGTGTTTAAAGAGCTCTTCATTCACTGCACACACTGTAAAAACACACATCTTAAAGCTTGTGGATCTAATGTAGGAAATGCCTGAGATTACAAACAAACTATTTGATCCAACGTGTGCAACTGTAATTACCTTAAAGACACAATTAACTAACAATGGTGGTTTGAGTGAAAAACCAGTCTAACTTTCACAAACGCTTCAGCTCAACTACGACGACTGAAGTAATCTGAGAACGCTTTATATCTGATACTTTCATTTTTAAAGTTCACTCTGTGTTTCAGTATTCTTTGCACATTCAAGAGTGCATGACAAATAAAAGTTAAAGCAATATTTTTGTGTAAACAATTTCACAAATGTGGGAACAAGCTTCTATCATAAAAGTTCAAAGTATGGAGAGGATTTGCGCTGTAAAATAGGGCTCAGCTGACATTTAACTTTTCTGGGTACTTTACATGAAGCTTTAAGTGAATCGTTTAAAACTGCTGTGCTTTTTTGTGAAACTGTTGTTTTTGATGAACTCCAAGAGCTTTCTGTTCCTCCATTGGTAGCCTACGCAACTAATACATTCAAGCCCCAGAAAGGTAGTAAAGACACCATTGAGGTAATCCATGTGACTCCAGTGGTTTAACCTCAATTTAATGAAGCGATGCAAGTGCTTTGTTTTGCGCAAAAAACAACAGCATAATTTACCTCTATATTTACAAAATAATATTATCTAAAGCACATTCACGGAACAACTTCCGGTCTTGAGTCAACACAATTCACATATGTCGCAGTGCTCCCCCTACTGGATTGCAGGTCAGTATTTTTTATTTTTTTGCAAAAACAAGCAAAGCACCGGCATCGTTTCATAAAAACGGTTAAACCACTGGAGTCACATGGATTACTTCAATGATGTCTTTCCTATCGTTCTGGGCCTTGAATGTGTTCGTTGCATTGGTCCCAATGGAGAGACAGAAAGCCCTCAGAATTTCATTAAAAATATCTTCATTTGTGTTCCTAAGTTGAACGAAGGTGAACCGATATGGGAGAGGGAGTGCACTGTGATTGGCTGGTGTGAGAACCTGGCAGATCTATAACCAGTACAAATTGAATTTGAATCTAAAATCTTGTACCGTATTGTTAATATATTTTGACATCCACAGTCAGAATTGTCTATCCATGCACAGGTCTTCAGCATTACATTTAATGACTTTGGACAACTGGCAAAAAATGTCATTTCTAATTATCATCTTCTTTAATAGACAAGAGAATGTGTGTAATCATCAGCTGTTTTCCAGGTAAATAGTGAAGTCATAGTGAATACCATTAATGTATGTACTATATATCTTAATTTTCTGTCTTTAAAAATCTTTTTTTTTTTTTTTCAGCCTGCCAAAAAAAACTGTCCAATCTATACCAACATGAAGAAAAGAATTATTGGACTGGAAGAAAGCGAGTTCTATTGGCAATTCAAGTGTATTAGCGGTAAGTTCATTTAAAAACCAATTAAATTTTGTCTAACAAATGTCAGTATAACTCCCCAAAATATGATAAACATTAAAGGGATAAGTAACTTACCAAGCTGTCGTCATCTACTCTCACATTTTCCCAGACCTTTATGACTCTGTGGAACACAAAACGTGAACTTTGGAAGAATGTTCTGATTTGTTCTTTCCATGTAGTGAAATTTAACAGAGCCAATCTTTTTTTTTTTAAAGTAAAAGGAATGAAAAATCACCATAAAACAGGTCCACATGACTCATGCACTGTTTTCCAGGTTGAAACAATACAATAGCTTTGGGTGAGAAAACCCCGTTCTTGATTATCTGTCTGGGTATTTCTCAATTCTCTGTTATTATGCATTTACGATTGAATTGAGTGTCTAGAGCTCTATCCCTTTGTTGATTACAGATGTCTCTACTCAAACCAGTACTTTCTCCAGCTTTTGTCCTTTATTCCAACTCATTTTCTCTTTCGTGAAATTATGTATATATGAGACTTTTTTCTGTTTAACTTTACAAGAGTATAAGTAAAAGAGAATACACTCAGCTGATCATATAATGCACATTCTTTTTGCTTGGCTTTTGGAGTGTGATGGATTTTAATTAATCAACTTTAATTAATCAACTAACATTTGTTTTTCTTGTAGGAACAACATTCATATGGTTTTTAATGTTTCCAAACTCTTTGGGGAAAACTTGTGACTTTGACTGTATGTGTATAAATACAGAAAGGGGAAGTGAAACTAGACAAATGACTAGTTCTCAAATCCTTGTGATAAGTAATCACAAAATCAGAGTTTGCTTGTGCCAGTGACAGAGGAAAAAGGTTGGGGCTTTTGAACCAGTTGAACCAATCATATTGAAGGTGACATGTTAGTCTTTTGTTTTCTCGATTCTAGAAAAAATGTTGTATCGGTGTTTTACGGTGGGATTCTCAATGGAATGTGTCTGAGATCCTCCGGCCTTGCTTCTTGGGAGAGATTCCCTGAGAACTGCTCGAGAAACTCTCCCGGCCGTGATTAAAGCATTTAAAGGACATTTGCAGGTCTGTTTGTCGATTTATTCCTGCGCAGGAAGCTAGTTTAGGAAGGAAGCGAGTTTAGGGGAACAAGTTAGTTAAGTGACTATTATTGAATGGGGACGTCAATTTGTAGACAAGACCCAGATAGTTAGGTTTAGGGAAAAATCTACCACAGGAGCCCTAATAATTGATGGGTTATTTATGAAAACACTGGCTGAATGGACATTACTGCACTTGGACATTATTACCCAACAGTACAGTTGAGTATTCCAGCAAGCCGTGTGTTAATGTGGTGTGTATTCTTCTCATTTTAGCTCCTGCGTCCATTTGTGCTGAATATCGAGACAGAACCAAACCAAATCTGGACTGTAACCTACTGGCCTATATGACTGGTTTCATACTGACAGCTACTGGCCTATATGACTGACTTTATACTGACACCTACTGGCCTATATGACTGACTTCATACTGACACATACTGGCCTATATGACAGACTTCATACTGACACCTACTGGCCTATATGACAGACTTCATACTGACACCTACTGGCCTATATGACTGGTTTCATACTGACAGCTACTGGCCTATATGACAGACTTCATACTGACAGCTACGGGCCTATATGACTGACTTCATACTGACACCTACTGGCCTATATGACTGACTTCATACTGACACCTACTGGCCTATATGACTGACTTCATACTGACACCTACTGGCCTATATGACTGACTTCATACTGACAGCTACGGGCCTATATAACTGACTGACTTCGCTTAATTTACTGTAGTCCTAATTTGTAAGTCGCTTTGGATAAAAGCGTCTGCTAAATGACTAAATGTAAATGCTGCATCACATGTTACTGAACAAAAACTTTTTCACCAAGAATGTTCATCCCCCATGAGGAGTCTCCATATCTTCATCTCTTGTTCATCCCCCATGAGGAGACTCCATGTCTTCATCTCTTGTGAGTGGATATCAGTTTAAACATTCTTCAAAGAACTGCTCATTTCTTCTGAATTTGTTTAGTAGTATATGTAAGAATTTTCCATTCAACTTTTAGTAATGGTTTTAAGTAATTAAGTAATTAATTAAGTAATGTTGTTGTCATCTTGTTAATGTATGTACAGTATAAATTGCAAACATGCTTGTGTTGGACTCATGTTTACAGGTTATAGACATTTTTAGAGGATGTAGATGCTGTGTATTTAAAGGGGCTCTAAGACATGTTTATTTGTACAATGTTATTTTTGTATATAAATCATTATTACAGTGGAACAAATTGCTATTTTTTTATTTGTAAATTATCAACTGAATTTTTTAACCATTGCACAGCACCACTTTATCACCAATAATTTTGTATAACTTTGTAGTTTATTGTTTTTTGTCACATGTGAGAACAAATGCAAGTTTTTTTTTTTTTTAAGATTATGTAAGTTCTGTAATAAAGTCTGTATCATAGAATGGTACCTTGTTTCTGTTGTTATTTTGTAGATGTTTGTTGTAAGTAAATGGCTTAAATTTAAGCCATTTAAGCCACTGTGGTAAAACTACAGTAAAACCATAGTAACCATGACTGTAGTAACCGTGGTTTTTGTAGTAACCATGGTTTGGCCAAAATACCACGGCTACTACAGTCATAGTAAACTACAGTTTTACTATGGTAAAACCATGGTTAATTTTTGTAAAGGAAATTGTTCTCTGATATCTACATATATGCAGATATGTTTGTATGTTGTAGTGAGATCTGGTATTTATCTCATCTCCTGAAGAACCCCAAGTATCAAAGTAGCTAGGTAGTCTTCTGCTGTCAGGTCAGAGTAGGATTAAATCCTCACTAGCTTGTTTAGCCTATACCAGTAAATCTAGGTGTGTCCCTACACCTTCGTGCAACAATAACAATCACTGACAAACTAGGCCTATTGATCAAATTCATGCTTACCCTCCAGCAGAATCTCTCCTGGATCCTTCGTTGTCCTTGGTCTCGCAAGATATACTATAATGCTCTATTACTTATAGAGCTGTCTTTGTAAGCTCAAGTAAAACTGAACAGTGTTTGTCTTTATGAAATAAAAATGTATTCAAACAAAAGATAAAAATACTGGTTACACAATGATTAATACTTGTAGCAAATCATCAAGAGGTTACAGGTTATAATACTTCAGCTTATCCAATCTCAACAGGGCAGTCCTGTATGAGTGGAGAATTACACAGGCTATTTACCTTGTAAGCAGTTCAAGCAATAGATGTAAAAAATAACTTGTCCTCATCTGAGCTATTCAAGTTAAGATAATACAGCAGAACAATTTAAGCAAAAAGAGTTTCAGTTAATAACCTGAGCTAGGAGAGAGCTGATTTCTCCCCAGGGATGCACACAACATCAAAATAAAAAATGCAACAACTAACAGTCAAAGAGCAGTCATATTTATACGGAACTGGGTTACATTGTTCCTATGCAGTTTCTTGGGTTTTTACCAGAGGAACTAAATCATGTGACATCAACCTTCTATTGCCTCAGTCAAGGGGGCTTCTGGTGTCGACATCGTTTCCCATATATGGGCATTCTTCCGTCCTTTCCGTCTTCTGCGCTTCGGGCCTCTGTGTTCAAATAATTCAAAATTCAAATAATTCACTACAATGTATGTGCCTTAGGTAAGGGCATCCTCTAAAATCCTCCAGATACGGTTTTACATGTTCATTTACAACCCTAGGATTTGTCCCTGGAATGAATGGGCTGTTATTACCTTATTTGGAAGAGTCATGAATAATAATGTTGAGCTCTGCTCTGATTGGCTGTTTCACATATTTGTACGCAGTAGCTGTGATGTACTCTGAAATACAAACGTACAAAATAATCACACTTCAGTTCGCAAACAAAATATTTTAACAAATTGACTAGATGCATTGTCAAATGACAATCGTTTCAACTGAAGTGGTGAAGGTTACGTTCGCTAGAAGGAGTGAGTGAGCTATCTGTAAGCAACCAAACTAACCTAGCTAGCTCCTGAGTTATGTGCTGTTGATGAAGATAGGTCACATTATAATACTACCCGACAAAAGGGATTGACATAGATGTACCTACAGTTGTATTTTGTAGATTTATATAACAACACAGGCCAGAAATAAAATTAACCTCTGTGTAAATAGGTCGTCATACTATTTAGTTATCTATGCTCGTTACTTGGAGCTTGCTAGTTAGCTAAGGTTAATGTTACTGTACTAGTTTCTTGCGTTCGATCTCGACAACACATGGTAACCTATCATTAACATTAGCTCACTAAGAAACTTTCGATGTAAACAGAAATGGCTTCAACGGTGGATAAGTCGATAAAATCAGTAACGTTACTCACCGCTTGCGGTAGGGGTTGTAATGGAAATATAACGTTAGTGGGAATCGCCCCCTTCTTCAGTATCAAACGCTGAGCGAATCCTGCTTGATATTGTCCCAGGTTAGAAAAACTGTTAGTGGTGAAATGGGCAGAGCAAACTAACAACTGTGAATTAAAATTGTGAGGTATCCCGGGAAAAGAAAAGGTATCCTGTGAAATCCCAGGTGTGTGAAGGAACAATGTAGTGCACAAAAAATATTTTGTATTGAGATAAAGAAATAAGGAGGTAGAGAGGTAAGAGCTTTTACATTTTTTTTTTTTTTTTTTTTTTTTTTTGCCTGAAGATAAGAACACATGTGGACCAGAGTGAGAGAAAATGAACTTTTGGCTGGAAAAGGAATTCGTAGATAATAAAGGACAGAGACAAGAATTAACAGACCAAAAGAAAAAAATATTATTTAAGAAAACTAACAAAAATCTTAAACAAAAAAAGGAGAAAAACTGTAATTGATTCATTTTGAACCATTACAATTAGAAACTTGTAATAAAGAGGAATGAAATATTTCAGTTACCATGTGGAAAGGCCATGAAGTGGAATTGACCCCATCTCTTACTTATCTAAATAGTGGCAGCAGATATAACTTTAGAAAGGCCGGTGGTTTGAAAAGAACATAGTCTGAAGTTTCGAACTGATGTGCCTAGGGGAGGACATCATTTGGAAACGAAATATACACATTGACTAAGAGAAGTGACACCGAAGCCATTGTCTGAGGTACAAATACGAATCATCTTGAGATATCTTCAAAAAACCAAACAGGTACCTGAATTCCTCAACTTAACAGAAAATTGAGAAAACAGATTATAATTTGACTAATTGGGTGGGAATACCGAACAATTGAGGTTAAAACAGTGGCTTCGACGTCACCACAACAAGAGACCCCTGTAGAGCAGCTTATATGACAAATATCAGATATGTAGAGATGCTATTAAAAACCTATCAGAGAAGTGGGAAAAAAGGACTAGAAAGTTTAACACTAAGTGGCCAGCAGAGGGAACATTTGATTTGGCTATGTGCAGAGAAATTGGAGCACTGATAAAGAATTACAAAGCCAATGATAGAAGCAAAAAAAGAGAAAAGAGGAAGAGACTGCTAGGGATGCCCAGAGAATCCTACAGGGAGGGGTCAGCTTCCAATGATATCATCTAATGCTGACCAAGAACCTATGCTGCAGGTTGAAATAGAGGACAAAATAACACCCATTATGCTTGATACAGGGGCGACGTTTATGTGCTTGAGCCCAAATTATGCCTCTTACCTCCCTAGATCTGGAACATATGTCAAGACAGTAGGATTCTCGGGACTGACGCAGCTAATCCCAACGAAGGCCCCTGTCAGCATAAAAATCAAAGACTATCAAATAAAATCAAATAAAAATTCCTGTACTAGTGTCAGAACAAACACCAGATGATCTCTTGGGTAGGGATGTTATATGCAAACTGAAATTACAGATATGGTGCTCTCCTGAAGGAATATACATAATGACAGTACAAATAATGATACAAATGACAGTAATAGGTAATAGTGACCTGCAGGAACCACAAGCGAACATATTTTGGTTAGGGAACATAGAAAAGGGAGTAAGAGAAACACTTGAGAAATGGGGAAAGTATATAAAAGAACAGCTTAGGAAACCAAGCCCACCAGAAACTGAGATTTATTGTACCAAGATATATGACCCCCTTAGAAACCCAAGATTGTAAAAAGATTAATTGGAAAAAACGAGGGACAGGAGGTATATTTGAACTCAAAATATATAAGTGTAGGACAAGCAGGGTCAGCATTGCAAATTGAAGAATGTGATTTTACTAAAACATGGTTTAGGGTAGATGATTCAATCCCACATGTTACTCTATACCTGAATGAAGGGTGTCAAACGAAAGACTTTCTGTAGGCCCAATGATGTTGAAAACCACAGAAAAACAATGGGAAGCCACTGAAAACCCTTTCATTTTTCAAACACCAGATGTGACATCTTAAAATTTTATGCTCAACCACCATGTTAGGGATCCCTAAATTAACCTGTTAAGCTGCAACCCCACTTTTGAAAAATCCCCAGAAATGACATACCCAAACTGAAACAGATACAGTTCATGAACCCTTGGTACTAAAAGCACAAGTATGATCTCGTTTGAAAGCTGACACCTGGCAGTTTATTGTAAATGTAGAATTAATTATTGTCGTAATGAAAAAAATTGTTATAAATAGCTTCAAAGTTTTGTAAAGTTATTAGAAATGATTTTTTTATGAAACATCCTCATGAAAATAAAATTGAAGTTGGCACTGGAGCAATCTAGAAATGCACTACAGCTTAAGCCACATGTCTAAACATTTTATGTTTAAAATCTGAAGATAATAAGTCCAAAACTCTGTATTTAGTTAAATGTTTTTCAAGACCATGTCAAATGACTTTATTTTGATTTGACGCTAAAATGCTACTGATGTTTATTGTCATTTTCTAACCATCTATCCAGTATATTGTCTCTATTGTTTTGTGGTGCAAACGATCCCCATTCAGTCTCAATCTCCCCCTGCACACATTCACACTTCTCCAGCCATGTTATGGCTCTAAATATGCATTTTTTTTGTCTGCATTATAGCTACTACGACTGGCTATACACAGGCTATTCATAGGGTTGCAGTCCCTAATTTCTTTTCTCAAAGTTCACCTTACATTTTAAACTGTATCAAATGCATTTCTTGAATAAAGAAACAATTCAGTAAGCATTCAAAAAATCATAAAAGTATAACTGCTAGACGTGGCAGGTGCACCTAGGGCTAGCTAGCATGTTAGCCTAGCACACCATCAATACACGACAATTTATGAGATTAAAACCATGTTTGTGTTCCAAACTAACTTTATAACGCAAGACGAGTGTTTTAAATAATCTTCTGTGATCTAATTTGGCTTCAGATAAAAAAATCAGACAGAAAATATACTATTGGATAGTGTTCTGCACAATGATAGTCTATATAGATTAGCATTACATTATAAATATAATCTATTATTATGAAAATACCTGGCATGGCTTGAAAAACACAGGTAACTCAAATATCATTGCAAACATGTTTATTGTCTTCAAAACGTCTGTATCTGCATGTTACAGCGCGATCTCTTGTTAGCTTTGTGTGTATCAGTGACGTCCTGGAATGTCACATGATCATGGCTCTTCTTCATGTTCTATATATGGACTATTATTGTGCATATAGCGCCCTCAGGCTATTGGTATGAATTAAAAAACACAGTATCAGAGTACCAAACGCTCATAAAGATTACATCGACGCATTTGGGTATAAATTCAATAAATATTATTCCTGTCTATAGAAATATGATGTAAATCTATGAGAATCTATCAATATTTCTCCAAATCTGCACAGTTTTGAGCTAAAGCCCTGAGGGACGTTGTTTTGTGTATCGCTGTCATGACGACAGCACAGAGTTTTTTATGAATGAAAGCGGCTGACGCGCATAATCCATATTAAAGGTATCGACTCATTTTTTCATTTCATAACTCCTGACACAAATTAAGACATAACTGTCACTATGAGTTTCTCAGAATACAATAGTGGTCAAATACTGAAACTTGAGTATTATATCTTTTTAATTATGTATAGTTTGTCAAGGTATAACATTAAATCTGATATTAACTTTGAATTAAATAAATAAAAAATGGCTTCCCGGCCAGTGTATAAGCGTTAGGCAATCAATATACAATAGCCGAGTTCATGATGATCTCAGTCATTTGTTTTTTGCAAAGTATCAGCCATTCCCCATGTTTACCTCGAAGCTAATACTCCCGCCAGTGCTGTGCCTGAACGCGTTCATTGAACGATAGTTCATGAACTCGTTCATATTTTGGGCGAACGTGAACTGAACATACCGCATTACTGCCTGATGAACGTTACTGTGAACTCGATCTCGTTCATCAAAATGAACAAATCTTTTTTCGAGTCATTTCGTTCATTTAAGGGGCTTTAAATGTTACTATTAACTGGCAAATTCCCCGAACACATCAACCTACGCAATCTTGATCATATTCTGAATAAAGAAATCATTATAATGCAGTCAAAAATTGTTTACAGGGAACATAAATAATTACTTCACCTCAAGTCTTTCGTTTGTTTAGTGACAGACGCAATGGCATACAATAGCCGCATTAGCAGTTAGATGCTGTTTGTTACACACAGTAGAGCAATAAAAACACAGTCTTACCGTTTCAATTGCAGGCAATTTTGTTGGAATGGCGCTTTTCCCGAGCTTCGATGCCAACTTCGCCTGATATTGCCCCAAATTTGTGAAGGATTCCGGCGTACAATGTTTAGCACAGCACAAACACCTAAAGATAAGCCAGTGGGAAGGGTTGAAGGAACCGCGTCATTAAAAATGAATTTAATCCACTGGTCCCTGATAGCTAGGTCCGTTCTTGGTAGAGAAAACACATTTACATGTTGATTCTGGCAGTCAACCACAGAGCAACTCACGTGTGCACTACGTTTCTGCATCTTTCGCAACTGAATATGAGGGGGAGAGGGGAAGGGCGAGCTTCCTGCTGCGGTGTCCATATATGGTATATCCTGCCCCGTCTTGACGTCAAGACGGGGCAGAAATCAAAATCTCGTTTTTTAGTGCGCGTGCACGTGGGCTATTTTACAAACCCTGAGGTAAACAAACGCTTCACTTTTAAATATCGGCTTCCCGGCCAGTGTATAATCATTATGCAATCATAACATACATTGATTCTCGTGGAAAAGTGAAAATTGCAGGTTATGACTCCTTTAACAGGTTAATAGTAGAGACAGAAAAGAAACATGAATTGAAGTCGAAAATGGAGGAGCTGATATTGGAAATGGAACAAAAGATACCAATACAGTTGTGGTCTAAGCATGACAGAGATGTGGGCCTGGTGAAGTCAGCAAATCCTGTTAGAATTAGAGTAAAACCAGGAGTACAGCTGCCAAGAAAACAACAATACCCATTAAAGCGAGAAGCAGTAGAAGGAATCAGAAAAACAATGGAGGTGAGTGTATGTCACAGCTTTAGCAGGCTCTTCGCTGGACTCAGGCGGAGAGGAGGGTACGTATACTTCACAGCTTTAGCAGGCTCTTCACTGGACGCAGGCAGAGAGAAAGGAGGTAAATATACTTCACAGCTTTAGCAGGCTCTTTACTGGACTCAGTCAAAGAGAAGGGAGGTAGATATACTTCACAGCTTTAGAAAGCTCTTTGCTGGACTCAGACAGAGAGAAGGGAAGTAGATATACTTCACAGCTTTGTTGAGGAATTATAGGCTGGTCGCCCGCACACTCTGCGACGTCCCACACTCGTGTATACACTACAACACACTCAATTCACACGTGATAATTGCAACTCAACACAGCATGCACAAACTTCAGATCATTAAGGCAGAATGCAGGCCCAGACGACAGCCTCAACAGAAGAACTCGCCGTGCGCTGATACAAACAGAACTTACTGCTGTGTCATTTTCAAACATCCATCTTCAGAAAATAGACAGAGGATCGTGAACTTCAGCAGTATGTCAATGCAGTGCTTCTTCATAGAATGATTATTATTCTTCTTTAGAGCTTCTTCATAGAATGATTATTATTCTTCTTTAGAGAATAATCAGGCCCTTATCTCAGGGTGAATCCAGTCTCTCTGTCTCCAGCTCCTTCCTTGCTGTGTCTCTGCTGCGTCTCCACCGATCCTTCCTCGTTCCCCCTATCCTTTCTCTAAACCTACCCATCCCAACCCTATGGATAATACACCTGATTGTGTTTGGCATTGCTCTATCAATTTGGATCTGGGCCTGCGCCTATCCTTTCTCTAAACCTACCCATCCCAACCCTATGGATAATACACCTGATTGTGTTTGGCATTGCTCTATCAATTTGGATCTGGGCCTGCACCTATCCTTTCTCTAAACCTACCCATCCCAACCCTATGGATAATACACCTGATTGTGTTTGGCATTGTTCTATCAACTTGGATCTAGGCCTACATCTATTCTTTCCCTAAACCTACCCATCCCAACCCTATGGATAATACACCTGATTGTGTTTGGCATTGCTCTATCAATTTGGATCTGGGCCTACATCTATTCTTTCCCTGAACCTACCCATCCCAACTCGATGGAGAATACACCTGATTGTGTTAATGCTTGGATTTGGCATTGTTTTACCAATTTAAATCTAGGGATGGTCAAAGCAAATCAGTTTTGAGCAAGAACTGGGAATAATATATAATTTTTGGAAGTTACCACGGTCGAGGTAACCATATCAGAAAGATAGATATCAGAGATGCGCCATCTGGTGGCATCAGCGATTGACGGATTCATCCTGTTGGTAAAGATTTTGATCTGTTCAGCTTTTTTTCCCTTCACTCTCTCGGGGGAAGAGGTTGGTAGAAGCTTGGTGTGCAGAAATGTGCATCCGCCAATCTTTGAACCTTCATGTGGGGTGCATGGGATCCTGCCGGTGGGAGGAACCTGGTGGCAACTCGTTGCTATTTGGGGACTTCTCGGGCAGGATTTCCTGAGTTAAGTCAGCAAGGCTGACAAAGGGCACCAGAAGTAGACCATTCCTCACAGGCTTTTCTCGAGTAACCTGGATACCTTGCGGTGTTAACGAAGGGTTGCTTGGGAGGGCGGTAAGTATCCAGCCCCCCTGGGTCCACTTGGACAGCACTGCAGGGACGGTGACCTGGGGCGAACAGGTCTTAAATGGTGCCCAATTTTCTATGGGTGGTTAGCGCCTTCCATGCAACAGCACATCCTGCAACAACATGCTTACACACTGATTGTGGCATCGTTTTCGGTTATGGTAGAGGGGTGAATTCTCTTACCTGGAGCTCCAATTCAGGAGTCAACACGGCCAGCGGTTGTTCTGTAATGGGATGATGTCGGTTTGGTTTGTCTTGACTCTTAGGGCAAAGGACTGGTAGAAGCTTGATGCTCCGCATCCGCCAGTTTCGACGCCCGCCTCATTGTGAGTCTTCTTTTGACCAGGTCGAGAGACTGGGAAGTTATTCCGACGTACCTGGCAGTTCCGATTTGGAGATCAGCATGGCTAGCAGTCGTCCTGTAATAAGAAAAGGAATAAGAAAAAGAGTGGTTAGTTTCAGAAGAAATTTTCCATGTTCTTACTTGGCAGTTCCGATTTGGAGATTAGCATGGCTAGCAGTCATCCTGTAATAAGAGGAATAAGAAAAAGAGTGGTTAGTTTCAGAAGAAATTTTCCATGTTCTTACCTGGTAGTTCCGACCTGGAGATCAGCGTGGCTAGCGGTCGTCCTGTAATGGAAAAGAAACAGTGGTTAGTTTCAATCTTGGTAAAATCTTATAACCAGAACCCAGCCACAGTGTTTTTGAGGATCTGGTCCAGTTCGATTAGAAATTGGCTATGAGACACTCGTCCTGGACTGATCATCCAGGATAGGCCGCCTCAGAGGAGGGTGTCTGGTGTTTAAAGAGCCGAAACACCCAAGGAGTCTGAGGTACATCACTGATGAGAGTGTCTTGAACATTTCCCTCTCGCACGAATTTGAGGGATCAGGAGGTTAGAATTTGTACCGAGGGAGACTTTAAATTTGGCAATAAGTGGATTCATGTGGATTCGGTTCAGTAGATTTAGGCCTATACCTATCACTATTGTTCTGCCCTAACCAAAGGGAGTTCCTTGGTTAATATACAGGATCTCTTTTGAGACTCTGAGGTAGCATTCATCTATTTTTGCTTTAATTTACCCGTAGTGACTCATAAGTTGACCCATAATGGCTTCCCGGTTTGAGTCAGATAGAAACTATGGGATCAAGTGAGACTCTTCCCCAAGTGTAATGGGGTCTCTACTTGGTCCAATGGTAGAATCACAAAAGCTTGGTGATTAGATACCCACAGGGGAGGCAGGGATCTCCCATTATAGTCCTGAAGTTGAGCCCGACAAGGTAGTCAGACAAGCGTCGGCCAGTGCTTTTCCTCAGTCCCGGAACCCCTTTGAAAAACCAGGGGGGGAAGGGCTGTTGTAATATCCTCAAAAAACCTAACCTAGCCAGAGCCATCGGACATGACATACCGGGGCGTATCCATTCGGTGGATATTGGGGACGGGGGTTTTTTACACAGTGCGGGATAATGTATGACAGAGTCGGACGTATAATTGCATGACTTTATGTCCTTAGGGAAGGAGAACTTCAAAAGCATAAAAGAAATTATGGGAAGAGGAAGAGAGAGAGGAAGAGGAGAGGATCGGAGGCAGAGAGGAAGAGAATGGATGGAGTGGAGACGGGGGGATGAAAGGAGAGGTGCAAGAGAGGAGCAGCGAGGATTTGTGGGAGAAAGGAGGCGTGGAAGAGAGGTGGAAAGGAGGTACCGAGAGGAGAGGAGAGGAGTGGAAGAAGGGAAGACGGAGGAAGGTACCGGGAGGAAAGGAGTGGGAGAAGAGAGATGGAGAGAAGAAGGATGGAAGAAAGGAGAGAGACGAGCAGAAGAGGATGGGCGAGCAGTAGGAGAAGGAGTGAGCCGGAGGGCGAGAGGTGGTGGAGAAGAAGGAGGGGGGCTACGGAAAGGAGGAGGCAGTGAGAGGAGGTCAGCGGGGGATCGGGAGTCGAGGAAGAGGGGGAATGAAGCAAGGAGGCAGAAGGAGGAGGCAAGGAGGCCAGCGGGGGACCCCGAATTTAGGAATATGGTTCGTGCCTTCCATGCCTTCCTTAAGTTAGTCCATAATACCGTGGAGGTTGAGGAGGGCCGGGAGGGCCCGTCTGGGAGGTTGGAGAGGCTAGCGGCCCAGGCAAAGAAAGTCCAGCCGGCCTTTCAGTCAGCCAGGACGGAGTGCCGGCTGGAAGATAATACGAATGAGTGGCTCCAGAACAGTTTGACCATCATGGAGGAACACTTCCAGGGGGCCCTAAGAAGGGCAGCGAGGGAGATTTCAGCGAACCCGGAGCTTAATTGGAGGGAGCCGTGGCAAGTGGCCATTAAGTGGACCCGCAGGAGATACAGGAAGCTGAAGGAACAGACCATACAGCGGTCCGAGGGTTTGGTTAGGGCCATCATAGTTCGTAAAGGATCGGCGGAAAAGGTTGAGGGGGGCACGGAGGCTGTAGTTAATCCCCAATTCCCGCGAGGGCAGGAGCCGGAACCGGAACCGGAATCAGGACAGCGGGAGCAGGGGGAGCAGGATGAAGAAGGCCCCATGGAGATAGATCAACCCCAGGGGCCGGTATCCCCAGCAGCGCCCTTAGTCAAGGTGGCGGGGGAAGGGGCAGAGATCCCGGTGGTAGGGAAAGTTCCTAGGGCAAAGAAAGGTTGGGGCCCTAGGGCGAGAACTGTGTGTAAATCCTGACTTGAGGGGTCCTGAGCTGCAGTAGGCAACCAGTTACTTATAGTGCGGCGTTTTGCATGGCGTCCCCACTGTGTGTATAGCTTCGCAATACGAAGTGACCGTTCGAAAGGGAACTACTCGGTTACTGTCGTAACCTCAGTTCCCTGAGAGTAGGGAATGAGTATTGCGTAGCTGGCCGCCGCCGCACTAACCTGGCAAGTTGTCGCTTCAGTCATTAAACCTGCTAAAACGGCGTTTTTCAGGGACTAATATAGGCTAGGCCGCGCCCCCCTTGGAGGGCTCTGACGTGTAATGGCGTGATGCTAGCTCATTGGCGCACACGTCAGAGGCGCCCATGCCATTGGATGTGCAGTTGCCGCAGCACAGCCAATGAGTGAGCCAGACACTCACTGTGCTAGCTGTGCAGCTGCAAAATGCGTTTTACATTATAGGCTTCAGTAAATCAAGGAAAAGGAGTTTCCCCTTTTCCTGCAACATCTCCATGTAAAAATGTATTGAAACTTTAATTAAACTAAATTATAATCACCCAATTGAAATATCTATAATGTTTTGTAAGGTCTTTTTCATTTTTGTGATTATTTTGAGGTTAAATTAGGAATTATTCAGGATTGCAAAAAAATTCGACATTTTGTTGATTTTACGTTGTATTCAGCGATCGCGGAATCGCGAAAAACTGGAAGGACTGAACAATACAAGGAGAGACAAGAAACTGCACTTTTAATGCTTTCAAATAAACAATATACAATTGCATGAATTATTCTTGAATTGACCAAAGTGTGTAGAGGGAGAAGGTTACATTAAAAATACACCTTTTAAAAATGTATGTTAAATATACAGAATTGTTCTATAGTCTAATGCAATTAAATTTTTAATTTAAATTACAGAAGAATTAAAAGTAAGGCCCTTCAATTAAATTACAGTATTTAGATTGCTTGGTAATTAATTAGACCCATCACTGTATAACAGTAATTAAAATGTAAACTTTCTCACTGACTCGAGCAACTATTTTCTCCCTAGCTAACTCTCTGTTGCTGCTGGAGCCGATATTTAAAAAATAATAATAATATGTGTTCGTACTCTCCATATGCTTGCAGAAGCTCATCCAGTTCTGCTGGAGAGAAATATGAAGACCTCTTTTTGTCTGGCGCTGTTGCCATGGTGACTCATAATATCTGCGCTCCATTGATAATGGCTTTTTATAGTCTGCAACTGAGTGGTTTTTAGAGTCCACTTGCAACGGTCGAGCTCTTCACGGACTGCTTTCGTGGTTGATTGGTGTTTTCGTGCTCAGCTGTCATGTGGTAATGTGTGTGAATTTCTGGTGGAGGATGTTGGATCCTCTGGTCTACTGAGTTTTCACACTCTTTCTCCTCGTGTCTCCACAACTGCTGACGATCACAGGGTTCTCAAGTCTCACACATTGGCCGTGAGTCACATGCAATTCAACCAGTTCACACGCTCACACGCCACACCGTGTATTTTTCTCGCTGAAAAGGCAACTCTACGCTCTACAACTACTTTGCAACCAGGCCAGAAGCTTTGGCTCAGTTTGGCTATCTTACGTTATCTGAAAGGGAAATGTTAGTGGGTATGGGAAGGATGTATTTCTTCATTTTATTTCAAATTATATATTATACTGTATTAACCCCTTCCCAGTCACCCCCAATTTTGGCAAGTGCTGCATACATGAAATGCCCAAAATAAAAAGGTTACTGCTCATAAGTAATTCATGAGTAATTCTGAATAGAAACATAACACACATACATTTAGAAAGCCAACACTTGAGAGTTTATAGTTCAAGACTCAAAATTAACCAGACTGTTATTAATATTGAGATATATAAGCTCAAACATATTTTGAGCTAAAATAATCTGGGATCACCAGTGATCCCTGACTGGTATAATAATAATACGTTTTTAGAGAAAGTAGATAATTTTATGCCTGATGATGAATCTTTTGCCTTATTAAGAATGATTGAATCATTAGAGAGATTGAGGAAGATTAGGAAGATTCAGAATAATGCAAAAAGGTCAATTAGCCTTAGGTCCTTTATCAGATCTGGATACAGCCTGGATCCGGCGGTCTGCGTTAAACCTTTGGATAAAGAGAGAGACTAATATTACCGTAGACTGCATTCTTCTTATGATGTAACGAGTACATCAGGATTTATGGGAAGTGTTCCTGGTTCCGGCTGACCTAATCTATGCAGCCTAACATTGAATTATAGAAGTCTATAATGTGTTATGTGTATGCTAGGTCAAAGAGATGTGTTTTTAGTCTAGCTTTGAACTGACAGAGTGTGTCTGCTTCCCGGACAATGGTAGGAAGACTGTTCCAGAGTCATCCAATTTTTTATATCAGCTATGCATTCTGTTAATTTTGTGAATTGGTAAGTTTCGTTAGGTTTTGAAGAAATATAGAGCTGAGTATCGTCGGCATAACAGTGGAAGCTAATTCCATGTTTCCTAATGATATCGCCTAATGGTAGCATGTACAGAGTGAACAGCAACGGTCCTAGTACTGAGCCTTGTGGTACGCCATACTGAACTTGTGATCGATGAGACATCTCTTCATTTACTGCTACAAACTGATAACGATCAGATAAGTATGATTTAAACCATGCTAGTGCAATTCCACTAATGCCAACATAGTTTTCTAGTCTATTTAAAAGAATGTTGTGGTCAATGGTGTCAAATGCAGCACTAAGATCGAGTAACACTAATAGAGAGATACAACCACGATCGGATGATAAGAGCAAATCATTTGTGACTCTAACGAGAGCAGTCTCAGTACTATGGTACGGTCTAAATCCTGACTGGAAATCCTCACAGATATCATTTCTTTCTAAAAAGGAAAACAGTTGTGAAGATACTGCCTTTTCTAATATCTTTGACAGAAAAGGTAGATTCGAGATCGGCCTGTAATTGACTAATTCTGTAGGATCAAGTTGCGTTTTTTTAACAAGCGGTTTAATCATAGCCAGCTTAATGTTTTTTGGTGCGTATCCTAGAGACAAAGATGAATTAATGATATTAAGAAGAGGATCTATGACCTCTGGGAGCATCTCTTTCAGTAGCTTAGTCGGTATAGGGTCTAACATACATGTTATCGATTTAGATGATTTAACGAGTTTAGTAAATTCTTCCTCTCCTATAGCAACGAATTAATTAAATTTTTCCTCAGGGAGACTACAATGCACTGCCTGATGCGATACTGTAGTAGACGGTTGCATAGTTATAATTTTGTCCCTGATATT
Organism: Rutilus rutilus; assembly: GCF_951802725.1. NCBI lineage: Eukaryota > Metazoa > Chordata > Actinopteri > Cypriniformes > Leuciscidae > Rutilus > Rutilus rutilus. The sequence continues at coordinate 48,543,622 of NC_140214.1, forward strand.
ATCAATCTTATAAGTGAAGTAGTTCATAAAATCATTACTGCTGTGCTGCTTGGAAACTTCTTGGCTTGAAGCTTTTTTTTTCATTAATTTAGCCACTGTTTCAAATAAATACCTAGGGTTTAGTTTATTTTCTTCTAATAGGGTTGAAAAATAAGCAGATCTAGCAGCTTTTAAAGCCTCTCTGTATGCAATCGAGCTTGCTTTCCATGAAATGCAAAAAAAACCTCGGTTTCACTTTATTTTGATGGTCCCTTTAACACGTTCTGTTGACTATAAGTAATGCTGCACCTACATGTCTGCTAACTCTCAGAGTGTTATTTAAGTATTAATAGACTGGTAATGTTAGGGTTAGACACGGTGTTGCAATATGGCAACATACCCTTTCTTTGGACATTTCTTGAAATTTGAAAATAAATATGAGCTCTTGTTGGTCTTAAATTCATGGTAGAACCTGGTGGTAACCGATGATATGCTTTGATGACATCACATGACACTACACACCCTTGTATGGTGACCGGGAGGGGACATGGTCGGTTCACTTATTTTTGTCTTGGCCACAACATATAAACTCGTGGGAACGTTATAATAAGTCATGGGAACGTCATAATATCTTGTGGGAACTTCATAATATCTCGTGGGAACGTCATATTAAGTCGTGGCCACGAGATAATTTTGTTGAGGTAACAACATCATTATGTCGTGGCCAGAGCCGCCTTAACCTAATGTTAGGCCCCGGGGCTGAGAGGTTTTGTAGGCCCCCCATCCCCTCGATTTTTTAAAAAGTGTAATATCTAGGTAATCTACATCACAGAATGCATTAGTTTCTTTCGAGACCTACAACAGTGAGTTTTTTTAATAATGGTTTCAATTTTAATATTGTTATTAACATATCACTGAAGACATAAACACAAGACACTTTATTTAGCAACCACACGCAGCAACTAAATTTCAACTTTATGCAAATGAGAAGCGATTTTCGTGAGCGACAACCAATAGGAAAGAAGCCTTTCAGTGGAGCTCAGCTCCCGTCACCGTCTCGAGTGCAGTGCAGGCAAGACAGAAGAGTTCGAGGGCGATTTCACTGTTTTATGTGATTTGACTGTAACTAACCACAAACATGGATATAATAAAATGATGCATGGAAAAGAAACTGTCGACAGTCTCAGTGAGTTTATGCTGGATTTAGTGCGTAAATCATTTTGTTTACAAATTAGATGCTTTGCAGTTGTTATATAGCCTACATGTTAAAGATTTTATTTTGGATGTGTTCATTGTGATTATATTGGCTGGGTTTATAAAAGTTAATAAAATTGAAAGGATCATTGCTTGGTGCATTTGGAAACAAAGCTTGTCTATTTCTAAATGTAATCGCGTGCATCGCTGATGATTATACTATCCGTGTGTTGAAAAAAAACTTCGATTAAACACACTTGCAACAGACACACCACAAAGCGGAGACGTTAGGCACTGAGAGGACTTGTGCCACTGTAGTGGACACGCACCGTATCGCCTCATTCGCGCTGCGGGACCTCTAGACGCGCGTAAACGCGTCTTTTTATTGACTTAACATTGAAATCACTCGCGCCAGACGCTCTATTCGCGAATAGAGCGTCTGGCGCGAGTGATTTCAATGTTAACAATAACATTAGAGCGACAGCACTACCAACGTCCACAAGCGAATAGCGACATACTGCGACAAAATCTGACAAGTTAAAACAATATGACCTTTTCAGCTCATCATAAACTTGAACATGGGAGGACCCTTGATTTGGGAGGCCCCTGGGCTTCAGCCCAGGTAAGCCCGTGCATTAATGCGGCCTTGGTCGTGGCCACGCGATGCAAAGTCGTGGCCTCGAAATCATATGTTGAGGGAACGATATATTTTTCTCGAGTTTTATTACATGAGGGAATAGGCTATCGAATCTTCACACGCGACGTACACTGGCTCCTCCTTTTACCCCGGTCATAATTTAAATTTATCATAACTTGTTTTAGTTCATTGCCTTAAATGGGACTTTGTTCGTGACCTGACATGGATTCGCACGACCTTTTGGATTTTTTAAGCCATCGCAACATAGAGGAGGACTACATTACCAAAACTGAACGAGACAAGGTAAAGATTTGTAATTTGATTGTTTCTAAATATGTAAATTTACAATATAAGGGGTCAGTTTTATTCGTTATTTATGTTGAGTTTAATAAATAGCTGCACAATAATAGTTCTCTTACGAGAGTACTCTCGTGTTGCGTAAGCTAGCTTACGCTACGGGAAAATCCCTTTTCTCGAGAATACTGAAGCCAAAAAATTATCCTTAATTTTTGCATTAATTTAAAACGCATTGCTGCATAAGCAGACCTAGGCGAGACAACTCACGCGCCTATTGGTTGCTCTGCAGCAACTGCTGCAACCTATCGAGGGACTACCCATGACGAAGCACCAATGAGGGCACGGGCGTGGCTTAAGGCTACATAAGCAGAGTCCAGATAGGTTGTTCTTTGATTTTTCATCTCTTCAGCGAAGTGGTCACATCACATCGCTGTTCTCCGGAGAAGCCTGCGCCATCGAAAGAGCCTTTCAGCGGGACGAGCCATCTGCCTTGCAGACAGAAGCCGGCCCTCCCGCTCTCCCGCCCCTCCCGCTCTCCCGCCCCTCCCGCTCTCCCGCCCTCCCGCTCTCCTGCTCAATGGCGGGGCTCGAGTACTATGAGCGTTTTAAACATATGAGCCCACGCCGGTTTCCCCCCCACGTGACTCACATGACACTCTCTTATGCTCACACTGACTGACAGCTTATGTCATTTACCCCTGTGGCTCAGTGGTGAAATCTAAGGCTTTCGCGCCAGAGCCCAGTGTTTGATCCCGGCTCTGGTGGCAGTCAAACACTTATGCTGTTTTCCTGAGCTCGCGGCCAGCTTTCTTACTTACAGAAAGCGGACTCGCCCCTCACGCCCTCCCGTTCAATGGCGGGGCTCGAGTGCTATGAGCGTTTTAAACATATGAGCCCACACCGGTGCCCCCCGCGTGACTCACCCGGATAATCTCATTATGTCTGTTGGTCCGGCTCACGCCGATGGTGTTATAAATGTAGGTTCTGTGCCCACTTCCCAGTGCTCACTCCTACACATAAGCACGGCCCGTTCAGTGTTGCACACTCATTCATGGCCCACATCAATAAATCAATAAAACAGACTCACGCCGCGTGTGTTGTAAATGTAGAAAGGTGCCCGCTGTTCAGTGCTCACCACTACACATAAACACGGGTTGCTCTGTGACATACACTCACTCAGAGCCCCCGTCAGTAAGCACAAAACGCGTTCTGTGTGCAGAGAACCCATCAATAAACACAAATTGTGTTATATGTGTGCAGAGCGCGCGGTCCTCTATGAGCGCGCGCTCACCAGCGAGCGCTGTATGCTATGTGCCACACACACACAGTGACACACAGCTATAGAAACCGTCCCTCTGATTCAGAGCGAGTCTGGTTTCTACAGCAGGTATTTCCTCGTCCCAAAGAAGGATGGTTGTCTCAGACCCATTTTAGATCTCAGATGGCTAAACAAATCCCTCATGCGGAGATCATTCATAATGCTCACGACCAGACAAATTCTCGCGCAAATTCGCCCAAGAGACTGGTTTATCTCTGTGGATCTGAAAGACACCTATTTTCAGATCCAAATAGTGGCCCATCACAGGCCTTTCTTACGATTTGCCTTCGAGGGTCAGAGCTATCAGTACACCGTCCTGCCGTTCGGTCTGTCTTTGGCACCTCGTACATTCACAAAGTGCATGGACGCAGTGCTCGCTCCCCTGAGACATCAAGGGATGCGAATACTGAACTATTTGGACTGGCTAATTCTAGCGCAGTCAGAGGCAAAGCTGATAGCCCACAAAGCTTTATTGCTAGACCATTTACAAGATTTGGGTCTCCAAATCAACTGGACCAAAAGCTCGCTGTCTCCCAGCCAGAAAATTTATTTTCTGGGGACAGACTCTGTGGCAATGACAGCCTGGCTGACGTCACAGCGCGACATGTACTGACATGTATGTACTGTTCTGCTCGACTCAGATCTGCGTAGACTGTATATTATGTACGTGCTGCCGGCACGAAAACTAGATTGGCAGATCAGGCTGAATTTTCCCCCTGACTGTGATGTTACACTCACATCTGTCCCTCGGGCTCAGATGTCTTCTGACTGACTAAGCAGCTATTAATCATTGTGAGGTTCAGCCCCCGGATGTCTATCCCGGCTGTTATACCGTACTAGCGCCCATTCCCCCTTCTTAGGAATGGTTAATTATATTCTTAGGCCCACCCCGGTCGGCCTAGTTTTAACACTACTTTCTGTATCCCCGGGCACATGCTCTTGGGAATATATGTGTTGACATTACTAGCACGCACAGCGTTTTACATTGGGTTCCCGTAAGCTAGCTTACGCAACACGAGAGTACTCTCGTAAGAGAACGCTCTCGGTTACTAACGTAACCTCGGTTCTCTCTAGATGAGGGAACGAGTGTTGCGTAACCCTGCCGTGCTTGTGCTACTTCTGGTTTCGCTTCAGTATGAAAAACCAAAGAACAACCTATCTGGACTCTGCTTATGTAGCCTTAAGCCACGCCCATTTTGGTGGGGACACCCATACCCTCATTGGTGCTTCGTCACAGGCAGTCCCTCGATAGGTTGCAGCAGTTGCTGCAGAGCTACCAGTAGGCACGTGAGCTGCCTCGACTAGGTCTGCTTATGCAGCAATGCGTTTTAAATTAATGCAAAAATTAAGGATAATTTTGGCTTCAGTATTCTTGAGAAAAGGGATTTTCCCGTAGCGTAAGCTAGCTTACGCAACACTCGTTCCCTCATCTAGAGAGAACCGAGGTTACGTTAGTAACCGAGAGCGTTATGTCCCACTGTGACTTTGTCAAAGATTTGATAGAAAGGCAAATTTCAAAGCTCATTATTTCTATCATTATTTTTGTCTTACAATAATTGAATTTGTCAGTGAAATACGGGGATAAAAGTTTATAGTTCAGATATAACACTGATGTCTACGGTAGCGATTAAAATAGAGTAAATCACCATTTGAAAGTAACTTCTTCAAACAAAGATTGTAGCTATCAATAACGACACAAGGTGGCTGTTAATCTTTCATTCAAGAGATTTGTTCAAAAACGCATCCAGTAACAAGTGTAGTCTTTATGAGCAAGTCATTGAATCATTCATTCAAATAGATTTTTTTTAATTATTAATTCAAATTATAATTTATTTTTTAAAATAGACTGCAGAAATTATAATTTTATCAAAACCTCTAGTAATTATGTTTAGCTAATTATTGTTTAGAATCATGAGAGAATCGTCATCTCTAATTTTTTCCCCCCAAATTTTATTTAGAATACAAAAGTGTCATGCCATTCACAATTTAAATGGAATCAGAATAAACAATATTAAACACAATTTAAGGCGAGACACTACAGGTGAATAGGGTAAAATTTTTAACTAGCAGATATCACCATGAAATTTTCCCAGTTGATTACCTATATTAAGATGAGAAATTTTTTTTACAAGTTTTCTGTAATTTAATGTTTAAATATGCAAATCAGCCAATATCTAATCAAATATGCATTAATTTACATATATTTTAAAAAACGATATCTGAGTATTGGATAAAGCCAGATTAAAAATTATTTTTTCATTGTGTTCACATATTAGATGGGAAAAAAATTACAGAGGGATTTATGGATATCTACTTTTGTTATCCTGTAAATCAGAAAATACTGTCAATAGCCTTAAAAAAATGATTTTCGCCATGTTTTTTGGAATAAAATGTTATATAAATCAGGCTAGGAATAATATATTTACAAATCCCTCTGTAAATGTCTTCATAATATAACTAGGTACAAGTCTGGAAAGTTTGGTGTATATAGGTGCTACTGAAGTGGAGATTTCGTCCTTGGAGTATGAGAGAAAAGTCATTTTGAGAAAACGGGCTTTAAAGATTTTTCATCAGCCAATGAGATTGCGCATTCAGCCCTTTTACTTTCACGATTGGTTGCTGATAAAAAGGAAATGACCATATTTGGATCCGACAGGATTGTACACAAGAGAGAGAGCTTCCTAACGGTGCTTCTGATGACAGGCTGACGGCAGAGATCGCGGAGCAGCACGTTGATTAAGAACGCGAACTTTTGTTGAATTTATGAGAAATCTACAGACGCAAACAGACAAAGTGTAATAAAATAAAGACCTAAATGTGTATTTTGGACTTTTTTTCAACACAAGTCTGAAAGAAGACATGTTATTGAAGACAAATATCCCCAAATCTCAAACTTGACCAGTAAAAAAAAAACGATGTTTTTGCCTGCCGTGTCTCGCCTTAATCACTTTTAGTTGCTTTTTGTATTACCTGAAGGCCACATGCAAACATTTAGTAAATATCATGTTATTGCTAAGTCTAAATAACTGTAAGTTTGAAACTAAAGTAGGAGAAAATATATTTTAGTGTACAATTTCGAAGTACCCCATATATTTTTTGTTATAATATAATCAGATGTTAAAATTATAATAAAGTATTATCTTTTAATTATATATAATAATGTATACACTGAATATATTGTGAATGTGTAGAAATGCAAAAGTTTTAGGCAAACTTTGAAAATCTTTAACTTCAATTATTTATTTTAACAGATTGATGCATCTGTAATACCACTGATGTCAGAGACAGAGCTAGCCAAATACATTCCTTGTTATGGGGACAGAGTGGCAACTTTGGCATTTTGTCGAAGAAAACAGTGTTCCATGGAAAATACAGCCAGGAAAAGTAACTTGTTTGAGAGATTAAGAAAACGAGTATGTACCCCAAGCAGCAAAGAAGAACATCGACAACAAATTTCCAACAAATATGCTGGAAACACAAATGCCAAGAGGAAATCTAAACGTGTGGAACTGGGATGGATGAACTTCATTGCAAGAGACAATGACTTTAAACAAGTTCGGTCTGCAAAAGGTGGTGGAACCAGACATGTCTCCATAGATGTGAAGTCAACAATGAAGGATGTACAGAAAATTGCAGAAGATCTGTTTTTTTCCAAATGGTAAATCCAAACATCTGGATCTGAAAAGTGTTGACTGTGACATTCGAGATTTCTCCCATAGAATGATTGAATCAGAATGTACTGTTGGAGATTTGTATGAACAAAGTGCATCGGAATGGAGAAGACTACAGAATAATAATAATAATACTAATTCATTACATTTATATAGCGCTTTTCTCGGCACTCAAAGCACTTTACATAGAAGGGGGGGATCTCCTCAACCACCACCAATGTGCAGCATCCACCTGGATGATGCGACGGCAGCCATATTGCGCCAGAACGCCCACCACAAACCAGCTTACTGGTGGAGAGGAGACAGAGTGATGAAGCCAATCAGTATATGGGGATGATTAGGAGGATTAAATTTGGCCAGGATGCCGGGGTTACACCCCTGCTCTTTCGAAAGACATCTTGGGATTTTTAATGACCACAGAGAGTCAGGACCTCGGTTTTACGTCTCATCCGAAGGACAGTGCTCTTTGACAGTATAGTGTCCCCATCACTACACTGGGGCATTAGGACCCACACAGAGCACAGGGTGAGCACCCCCTGCTGGCCTCACTAACACCTCTTCCAGCAGCAACCTGGTTTTCTCAGGAGGTCTCCCATCCAGGTACTAACCAGGCTCAGCCCTGCTTAGCTTCAGTGGGCAACCAGTCTTGGGCTACAGGGTGACATGGCTGCTGGCAGAACATTCAGTCACACATCCTGAAGCAGATGCCATGTTGAACGAAGGTGCCGAAGATAACCAAGCATCCAACAGCTCTAGCATCAAAGAATCTGAAACAATTGACCTCACATTTTTAGATGATCCACTTATTGTCATGGACCAGCAAATATCATGTACCAGCAAATATCAGTCATGCAGACTGATACAATGATCGGTCATATTGAGATGGAGAACCAGGAGGACATCTTCCAAGAACAAATGGTAACACTGAGTCAGGAAAGTAGTTTAACTGCTGAAAATGTGAACACAGTGCAAGAAGAATGGAACTTAGAGGCATTCAATACCAATACCACATCACAAAACGCAGAGATTGCAACTTATGTGGAAGACACACCATTTGAGGAATCATTTGATAATGAGGTCACAATTGGAGGAGGTTCAACGGAGTTTGGGAGTTTGGATGATACAATTCCAATTGAGGATGTGTCAAAGACTGTTATTTTGGTGCGAAGAGGACACGCTCTGTCTGATCTAATGCAAGCTTTCAGTGGCCCAGCAATGATGGACAAAGAGATCAATATTCGAATGAAACTCCCTAATGGACAGATTGAAGAAGGCACTGGGTCAGGTGTTTTTAGCGACTGCTTGACTGAATTCTGGGATGAATTCTATTCCAGATGTGCTTTGGGTGCAGATGTCAAGGTCCCATTCCTTAGACATGAATTTCCGAGTGATGAATTGAAAGCTATTGCAAGAGTATTGGTTAAAGGATGGCATGCAGTCAAGTATTTCCCTATACATCTTTCCCTGCCATTTCTCGAAGAAGCTTTATGTGGTCCTGCATATAGCAGTGTCAAAGATTCGTTCATGCACTACGTAGCAAAACATGAGCGTGATGTCATTGAAGAGGCAATGGCAAACTTCAATTCAGCTGATCATGAGTCACTTCTTGATGTTCTAGATTCCAATGATTGTCATCAGAGGCCCACTGAAGAAAATTTGCCTCAACTTTTGGACCAGTTAGGCCACAAAGCTCTCATCCAAACCCCTATGTTTGTGACTGAATCTTGGAAACCTATTCTTAAGGATCTTGCTTAGTGCTTTGCCACCACAGAATCTAGCAAAGATTTTACAGGAGCAAAAACCAACACCTAAGCATGTAAAGGAAATCCTTGTTTTTCCAGAAGTCATAACAGCCCAGCAGAGCTGTGCATCAAGATTCCTGAAGAAATACATCATGGAATTAGACGAGAACACCTTAAACTTTTTACGCTTCTGCACAGGGGCTGATTTGCTCTTTGGGAATCATATTAAGGTGAATTTCATTGAAACAAGTGACTCCCAGTGTTGCCCACAAGCTCACACGTGTGGTTGCTATCTCATGTTGCCTTTAAACTACCAGAACTATCCAGACCTCCGCAGTGACTTCAATGCTGTTCTTAACAGTTCAGTTTGGGTGATGGATATTGTGTAAAGGTTGTTCTGGTGAGTATTGTAATACATAACAATACACATTTTCATAGACCACTGAAAAAAAGGAGATTGTTCAAATTGTCTCCTTCTAACCAGTTTATTGCTTTTTCAGGTTATGCAATAGCTGGAATGTGATTCACACTCAATCAACATTCAGATACCACTTTCAACATGCCTCAACTATTGCCTCATTGAATGTAAAAGAGCGTAAATGTACTTGTATAGTTGTTTCAACATAATTGGAATACTTAAAATTAGTAACAGCTACTTTAGAAAATGTTTAGGGTGTGTGAATGTATATTTTCTTTCTTTCTTTAAATTTAGTTTAATTCGGGAAGATTCGGATTTTATATTTTGAAAATTCAAGTTTTAAATTTGTTTTAGTGATTTGATTGACTTGATTTGTGAAGTTACACCATGGTTATGTGACATTTAAAAAAAGATTTGTTCATTAACTGTTATGGCTACTCCTAGGATTTATACAACACATAATCACATGCTTTAAACGAAACATTCATGCTGGCGCTCATACAAAAATGTCTTTAAAAAAAAATGCATTTCAGGACCAAATAATATTGCTTTTAGGTAACTGTTTTGAGTTGAAAAAATATTCTTTGGTTTCTTTGGTTTGCTGTAGCCTACTAACACCAGTAATGCAGCTGCGGGCCCTTGCCCGCTCATCAACATTGTTTTGTCTGAAGAACATTTGGATGTCACGCATGAACAAATTCTCTGTTCCCATGTCGCATCCCCAAATCAAGACTTCACAGAGATGTGGTGTGTGTAAGTGGCTTATATGTGTGTGTGTAAATGAGGTGCAGGTGTGTTGTGCAATCAGTCCCAGGTGAGAGGCATTATGGGAATTTGAGTTCAAAACGAAATGGTTAATATTCAGGAGACGGATCCCTCCGGTGGTGCGGAGGCGGCGGTAAGGGAGCCTCCTCTGTAACACCATCAAAATAAAGTGTTACCATAAACTCTAGTTTTGTTTTCTTCCTTTCTTTTTCTGCAGGCTGCTGGTAACTAATGCGTGTTATAGCTCATTCCAGGAATTCTGGTCAGATGAATAGTGGTAACTAATGCATGTTGCCACTTGCAACGGTCGAGCTCCTCACAGACTGCTTTTGTGGTTGATTGGTGTTTTCGTGCTCAGCTGTCATGTGGTAATGTGTGAATTTCTGGTGGGGGATGTTGGATCCTCTGGTCTACTGAGTTTTCACACTCTTTCTCCTCGTGTCTCCGCAACTGCTGACGATCACTAATGTCAAGTCAAGTCAAGTCATCTTCATTTATGAAGCGCTTTTAACAACGTAGATTGTTTCAAAGCAGCTTCACAGAGATAAGCGTATAATTTAAGGTAACAGAGATTGTTTTGGCTTTATAGCAGAGTTAAGTTATTTTCCATCTAAAGTTAGTTTTGATTGATTTGCTTCCGTCGCAACGATCATTTGTTATTAAATTAGGGGCCACTAAGACGACACCATTCCCTCTACACAGACTTTAAACGCGAACCTGTGAGAAACGCTGATGGCGTTCACATGCGCATTAAGAATGGGTTCTATAGTTATGTGCATTTGAAAATACGCAGGTTTGGAGTTTCCTACAAACCAAGCCTAAACAAAGTACTTGTCTTTCCTTATAAATTTTGATAAAGAATTTTATTTTATTTTGTTGCTTTGGGGTAGGAACGCGAAACGGATTTTCCCGACAACGCCTTATCTGTATAGTGGTAGAGGGATCCTCCATAGGGAGAGACTAGTTGGCACTTCAGGACTGCGTTGTCATCGGTCCAGGCGAAGGTCCTTCGTCAGATCTGGATACGGCCTGGATCCGGCAGGCTGCAAGAAAACCTCGGGATAAACACAGACACTAAAATTAGCGTAGATGCCATTCTTCTCATGATGTAACGAGTACATCAGGATTTATGGGAAGTGTTCCCGGTTCCGGCTGACCTAATCTATGCAGCCTAACATTAAATTATAGAATTCTATAATGTATTATGTGAATGCTAGGTCAAAGAGATGTGTCTTTAATCTGGCTTTGAACTGACAGAGTGTGTCTGCTTCCCGGACAATGGTAGGAAGACTGTTCCAGAGTTTTGGTGCTAAATAGGAAAAGGATCTACCGCCAGCAGTCGATTTTGATATTCTAGGTATTAGTAACTGGCCGGAATTTTGAGATCGCAATAGACGTGACGGACTATAGTGCGTTAAGAGCTCGCTCAAGTACTGTGGAGCTAAACCATGTAGTGCTTTGTAAGTAATCAGCAATATTTTAAAATTTATGCGATGTTTAATAGGGAGCCAATGCAGTTTTGACAGAACTGGGCTAATATGGTCATACTTCCTGGTTCTGGTAAGAACTCGAGCTGCTGCGTTTTGAACCAGCTGTAGTTTGTTTATTAAGCGTGCAGGGCAACCACCCAGTAGAGCATTACAATAATCTAGCCTTGAGGTCATGAACGCATGAACTAATTGTTCCGCATTTGTCAATGAGAGCATATGGCGTAATTTAGATATATTTTTAAGATGGAAAAATGCAGTTTTACAGATACTAGACACGTGACTTTCAAATGAAAGATTGGTATCAAAGAGCACACCCAGGTTCCTAACCGACGACGAAGACTTAACAGAGCAGCCATCAAGTGTTAGACAGTATTCTAGGTTATTACGTGAGGAAGTTTTTTATCCAATAATTAGAAACTCTGTTTTTTCAGAATTTAGAAGTAGGAAATTACAAGTCATCCAATTTTTTATATCCGCTATGCATTCCGTTAATTTTGTGAATTGATAAGTTTCGTTAGGTTTTGAAGAAATATACAGCTGAGTATCGTCAGCATAACAGTGAAAGCTAATTTCATGTTTCCTAATGATATCTCCTAATGGTAGCATGTACAGAGTGAACAGCAGCGGTCCTAGTACTGAGCCTTGTGGTACGCCATACTGAACTTGTGATCGATGAGACATCTCATCAATTACTGCTACAAACTGATAATGGTCAGATAAGTATGATTTAAACCATGCTAGTGCATTTCCCGTAATGCCAACATAATGTTCTAATCTATTTAAAAGAACGTTGTGGTCAATGGTGTCAAATGCAGCACTAAGATCGAGTAACACTAATATCGAGATACAACCACGATCGGATGATAAGAGCAAATCATTTGTGACTCTAACGAGAGCAGTCTCAGTACTATGGTACGGTCTAAATCCGGACTGGAAATCCTCCAGATATCATTTCTTTCAAGAAAGGAACACAGTTGTGAGGATACTGCCTTTTCTAATATCTTTGACAGAAAAGGTAGATTCGAGATCGGCCTGTAATTGACTAATTCTGTGAATCAAGTTGCGTTTTTTTAACAAGCGGTTTAATCATAGCCAGCTTAAAGTTTTTTGGTACGTATCCTAGAGACAAAGACTAATTAATGATATTAACCCCCTGAGGTCGGCGGTATCGCCGGCGATACCAGCTCGCTTTTTTTTATCAGTGTAAAAGAAACTCATAAATACTCTGTTGACTTTGATTTTCCATAGGAGTTTCATACATCAATCGATTCTGTTAAATGTGTATTATTTTTCTGTATACTCACAATAAAAACAAAGTGTTGTGCTTTTCGCCAAATTAAGAAAAATAATCACGGAGCGAGTTCTGCCTTCTCTCTGTCCGTGTAGTCCATTCTGAAACGCGTCCGAAAATGAATCATAACTCAGCGAATACTTCTCACACAGGCACGTGATATATGTCTTTATGAAGCTTGAAATCTCTTCTTTTAAATGAAGTAATTAATAAAAAAAACAAATGTTTTCAACTCATGTAATCCGTGATCCGGTCATACGTGAACTCAAGTGGTCTAGTGGTAGAACATTTGCCTAGCGTGTTAGAGGTTCTGAGTTCGAATCTGCACTCATAGTTTTTTTTTTTTTTTTGTCAAATCAGATTATGTTTATCAGTGGTTGTATATCAGGCAGAGACATGTGTGTGTGTGTATTTTGTTTTGTAATTTCACTGGAACGAAAAGAGAGTCTCCACAACGGATTGAAGCGCGCGTCCGAGTGAAGACTGCGCGAGCCTAAAACAAACACAGTATCCGCGTCTGACTCGCGGGAATCCACGGCGCAAACCTGTGAGGGGCTGTGTTTTCTCGAGCCCCATATCAGCTCAAGAAAACACAAGTTTATTCAGATCATTACTTGTTTACACCGTCTCGCAGCGCTGTGAGGAATAATAATAATAAGGGAAAATGTCCCTCAAAAGGTAGATGTAAACAAACTATTAAAAGGTAAATATAATTTTTTTTTCTTTAAATAATTTTTATTGTGTTTTATTAGTAACAAATTTGGGGAGAGGATAAATATTCCAAAACTGAAAATACAGTATGAGAATTTACTGCACAATTACTAGACATGTTTACCTTGGATATTATACAATTTACAAGCACAATTTGTGGAAAAAAAAATGTATATAAAAAATATAAATAAAATTTATTTTTGTGTATAAATATATACACATGTATATGTGTGTGTGTGTATGCACATATATATATTTGTATAAGCAACGTATTAAACTGCAAATTAGCATTTATATTCCTTATAATAAAAATGAAAGACCTATGTTACAGACATATGAAAGACAACATTTCGTTGATTAGTTTTGGATAGATTATACATTTTTACTGTAAAATATCTGCCACCTCAAATAAGCTTTTATTTGCCAATTTTTTTGTCAAAAATAATCAAATAATCAATCAAATCCTTAACTTTGAAATATGTATGATAAAATGTATACTTTAGTTTGTACAAAGAAAGATTACACTTGAATTGTTGTTTATTTAAATATTTACAAGGTAGATGTAAACAAACTATTAAAAGGTAAATATAAGCCTTTTCTTTAAATAATTTTTATTGTGTTTTATTAGTGACAAATTTGGGGAGAGGATAAATATTCCAAAACTGAAAATACAGTATGAGAATTAACGGCACAATTACATGTTTTCCTTGGCTATTATAGGCCAAATTGCAAGCACAATATGTGGAAAAATAAAAAAGAATTGAGATGCTTCCAACTGTTGCTCTTGCATTCTTGTGGCTCAGTGACTCACCTGAATGAATGGCTCATTAAGTATGCGGTCCTCAGGTGTGAACCACTACATATGCATGATCTGTGACGCCCACTCCGCATATGGCCTTTCCAAACAGAAAGTGCTTTGCAAAATTCAAATCAATGTATTGTGTTATGTGAAGGATTAGGCAGGGTGATTTTCACATAATTTTGAAGAAAAAACACTAGGCGATGACATCCATTAGACAAAAGTCTTATTGGCACATATTTAGTGTGTGTTTTGTGGTCTTATTTCAGAAACTTTAGTTTTTAGTTTTTTCAATAACCACGCATAAACATTATTCTCTCAAAAATGCAGACATGTACATTCTTGTTGCTCACATATTATGGTAGCCCTGTTTGTGCTAAATAGTGTGTAATTTTTTTTGCCATTACTATGTTTATAAGCAACTGAAAAAAGCACAAATGTCAGGGCATGTCAGAACATCTCAAGGACCCCAAAAACACCTCAGACCCCAGAGGGTTAAGAAGAGGATCTAGGACCTCTGGAAGCATCTCTTTCAGTAGCTTAGTCGGTATAGGGTCTAACATACATGTTATCGATTTAGATGATTTAACGAGTTTAGTAAATTCTTCCTCTCCTATAGCAACGAATGAATCAAATTTTTCCTCAGGGAGACTACAATGCACTGCCTTATGCGATACTGTAGTAGACGGTTGCATAGTTATAATTTTGTCCCTGATATTATCAATCTTATAAGTGAAGAAGTTCATAAAATCATTACTGCTGTGTTGCTTGGAAACTTCTGGGCTTGAAGCTTTATTTTTCGTTAGTTTAGCCACCGTTTCAAATAAATACCTAGGATTATGTTTATTTTCTTCTAATAGGGTTGAAAAATAAGCAGATCTAGCAGCTTTTAAAGCCTCTCTGTATGCAATCGAGCTCTCTTTCCATGAATTGCGAAATACCTCTAGTTTTGTTTTCTTCCAGTTGCGCTCCATTTTTCTGGCTGCTCTCTTAAGGGCCTGAGTGTGCTCGTTGTACCACGGCGTTGGACTATTTTCTTTAATCTTCTTTAAGCACAACGGAGCAACTGTGTCTAAAGTGCTGGAAAAGAGAGAGTTAAACGTTTCTGTTGTAATATCAAGTTCTTCTAAGCTATCTGGGATGCTGAGATGATGAAACTGATCAGGAAGATTATTAATAAAGCAATCTTTAGTGGCAGAAGTGATAGGTCTAACATATTTGAAACACGGAGTTGACTTTGCAGCCTTGGCTAAATGAAGTTTACACGAGACTAGATAATGATCTGAGATGTCATCGCTCTGCTGCAGAATTTCAACGGCATCAAAAACTATTCCATGTGATAATATTAGATCTAGAGTATGATTACGACGATGAGTAGGTCCTGACACGTGTTGTCTAACTCCAATTGAATTTACAATGTCTTTAAATGCCAATCCCAATGCATCTTTTTCATTATCGATGTGTATATTAAAATCACCAACAATTAGTACTTTATCTGCAGTCAATATTAATTCTGATAGAAAGTCTGCAAATTCTTTGATAAAGTCTGTATGGTGCCCTGGTGGCCTGTATACAGTAGCCAGCACAAATCTCAAACGTGATTTATCGTTTACACTATATATATTTTTACATTAAGCACCAATGCTTCAAAAGAATTATATTTAAAACTTGATTTCTTAGTGGTTTTGAAACTATTACTATAAATTACAGCAACACCACCCCCTTTGCGTTTAAGACGAGGTTCATGTTTATAACAGTAGTCTTGCGGGGTGGACTCATTTAAAGTAATGTAATCGTTTGGTTTTAGCCAGGTTTCTGTCAAACACAGCACATCTAGGTTATTATCTGAAATCATATCATTAACAATGAGTGCTTTTGAAGTAAGCGATCGAATATTCAGCAACCCAAGCTTTAGCATTTGCTCATCTGTATTATAGCGGTTTTTTATTTGTTGAACATCAATTAAATTTTTAACCTTAGATGGGTTAAATGTTTTGGGGATTTCCAAATTCGGGGAGCAGACACAGTCTCTATATGATGATAGCTAGGTGAAAGAGGCTAAGATAGCTAATGTGTGACGGAGCTCAGTTCCAACCCTAGACCTTATCATCAGGCAGACGACCTAGTCAGGCATGAAGATCCAGTGATACCGGAAGATCTTGACATTGTATAAGCCATAACATCCAGGAATCAGTATTTGAATTCATCTAAATCGACATTCACGTTTTTAACATTGATGATCTGATTTCTGGACAGCTGTTTATATGCAAGGAGAGAAAGTGTCATAATCCTGCCATCTAGTCCTTGATGTTCTTTAATTCTTGAGGCAGGATCATGACAGACCCATGTTTTATGTGCACACACATGGCCTTTTGCTGGGCCATGTGCTTGTGTTGTCTCGTCATCTAGCCCCGCCCTCCTTGTTATCCTTGTTTAGTCATTATTGTTTCCCCATTATCACCTGTTGCCCTCATCATTTGTTCCCTATTCAATCCCCTCATGTCTGCTGTCTTGTGTCGGTTCATTGTCATACTTTGTGTGATCTCTCTGTGAGTATTCCTGTCAAGTGGATTGTCTAGTGAAGTTCTGATCTTGTATTTGCTGTTTGTTTATTGTCTAGTTAGTTGTCAAAGTTGTAGTCTATTTTAGTCACTCGTTGTCCTGTCCAGTCTTGTTTTGCCCCCTCGTGGGCTTTGTTTTCCCCATTATTTGTATATAATAAACCGTGTGTGTCCTGCAAACTGTCTGCTATTGGGTTCATCCTTCAACCTCATAACAGAATGAACCGACCAAAACCGAACCCAGCAGACATTATGTCCTCTTGTGTCAAGCATAACCCAGATGATCTGAAGGATTGGTGGCACAGGACCATCGCTGACTCAAAGAGGGGCAAACTCCCGATTCCCTCCCAGGGAGAGCTATCATTGAGGGAGTATGCTCGGATCGCGAACGAGAGGAGGTTTTTTCTGCTTGATGTCCTCCTAAACCGCTACCTCATTGCGGGTCTCAACTCTCCTCCACCCCTGGCTGAACGGGAGAGACTGGTTGGCCATTCGTTCGCTGATATGGTGGATTGTTTATCGAGAAGTAAGTCGCGGGGGTCCATCTTGTCTTCACCACCAGTCAAGCTGCCAGTGATTCCAGAGGGTTGTGTCCTAGGTGTTGTTTCCCAGGGGAATCAAGCTGGTCCCACTTCCACTCCCGAGACGTCATCCGGACCCGATAGTCTACTCGGCAAGCGAGGGAGATGGACCTCATGGGAGTCGGCATCAGAGTCCTCTGCGACGGAATCAGCCCTGTCAGAGACTGTCCTCCATGCCCCAGTCACAGCTCCTGTTGAGCTTCCCCAACCAGTCGCTAGTCCAACCATGGCATCTGCTCCGCGGCCAAAGAGAAAGAGGAGGAAGGGAGCCTCCAATCCTCTGTTTCGGTCTGTTCCAGAGCCCGCTACTGCAAGCGCCAAGCGCTGTTCCCGAGCCCGCTACTGCAAGCGCTGTTCCCGAGCCCGCAGTCGTGATCTCTCTGTGAGTATTCCTGTCAAGTGGATTGTCTAGTGAAGTTCTGATCTTTTATTTGCTGTTTGTTTATTGTCTAGTTAGTTGTCAAAGTCGTAGTCTAGTTTAGTCACTCGTTTAGTCACTCGTTGTCCTGTCCAGTCTTGTTTTGCCCCCTCGTGGGCTTTGTTTTCCCCATTATTTGTATATAATAAACCTTGTGTGTCCTGCAAACTGTCTGCTATTGGGTTCATCCTTCAACCTCATAACAGAGTAGATCATTTTATGGCTGATGATGAATCTTTTGCCTTATTAAGAAAGATTGAATCATTAGAGAGATTGAGGAAGATTAGGAAGATTCAGGATAATGCTAAAAGGTCAATTAGCCTTAGGTCCTTCATCAGATCTGGATACGGCCTGGACAATTAGCCTGCCGACAGTGAGCTAGTTCAATATAATATAATATACGTCGTAGGCTGTGTGTACCCTGATGTGCACCTCTCCAAAAATGTAACAACGCGTCAATTCTACGCAAGCGCTGTGATTGGTCCATTAGAACCGCTCCCTCGGGTTTCACATGCTCCCTCTGCATGTGTGATTGCGTGTCAACGCGGACAACCACGCAGAAGTATAAATGAAAACCAACGCGTATTCTACAGCGTAGAGCCTCCGGCGACGCAGAAGTATAAATCAGCCTTAAGGGCGTTCCCATTGCGTCATCGCTAAGCAGCGTCCAGTGAACCTATGAAAGAACAAAATCACTTAGCAACCATACCTTAAAATCCCTGGTAATAACACCAAATTTGGCACACACCTAGTCAAAACCCATATCTATAGGAAATATATATATATATATTCCACTTTTTTCCATGATACCACAAAAATGCCATCGAGAGTTTGCTATGAATATTCACAAAGTGGGAATGCTGCGCTTTAAAACGATACCAAACTCGTGCTGAGAGGAAGCGCCAGTCGTCGAGAAGCGAGCAGAGAAAAAACATTTCAAGGAAAAAAAAATTTTCAAGGAAAAGGAAAGGTACTACTCTCAGAAAACGTACACATAAATATACCTTTAGATGTTTGATTGCAATTTGGAGCATTGTGATTGCTAGGCAAGGGCTCAATGAACACATTTTTGTGGAAACCTCAAAATGTTTCACTTGTTTTGCCTGTAGCTTGCCTGTAGAGAGAGAGAGAGAGAGAGAGAATTGAAATTACTCTTTATTACAAAAAAAAACAAAAACAGATTAACAATAAACCAATGGATTCAATAAAACATGATTATAAGAAGTGTGCAAAGACCACTTCTCCTTCAACAACAGAGCACACTGCTCCTTTGTCACACCATTTCAACTCAAAACAAGCAAGATCATTTACTGACTTGTAGAAATTAAAATCAATTCAAATTCTGGCTTTCACAAGAGCAAAAAACTGTCCGTTCAATCATATTTTTTCTGCTCATGTACACTGCTAATTTAGCTTGACCCACAATAAAATTCAATAATTGACATCTATTACATTTCTTCCTTACATATTTAACACCTAAAATAAAACTTTCATTTGACAAGGTTTCATCCAAACAAGCAAAGATACTCCTTACTACACTGAATAAAGGACTTAACCTGGAACACTTCATAAAAGCATGAAAGACTGTTTCCCTCTTAAAACGAAAAGGACACTCAGACCTCACTTCAGGGTTTAACACAGAGATAAAGGCATTGACTGCAATTGCACCGTGGAGAATTCTCCACTGCATATCTCCAACTCTTTTTTCTAACGGTGGTTTATACAAGATTCTCCATTCGGGCTTAACCTCCCCATCTAATTTTAAAAAAGAACGCCATGGCGTATCCACCTTGTTATTCAATAATTTCTTGTTAAAAACCAGAACACAAGCTTTGTACAAGTTTTTTCCATTAGTTGAAAGAAAATTTAAACAAAATGATTCACCTGTTTTGAAAAAAATCCCCATACAATCATCTAGTTTAGGTAATAAAATAGTATCTGGAAAGGAATCCTCAGCATTAGGAATCCTTGCCCCTGTATGAAAGTCTGTTAGAGATTCCCTTTCCTCAGCTGATAAAACAGACCTCAACTTTGTCAATAATTCATCAACTTTACGAATGGAAAAAAAAACAAAATGTAAAGCAGCTTGCTTGGTGTTCATGAAATTGGGACCAGCCACCTTTACCAAACGACCTAGTGTAGTGGTCTTAGATTTACATAATAAATTACTTAGTCCAGGAAATTTTTGGTCTCTGAAAGAAATGTCCAATCGTCCTCCATGGATTATAGGCTCATTTAACAACCAAAAAAGAGAGTCCGAAGATGATGTCCTCTGATGATCAAAAAGACTCCAGACTCTAAAAAGGTTGCGATAGAACACTGGGACATTGGCAAAGTCCAGTGTTAGAGGGTCCATCAAAAAAAGAGCTCTGTCCAGCTGAAAACCACCCAAACTCTGTAAAATAGCACAGGCAGTAGCTCTCCAGCTGACACGAGTTGATCCAGACAGAAGTTTCTGTATAAATTGCAGACGAAAAGCTGCTGTCCTGCTCTGCAAATTCACTAACCCCTGACCACCTTCCTCTTTAGGCAAATATAAAACACTCTGAGAGACCCAGTGTAACTTATCCCAAAAAAAATCTACTAATAAGGCTTGAACATCTGATAAAAATTTTTGAGGTGGATCAATACAAGCTAACTTGTGCCATAAGGATGAAGCAACCAAATTATTAATAATTAAAATTCGCCCCTTGTAAGACATTTTTGGGGCTAACCACTTCCACTTTGCCAACCGACCTTTAAGTTTGTCAATAACACCATCCCAATTTTTCTGTATGATACTCTCATTACCTAAAAAAATTCCTAAGTACTTTAAACCTTCTGTGTTCAAATGTAACCCTTCAGGGAATTTTAACCTTCCTCTCCTCCATCTTCCACAGACCACTGCTTCACTTTTTTTCCAATTCACCTTAGCAGAAGATAAACCTTTGAAATCATCAAGTAATTTCATTAAAATATCTATATCTCTTTGGCATTTAACCATCACAATCAGATCATCGGCATAGGCTGATAAATGAACAGTGCAATTAGACCCAGCTATTTGTACCCCACTCAGATTACTCCTTATCTGTTGTAGTAGCGGCTCTATGGCTATTGAATAGAGCATTGCTGACAAGGAACATCCTTGTCTTACACCTCTTTCAACCTTGAAAGGAGTGCATAAACCACCGTTAACCTTCAGCAAACTCTCAACATCAGTGTACAGTACTTTTATCATATTCACAAAATCTTGGCAAAAACCAAATGATTCTAATGTTTTCCACGGGTAAATATGCTCGACACGATCAAATGCCTTCTCTTGGTCTAGAGAAACTAGAGCACAATCTAAATCAAATATCTTGGAGACATCTAAAAAATCCCGCAATAAAGAAATGTTATCGAAAATAGACCTGCCAGATACACAATAGCTCTGGTCCGGATGAATGATCTGTCTCATCACCACTGACAATCTTTTTGCCAATAATTTAGAGAGTAGTTTGTAATCTGTACATAAAAGGGACACAGGCCGCCAATTTTTGATCTCTGTCAAGTCTCCTTTCTTTGGGAGAAGTGTAAGGACTGCTCTGCGGCAGCTCAAAGGCAGCCGCCCTTCGATCAAACTCTCACTGAGCACTGCGAGCAAGTCCTCCCCCAACACTGTCCAAAAAGACTTATAAAAATCGACAGGGAGACCGTCAATGCCGGGAGCCTTTCCCGACTCCATACCCATCAGGGCTTCATACAATTCCTCTAGGCACAAGGCCTTGCTGAGTTTCTGGTTGTCTTCTTCGGACACCCCTGACAGGTTTTCCAGAAAACCACTTCCAACAGCAGGCTCTGAGTCACATTCACCTTTGTACAGTTTTTCATAAAAACAAACAGCTCTCTTTCTAATATCAGTGGGATCAGTTAATAAAAAGCCAACTTCAGAACGCAAAGCATGGATTAACCTTTTCTGACCATTCTTTTGCTCTAAATTAAAAAAGAATTTAGTCGGCGCATCCATCTGATCAATTTGCTGAAATCGGGACCGAACCAGAGCTCCTTGTGCTCTTGCCCTTAAAAGATCACTAAGCAAAGTCTTTTTAATTGAAAGAGCTTCCAAGCATCTATTCTCCCCCGTTAATTCAACTGATTCTTGAAGCTTTATCATGGATGTCTCCAAGGTTTTCATATCTCTTAACGTCTGAACAGTGATGTTTCGAGTGTGCTGTTGACAGAATTGTTTAATCTGAGCTTTACCATAATCCCACCACTGTTTCAAGGATTGAAAGTGACTTTTTGTGGCTCTAAAATTAACCCAAAAATAATTAAAGGAATCCACAAAATTCTTATCATACAACAGGGAAGAATTGAAATGCCAGTAGGCACTCTTTGGTTTGATAGAATTTAAAAAAAAGTTACAACACACCATACTATGATCGGAGAAACTTACAGGTACAATAAAGCATTTACTAAAAATACCACATTGATGTTTAAAAGTGTAAAACCTGTCTAATCTTGCTAGAGATAACACATTATCCCGATTATGGGACCAAGTATAATGTCTCTGATTGCCATTGAGATGTCTCCAAATGTCACTCAACTCATGTGTTTTAATCACTTGAATAATTCTCTTACGTGAGGGTTCGTGGGGTTCGATATGATTCCTGTCAAGTTCTCCCTCAGTGCAATTAAAATCTCCTCCTACAAATAACCACTCTTCACTATTACAATTTAGCAAAATTGTATTAAGCTGATTTAAAAACAACATTCTTTCAACTCCTGAAGTTGGAGCATAGACACAAATAAATATGAAGACGTGATTTTCAAAAAAGGCTTTAACCTTCAAAAGCCTACCTTTTATAATTTCACCAATATCATAAGTAACTGGTTTAAAACTTTAAGAAAATAATATAGCAACCCCTCCACTTACAGCAGTGTTATGACTTAAAATTGAGATTCCATCCCATTCTCTTGTCCACTCAGTCACATTATGTACATCACTATGAGTTTCTTGAAGAAAAACAATATCTAGTTTTTTTTTCTCCTTAAAGACCTCATTTATCACTGCTCTTTTCCTAATATGTCTTGCACCATTTACATTCCCAGATGCAACACTGATTTCAGCCATAAAAGGTAAAAAGGAAAGCAGCTAGCTTCACTAAATTCTTATTTTTCAGCACCATCACTCAATTCAGTGTTAATTTTTCTCACTAGTTTTTTCAATCTGTAAATTCCTTTATTGGTAAATGAACCTTCAGCCATCAAATACCGTGTCATTTCAATGAACTGTTTTAACTCAGGAAAATATTCATCCACTCTCACTCCTCTTCTGTTTTTAGTTGCCTTAAGAAACAGTTTAATGTCAACTAGGTCATAACAACGACTCATGTTTTCAATTTGCGATAGCGAAACACTACAGTCCGACTCACTGTCACTCCCTGACTCGCCCTGACTTTCACTTTCGATTTTGTCCATTTTCTTGCCAAATCCTAAATCCCCGGTAATTACACTGCTCTTTCTTTTACGCGGCACCTTAAATATCAACCTCTCTTCACCACTGCCCGTATTCATGCTTGTTTCACCTATTACAGTCTGTTCCCTTCCGATACCGTCCAACGGGACATTTTGGTCTTTAACGGACTGTATAGTCTCCAATTCATTTGGTTTCTCATTGACAGATTCTCTTTCTACGCTTACATCTGGCTGAATGTTTATCGGTTCCTCCACAACTAAACTGTCCTCGGTTTGCTCCGTCACTAGCGCATCCAACTCAGCAAACCCCCCCGCAGCTCCCGCTGGCTCAGGAGGACCAGTCGTGTCGTCCGTAATAATTAGCGTTTCTTTTCTTTTCAGGACAATCCCTGATTAAATGACCCACTTTATTACAGCCAAAACACTTAACTTGACCAGTTGTCACAAATACAACATAATCAAAATCATCAATCCGATATTTAAAAGTAAGATCCAGCTCAACATCGTCTCTCACAATCATATAAACAAATCGTCTAAATGAAACAACATGCTTTAGTAATGGGGATCCGCTTCCAATTGGGATTTTTTTTGATCGGGGATACTAATTTGCCGTGACGAGAAAGAGACTGAATTAACACTTCATCACTGATAAATGGAGGCACATTTGACAGCGTAACTTTTTTAGACGGCATTGCAAGAGGAAGAACATGTATAAACAAACCATCGACAACAATTCCTCGCTCAACTAACTCATCTGCTTTTTCTACTGCATTTAAAAAAATGACAGTAGCACTATTCATTTTTGATGCCGACAGAATGCTTTCATGCCCAACAATTTCTCCTATGGCCAAGCAACAGTCCTCTACTCACAGCCGACACCACCTTCACTGCATGACTACGCGTGAGTGTATTCAACACCCGTGCACCTGGGGCCGCCATGTTTCCTTACAGGTAGCACGCGGCCCAAACGCACCCTCAGCACAGATTAACAAACACTAAAAATAACCCCACAATGAAGAGAAAGAGGAGAAAAAAAGATAAGGAAAGAAAAAGAAAAAAGACACCAAAAAACTATGTGACTTCAAAACAACAAAAGAGTACAGAGGGAAAACTCCACGCACTCACCGCACACTCCCGCACTCACTCCACAAACGCCCACGCATGCGCACGAGAGAGAGAGAGAGAGAGAGAGAGAGAGAGAGAGAGAGAAATTTTAAAATTAAATCTTTTCACTTGTTTTGCCTGTAGCTCGAAATAAGCCCATGCACACTCCGATTGATTTTGCCAACACGACACACACACACACACACACACACACACACACACACACACACACACACACACACACACACACACACACACACATACTGACTGTTTATATCTGACCAATCCCTTGGTAATGGCTAGAAGACACACTCTGCCTTTTATAGGCAGGAATGCAACAACAGAGACACACACATAAGAAAGCTGGCAAAGTGCGTCATTCAGATTAGGAGGAGAGAGAGAGAGAGAGAGAGAGAGAGAGAGAGAGAGAGAGAGAGAGAGAGAGAGAGAGAGAGAGAGAGAGAGAGAGAGAGAGAGAGAGAGAGAGAGAGAGAGAGAGAGAGAGAGAGAGAGACAAAGTGCCAATAGAACAATTAATAAATATAACAGAAAGCTAAAAATCTTGCAATTATTTGTGTTTGTGTTAAAGTTTTATGTAAAATTAACTGAAATTCACACACACAGCATAGAATGAATAAATACATTTATAAACCACCTTTCCCTCCATATATTTATATATAAAGTGTATATATATATATATATATATATATATATATATATATATATATATATTATACTTTATAAGCCAGTCTTTTGTGTGACAGTAGGATACATTTTTTATATTGATTTAAATAAAATTTTTTAAATATAATGTAAAAATTGCAATGGCAGATACACTTGCTCCTTGAAATTTAACAGGAACACAAACACAGGAACAGGTGTTTTCTTCACTACTGTAATATTCAGCTCGTTGTCATGGCAATAAAGTTGACCTGTTTCTGAAGGTGTCTTCCAACTTTTTAGGGATAGTTCACCCAAAACTGTCCACTGACTTCTAATGTATGGACAAAGAAATCTCTAAATATTGTCTTTTATGTTCCACAGAAGAAAGAAAGTTATCCAGCTTTTGGTCGACATGAGGGCATATGTACATTATGTCAGTTTTCATTTTTGAGTGAACCATCTTTTTAATACATTTACATTGAATCATTTAGCAGACGCTTTAATCCAAAGAGATTTACAAATGAGGAGAACAATAGAAGTTAAACTAACAATATTCAAGTGCTGTGAATAATAGAGTGAATAGTAGTTATTTGGTAAAAGAGTATAATGCACATGCATTAGGAACACAAGCAAGACTATGACATTAAACTACTTGATGTTGTTGATCTGTCAGTCTATCGGGGGAATTAATGAGAATAAACCGTGCTTTATACAACCCTCCTCTCCATCGTATGATAAAGTCCTGCTGATACAGAACGCCAGCAGAAGCATCAACGGCACATCAATACATCTTTAATAAAACTCTGTTTACCGTATGTGTTTAATGGAGCGCAAACAGAGCAATTGAGTTTTGAGTTTTATGAGTCAAGAGTTATCTCTAATAAACCAAAATGTCACAGAAAGGAAGGGTGTGTGTGTTACCGGTTTCAAATATATAGTAACAGCAGTAACAAAAAGATTCTTTTTGTTTTACAGGGGTTCACTACTTTCACCTCTTGATGTCAGCCTGGAAAACAGAATCAGTTGATTAGTGAGAGAAAGAGCGAACCGCCATCTTCAGATCCAAATCTCAATATCTTTATTTACAATTGTATCAAATCAGGGTATTAAACAGTAACATTCCCTTAATGTAACCATGTTTCAGTTTATTAATGTCAATTTAAAAATGTCAATAAAGTTTTCTTCATATATCAGTGTTCCTCTTTAAAACTCACATTCACAAAATACTGTCTTTGCAAAAATAAACATCACTCTCTTTAAAGTGCAATAATATCACAAGGATAAATCATGCTTGTAGCTATATAGTTATATATATTTATGGTTATTTGTTTTCTATTAAAATTCAGAAATGCATCATCTCACTAATGCAATTATGTGAATTAAACACTCTCTGGCTGTAAATGAATATTTAAATGACTTCAGAGTCACAACATGAATAATACACATATGGAAAACTGTTCAACTCATTGTTAAACACAGATCAGACAGCCAACTGCTGCTGTAACTTCAGTATTAAATCTCTTTTAAGTTTTAAACAACATATCTCTCTTCTATTAACATTTACAGAATATTTATAACATGTCAGGATACCCAAAAACTCGAAATAAAGCCTTACTAGAGAGTGAGGACACTAATACACCGTCTCCCACATTCAGAGTCTCAATACACTCGCGTGTAACAGCCGCGAGCGCCATTGTTTACACAAGCTTTCTCCCGCGATTATAAACGCGGCTCTCTCACTCGGCTTTACACATCAAACATTCAATAACAAAAGCATCACAGTTATAATACATCTCTTACACTTTAGGAGGAAACAGTCCTTATTGTCTTTTTTTTAATTTACGGAGTACGAACCTGGAAAACAGAATCAGTTGATTAGTGAGAGAAAGAGCGAACCGCCATCTTCTTCTTCTTTTAGTTATCTGGCCGTTTACTCCATAGGAGCATTACCGCCACCTACTGAATATTTTATCCACCTGGGTGATGAATCTGTATTGTTTTATTTTCTTTTCTTTCTTTCACCTTTCCTTCCTTTCCTTTCCTTCCTTAAAAAAAAAAAAAAAAAAAAAAAAAAATTGGAAAGGGGGTGGATACCCCACCCACCCCAAAGGATCAGAGCCCAGGCTTCAGCTAACGCTGCGTGTTCAGCTCCTCCAGCTTCCACACTGGGAACCGCCATCTTCAGATCCAAATCTCAATATGAGAGAAAAGGGAAGCGTCTGTCACTTTAGGCGGCGTGGTGCAACAATACTCGCACTTCGGTTCCGGTTTCTTTGGTTCCCCCCTAATTCATATTGTTCAATACAATAAAAGTTGCGATTCTAATGAATGCTTTCAGATATTATAATGACATATGTATATATCATATAAAATATTAATTGTGTTACCACATAAAGGTGTATCACATGTGCAGTGAAAAGAATGACATTGACTTCATTTATTGAGTGCAGATGTTTAAACTGAACTGCAGGCGGACTGTGAATGAGACGCAGGCTTTTGCATTGAAACACAGCAGGCAAACGCTGCACTACTGTCTCGAGAGTGTTCGTCCCGGCTGTGTGTCGAACTCTGATGTGTGTCAGTTCTACAACAGCAGTGAACAGACTTCATTAACCCTCCAACATCAGGCCTCAAGAACATGTACAATACACAGTCAGCCAGTGGGTTCAGAAACATGAGACATTCAGAAAAATACCAAATTATATAAAACAGTGTATCGCTGTAACTGATGTGACCAGATGTATATATAAAAGTCACAATTATGAAGGGGAGAATGAGAAAAGTGTAAGTCAGAAGCACCAGGAACAAACTGCCCAAAATTTTCTTGCGCTGTAGAGAAGTAAGTGATATTGCGTGTGAAAGACCGCGACAAGTGCCAACAAAACACAGAATGATTATCGGGTAGGGGATTAAACAGCCGATCGATAGGGACAGATGTTTAAACAGCCAAAGAGAGTTAACGTTTGTAAAGTGTATGACTGCAAAGATCAGAGGAAAAAACCAGATGATCACAGAAACAATACAGCAGACTTTTAGTGAATGATGAGATCTGTACCAGATAGGATGAGAAACCAGAAGATATCGTTCAAAAGCAACACATGCCATAAAATACAGACCCACAATCAAACTATACCAATATGCAATTCTGGCATCCCATGACCCTGTGAATGTGTTTGTTAATCTACAAATGATCTGAATGAGATCTGAAAGAATCAAATGAATAACAAACACTGGAGTGGAGCGATGAGATTTGATAAGAGCACACAACGCTAACAGAGTTAAGATCATGATTGGAATCTCAATGGCTGCAATGATCTTGATAATTAATGAGTCTGTAGAATAAAGTTCACTGAGAAATTCCCACATCCGATCGTCTACTCCACTTGATCCGTTGCTGCTGGCGTTTTGTTCTGCCATTGTTTCATGAAATCTTGACAGGCAACACTAAATAACAAACCAGTCATTAGTTTAAAAAACATGCATTCATTTACTATTTACTACTTAAAGATATATGACATAACTTGTTTTCTGTGTGATTGTTGAAATAAAGTTTGCTTGACATGTTCTTTAGAGGAGATGTGTGTAATGTTAGAAAGCTTGAAATACGTGAAATGTAAGATTAAAGTTTGGAAATCCTCCATTTGAACAATATCACAGAAGCAAGAATGCTGTTGTTCTGCATATTCAGTCCAGCACAGCTGCAAGTGTACAATGGTTTATTAAACTAGGAATAAATCTTGAAGAACTTACGTTACTGACAGGATTGTGTGTTTCGTCTGCAGGTCAAAGCAGAAGTTTGTGGAGCAACACACAGACTGACAGATGTTTCACAAGTTTCCACTGCCGTGTTTAAAGAGCTCTTCATTCACTGCACACACTGTAAAAACACACATCTTAAAGCTTGTGGATCTAATGTAGGAAATGCCTGAGATTACAGACAAACTATTTGATCCAACGTGTGCAACTGTAATTACCTTAAAGACACAATTAACTAACAATGGTGGTTTGAGTGAAAAACCAGTGTAACTTTCACAAACGCTTCGGCTCAACTACGACGACTGAAGTAATCTGAGAACGCTTTATATCTGATGCTTTCAGTTTTAAAGTTCACTCAGCGTTTATAACTCTTTTCCCCGCAAGTGTTTTTGCTCATTTTCACTAACGCTTCGGCTCAACATATACATATAATCATAATATATTAAAAGAAAGAATCAACACTCTGCTTTACAAAAAAAAAAAAAAAAAAAAAACATGCATTCCTTTTTTTAACAACACTTGAATGTGGGAAAGTTTAATAATAATAAAAAAAAGAGCAAAAAGCTGAGAAAATCGTGTTTATGTCAGACTTCATCCAGATCATATTCAGAATGATGATCAAACTCAGATGGATTATTTATTGAGTGATGTAATATTCATAGTGTACTCTTCAGTAATACAGGTATAACAGAAATGTTCTACAAAAGTGTATAATATAGCTCTGCCATAGCATTTCACTGATCTTATTATTATGTATTTGGTTCAAGAGATTATATCTGCTGCTGTACTTTTTTAATGTACTCTAGGTATTCATTTGCAATGTACACAAGATAGTATATTAATGTTTTCTTGATTTCAAAGTGTGTGTGTCTTCACATTTATATTTAATTATTTTTGCACTTTTAATATATCATTTTGAATACTGATTAAATCAGCTTTATAATAAACTATTAGTGTAATGCTAATATATTTCTAATGAGCTGAAATGCTATTGAAATGTTTTTGAAGTACATTAAAATTAAGCCTCAAACATATGACTGTTTAATAAATCTGAAAGTATATTTTAAATGAACTGTAAAGAAATACACTTAAATGCACTAAATGTACTTGAAGTGGCTCCATTTTAGCACAATTTAATATATTAAAATATATTGCAAATAACTTAAAATTGATCTTAAGCATATCTTGAAATACAATTAATATACTGTTCAAAATAATACATTTAATACACACTTAGTACAGTATAATTTAAATATATTAAGTATGTCCAAAAAAAAGCACAATTTAAATACATTTCCTTTTCACCTGGGAAACAGATGATGAAGTTTATGAGCTGATCATCATCATCATCAAATGAATATCAAGAACCTGAAATGGAAACTGTTTCCGACAGGACCTTAAAGAAAACTCTGTGGTGAGATCTGGTATTCATCTCATCTCCTGAAGAATCCCTAGTATCGAAGTAGCTACGTAGTCTTCTGCTGTCAGGTCAGATTAAATCCTCACTAGCTTGTTTAGCCTATAGCAGTAAATCTAGGTGTGTGTAGGGTGCAACAATAACTAGGGCTGGTCCGAATACCATTTTTTTGAGCTTCGAAGCTTCGGTAGTTCTCTTACGAGAGTCCTCTCGTACTGCGTTTTTGTAAAAACGCTACGGGAAAAAACTTTTTTCACGAAATACTGAAGCAAAAAATTATCCTTAATTTTCATACATGTAAAGCGTGTTGCAGCAGTACTCAGCTATGGCGAGACGGCTTGCTCGCTCATTGGCTGCTCTGCAGCAACTGCATAAGCCTATCGAGCGAGGCCTGAGGTGACGTCAGGGCTTCGCGCCCTCCTTGCCATTTCCCGCCGAGAAGGGTGTGGCTAACCTCTATATAAGGAGCTCGAAAAGGCTGATTCACTTGATTTTTATCTCTTCAGCGAAGCTCACGCATCGCTGGATCACGAGGAAGCAAGCGTCGTCTGAGGCAAGCACTTCAGCGGGACGAGCCCTCGAAGCCGCTGGCCAACGCCGCCTTCTACTGCCGTACCTGCTGCGCTTTCCGACGCCATATCCTTTCTATTATTTCTACTGTTCTTGTGTGTGTGTGTGTGTGTTCGCCCTGCGACACTCACCCCCTAAAAGAGCTGCGTCTTTTTAAAGATGCCTTCATGCGGCTCGTGCCGAGCCCCACTCACCGAGGGAGACCGCCATGTCATCTGTGTCTCCTGTTTGGGTGAGGACCATGCAGCGCTCGCGCTCGCTGACGGCGGCTGCCCTCACTGCGAGCTTTTGCCGATGGTGACTCTGCGAACTCGCCTGGCATCCTTCTCAGAGCCTGCATTCCCCGCCGCGCTGCCGCGGCGTAAGAAGCGCCGCTCGCAGCGGGTCCCGGAACCCGCTCCAGCCCGACTAAGCTCGCCGGTTCGCCCGTCTGCTTCACCGGCTTCTCCTGAATCACTTCCTGATGCTCAGCGCCCGCAGTCTGCCGCCGCTTCATCAGAGGAAGTCGTTTCCGAGGCCGCGTCGGGGGAGAAGGATTCCTGCTCTCTGCTAGCTTCAGGCAGCGAGGACTGGGCAAGCTCCGAGGATCTCGCGCCTCCTGCCCGCAAGCCCACTACGAGAGCCAACATCGAGAAAGAGCTCATGCGAGTACTCGCGCTGGCCGCGGCGAGCCTCGGCCTCGAGTGGTCTGCACCGGAACTCCCCTCTCGCACCCGGCTGGATGGTAGCTTCCTCCCTGGTGAGCGCACTTCTCCGGAATCAAAGCCCGCTCCTTTTCTTCCTGAGCTTCATGAAGAAGTTGCGAAGGCCTGGAATGCGCCCTACTCTGCGCGAACGCGCTCGTCTGTGTCGCCAGCATTTTCCTCCCTGGATAATGCGAAAGACCGAGGCTACCTTTCACTTCCGCCAGTGGAACAGGCGATAGCGACCCACCTTTGCCCGCCCTCTGCTGGACGGCGGACTAAACCGGTGTTGCCTTCAAAAGCCTGCCGCATGACGTCGACGCTGCTCGCACGAATTTTCTCCGCCGCTGGGCAGGCCGCGTCAGCACTGCACACCATGGCTATGCTGCAGATATTCCAGGGTGATCTCCTCCGTAAGTTGGACGAGATGGGACCTGAAGATATCTGCATCGCGGATTTGAGGAGCGCTTCAGATCTAACACTCCGCGCTACCAAGTCTGCTGCACAAGCCATGGGAAGGTGTATGGCTTCCGCCACTGTTGCTGAGAGGCATCTATGGCTGACGCTCACGGAGATGGCTGATTCCGAGCGCACCGCGTTTCTCGACGCCCCGCTGTCTTCCGCTGGCCTTTTCGGATCTTCTCTCTCCGAGTTTGTGGAGAGATTTACCGAAGCCCAGAAAGCGTCTCAAGCCTTCAAGCACTTCCTCCCGAAGAGCTCTGGTTCTGCAGCGAGTCGTGAAAAACAGACTCCGCGGAGCTCTCAGCCTCAGCCCCCGCCTTCGGCCGCATCTTCACAGCAGCGACAGCAGCGCAGCTCGAGGTCCCGCTCTCGCTCTACCAACCGAGGATTGTGGTATAGCCGGAAGCCCCGAAGAAGTCCTAGCACGCCTAGGAAAGCGCAGGTGTGTGAGTCCCGTTGCGGCTGGTCTCTCACCCAAGCGCGCCACTGTTTCAGTCCCAAGACTTGCGACTGTTCCAGCGTTTTCTGCAAGACGCAAGCCCGCACAGTTGCCCGCTTGCCTGCACACAAAAGCCGTTTTCACGGCTACCCAGATATATCCCGAAAAGAGTGTATTTTCTGGTGTCCCGGCCACGGCCGATGGTGCTATAAACGTAGTGTCGATGCCCACTCCTCAGTGCCATTCCTACACACAAGCACAGCCCTACACTTAGGGCTCGCGCACATAAAATCGACTCAGGTCGATTGCGCTTCCAATATAGTGAAAGTGCCCACTTCCCAGTGCCCACAAACAATATGTCTCACAGACCACAGGCTCTCTGTAAAAACGAGACCTGTGCGCGCTCGCTCTGCTCAGGCAGGCAGCGCGTCCAAAGCAGTGAATGTGCCCGCTTCCCGCCCACATTTACTCGCAGACATGAGTCCCGCGAGACTCTCTCAGCCCTCCCTCACTCAGTTAAGCACTGTAGTAAGGTCGAGGACGAGCACTCTGCCCGCTGTAATAAGCGTGCCCCCCGCCTCGAATGCCACAGGCATAACACCTATGTTATTGCGCCCCGAAGCACCTCTGTCGCATGGCGAACAGAGCGCGCTTCGCATCCAGCCCTTAGCCAGCCATGCAGAAGCATGGGCAGCGCTGCCAGGGGTTTCGGACTGGGTGCTAGGTAGGGGTGTGACGAGACGCTTACTCCACGAGACGAGACGAGACACGAGATTGGGTTCACGAGAACGAGACAAGACGAGATTTTTACACAATTTTTAAGAAATCCTCAATGATGAAATATATGTAACGGAAAGCAGATGATCAGGTCTGCCTTTGTGTTGATTAATCAAATCTAATCAACAAACAAAAGGTACTGATTAACCCCTCAAAACAAAACAACAGTGTTAGCCGATGCTCGGTCAGGTCCCCTGAGTTAATCTCATCAACTCAAGAAGATATTCACACTGAAAAGGAAGGACAAAGTTCGCCACGCGGTTCCACGTGTGCACGACTCTGCATACACACACACAAAACACAGACTCCTTATCATGCCCGACCACTTGTGGTCAAAATGACCTTTTTAAAATGTTTAAAATGTATTTCTTGCTGTGCTTATGATCCTTATACCCGAAATACGATATCTATAAGCTTTATTGATATGTAATCAGTTTAATATGCATGTAATCACGAGAAATCCTGTTTCTTTGTGTTGTTGACTAACAGAATCGTCATTCGCGGTATTGTTTTGTTCAGAAGAACACAACGGTGTTGAATAGTTAGCACAGAATATTAGAGGATGCATTATTTGATTAATACCAGTTTTATAAATGTTTATGAACGAAGTTTATTCCGCCAGCATTAGTTAGAAGAGGCGTGTACCTTTCCAAATGAAAGGACATGACCACAATACGTCCTCCCAGGCGATTGGGTCACGCACGCAAGGGGGCGTGACTTGAGCTCCTTCAAAACACAGCGGGCTCTCTTACCTCTCTCTCTCATCTCGCTCTCATCCTTCCTCCTCTTCTACCGGCGCGACGCTTCCCCGAGGAACATCCCGGAAGGCCTCGGACAAACACATGTTCGAGTCGTAGCAGCCGTTCTTTGCAACTAAGTTATATTTGCCTCTTCCTTCACGGAAGATGAAGACGAACTTTCTCGGTAACGTTACATTTCAGTGAGCCTTTTCAAGCTTCCCGCGACACCGGAAGACGCAGTGGAAACAGGACCTCGTCCGCGCTTTCAGCATCAACCAAACAGAGAACAGACGTGCAAGTATATTTATCTGATAAAAGCTGCTTTTCTGGGGTC
Source organism: Rutilus rutilus (assembly GCF_951802725.1). Taxonomy (NCBI): domain Eukaryota; kingdom Metazoa; phylum Chordata; class Actinopteri; order Cypriniformes; family Leuciscidae; genus Rutilus; species Rutilus rutilus. Next base: position 48,577,875 of record NC_140214.1, read on the forward strand.
CGACTTTTAGGTTTCTGTATGTAACAATTACTAGCTTTTCCCTTCTCTCTATTTCTTTCTTTCTTTCTTTCATTTCATTTTATTCTTATCACGTATGTTAATATTGTGTAAATGTTTGTTTGTGTTTATTGTTTGCATTTTTACGTACGTTTCTAGTCGTAGCTCATATAATCTTTAGTCACATTTATTAAAATCCATTTATACTTTTCACTGTCTCTGTGTTTGAAAACCCACCATTCTAAAGTCAATGAAACAAAAGATCCAGCTACAAGCTCGATATTAGACTACATTCAGTAGTTTTAATTAATAAACTCATAAAGTTTACTGTTCGTGGCCAGAACCTAAACTTTCTTGGAGTTTGTAAAGAGATAACCCTTCTTAACTGTGATAATCTCACCTTTACTCGCTGGACGAATAACGATTAGATCAGTTACAGAACCAGTTAATCTCTATAATTGATAAAATAAATGTACATGCGACTTATGAATTATGACCATGAGGCATAATTATTAATATTTCCAAAATTCCCTATATTCTTGAGCTAATTCAAATTTACCCAAAGTCGTATTCGCTACATTTTGGTGGAGTTATTTTAGGCAGTTTCAAACTTTATTTTGGTGGGCAAAATTCAGTTTCAGTGAATGTGTATTATTGGTATTAATAATTGTAACGTTACACGCGCGTTTTGAATTGTGAGGTAAGTCGCTATAAAGCGAACTCACTCAGCTGACGTTAGGCACAAAGCCAGCTCAGCTCTTCAAATTAACAGTTTCAAAAATGTCTAAGCATTTTTAATCACTGTTAAGTGCTAAAACTGCAGTTCATGATATTACATTTGTCTCTGTAAAGACGAAGCAAAACTCTTTACAGTTAGTTCATGTAATACAATTTAAACCGACTAAATGAAGACGAAAGGATCTCTTTTAGGACGAAGACGTAAATCTGACCTGAGCAGTGACTCAGTTTTTCAGTCGTAATAGGCCTTATTATATACAATACGTTAACGATAAGCTCCTGGTCAGAAATTGGCCTCGCGATCCAATTTCGTAAACCTACGCATTATCATAAAGTGCTATTTTGATTAATGCTTATGGGAGAGGAGCAGATGCAATAATTCCTGTTCCTGTAATGAGCAGATGTTTAATTCCTGTTCATAGCTGTAAGTAAACAGAAGAAAAATTCCTGTTCACAGCTGAAATAAACAGAAGATAATCCCTGTTTATTCAAACCGTTTCATGTATAATGTGTAAGTAAACCGAAGTCTAATGCCTGTTTACTCACAGCTCGATTAATTAAAAACGGAAGTTTTAATGCCTGTTTTATTTAAACCGTTTCATATATAATGTGTAATTAAATAGATGTGTAATTCCTGTTAGTCACATGTTATGAAACTCGTGTAATTTTCCGCATGCAACAGAGCGCGAAATACTCGTGATTTCCACAGATAAAAAAAATCTGCTGTCTAAATTGCTGAATCACGTCACCGACACTAGAGGGCAGCCTCTAGGTGTGTGGCAGTTCTCAAATCACGCGCGCCCCACCGACGTCATCCTGCGCGAGCGCAACTACGCCATCTCGTGGCGTTATAAGATAATACCTGCTTTCAATTTCTTTTTCTCTCTGCATTCATTTTCTCTCTCAAATACTTAACTGCATTCAAGCTTAGCTTATGCTGATATTATTTGGAGTTAGACAATTCCTTTTTCTGTTTTTGACTGTCACACTTTAAGTTAAGTTCGGAAAAAAAAAGAAAACTTTTCAAATTAAAAACTTAGATTTGATTCACTCAGTTCATTGATAGGTCCACCTAGGAAGAAGCACGCCACCGTGTGGCCATCTTGGGTCGACTTATCAATATCTGTTTAACCCCCAGTCTGCAATTGAAGTGTCTCATTGCTACCCTTTTCGTTTGATTATTTTTATAATCAATACTAATAACTTCAGTGTTATTGTAAGGATTATAGGAAGTCATTCTGAATTTCAGTTTAATTAATTTTAGTATTGATACATCACTGTCATCATTCTAATTTTCTTTCCTTCCTTATTGTTATTATTTTGAACCTCCCCTTGCATGCTTAGTTGAATTTCAATTCAAACTAGTTTGAATTTTAATTCAAAATTGTGTCTAATCAGCCAGGGAAGACCACTGAGAAGACATACGGCCCTCACCCTAGTGGCACAAACCCACTGCCGGGGCCTATCCCTCTGCCTGCGTCTCAAGCCTGTGTTGTTATTCACATTTTATTTCATTGATAATTTTCTTTTTTTTTCTCTTCCCTCTTTTCTCCAAAGGGGGGAGGGGGTAGGTTATTCTGATAAATCACCATCAGTTATCATAATTTCCCTTTTGTTGTATCCCTATTTTAGTAAAGCCTTTGCCTCGGACTCCTGCATACATATTTACTCAATTTGATGACACCAGAAAGCCTTAATTTACATTAAGTCTAACATCTTAATCCCTTATTGTGTATCTATTGGCAGAACTCAGTCAGTGTTTATAGGCTTAGGCCTCTTTATTTCTATTTTATACCACTCCCCGTGTTATTGCTTGTGACATTTCATTGCAGACCAATTCACTTCCTTGTGTTTCCCTTTTCTTCCCTACCTTCAACTTTGTTTTTATTTTAATTTGTCTCCATTTCTGTTGTGATTTGTTTCTCTCATTTCACTTACAGACAGAACCTAAGAGAGACCCCAGGAAAGTGAATAGAGTAACGATCAGAGCCGGCGTCATTAGACGACCCCCAGGCTACCGCCTGTCAAAATCTCTATTTTGGGTTTAGCCATACCCACGAAATTGGCTCCGCTAACTGTCGGCATCAGTTAGCCCGAAATTCTCATAAACGGCCTAGCCCGTATGAGTATAGCTCATTTGACCCTAAAACAAACTTGCATTTTGTCTCTTTTTGTGTGTGCTGTGCTTCTCTCGCCAACCGTGAGCCGAGATGTCGAGCTCACCCTGTCCTGCAGTCCGCTGGGACGACCTTGAGGCATGGCTGAGAGACATAACAAAGACCGTGCTGCCCCAGGACTCACATCGCTCGAGCCAAGAGCAACGGGACACAGACCTGAGCCAGTTCGAGTCCCATGATCCAGCCCAGACATACAGCCACGAGCAGCTGTCCAGAATCTTCGGAAACCTCGCACTCAAACTCGTCGTCAAGGCCCGGGTCAGCGAAAGAACCACCCTCGAACTGGAGCAGAAGGTAGCCGCACTACAGCTCCAGGCCACGGAGGCCCTGGAGGACCGAGCACACACACAGAGCCGTCTAGACCAGCTACTCTTCCTGACCGAGGAAGAGGACGAGACGGACACGACGCTGCAACAGGAAGTTGAAAGACTTCAAAATGCCCTAGACGATCTTCATCGACACACAGACCAAAGAGAACAGTTGGAGAGAAAAACCAGAAAAGAACTCAACGAAAGGCTCCAACAGGCTGAAGCTCTCCTTGAGAGAGCAGAGACTAAAATCCATCAGCTCACTCAGCAGAGACACAAGCTCCAAGAGGAACTTGACACTGTTCATGCAGAACTAAAACATGCTTACAGATTGCAGAGTGTCTGGAACGGAGAAACACGCATCACAGAGTTTCTCCCGGTCAGCCAAACACCAAAAGCTGAAGGGGGCGGAGCTGTAAAGGGTCAGACTCCTCTCCAGACGGATTGGGCCCCCAGCAACAGCTCTCCTCCCAAAAGCCTTGACAAGCTAGCCCGCAACATTCCTACGTTCAACCCAGATCCTGCAGGAAACCATGACATTTTTGCTTACTTACAAGACATTGACTTTCACCTGCAAACTGTCCCCAACGTGACAGCTTGGGATGCATTGTATCTGCTACGAATAACTGCAAATAGAGATGTGCGTAAGTTCCTTGATCGCCAACCAAACCCTGTCAAGGCAGATTACAAGCAACTGCGACAAGCTTTGATCCATGAATTCTCTGACCCAGAATCTGACCAAGGGTTTATCACGGCCCTCGACGTGAAACAGGCCCGACTTGAACACCCAAACTCCTATTATGGCCGACTCCGACAAACGTTTTTCGGAGCAACCGACACCCCAGGTATGGAAGAAGATGTGAACTTTAGAACGTTGTTTCTGCGGAATCTACATAGCAGCGTGAGTGGACATCTTGACGTGCTTGTCTGCCCACGAACAATGTCCACTCGAAAACTCAGAGACTTAGTCCACAAGGCTTACACCAAGCAAAGGGCTATAGATGAAAAGACTGTAAAAACACACACAATCTACTCCGTCTCTGAACACTGCTCAGAGCCAGACAGCAGGTGGCAGCACGACTGTGACGGTGCTCATCCAACGCGTCGGACCGACCGCTCAGAAAGATTCTGGAACCAGCATCATCCGCCGTCCAGAACTCCAAGCCCAGACCGTCGAACCTGGAACCACTCTCCCCAGAACACTGGTGAGCCAGAGTCTTCTTACACAACAGATGAAGACAGTGCAGCCACGTCTGACACAGACACAGAAAACGAACACTGACACCTGCTGCTTCAAGGTCCTGGACTGAACTGCAGTTGAGTAACCAGACCAATGTCTGCGCCACACACAGACCAACCACCCTCACGATTGCAGTGACTACACAGCCCAAAACGAACTTTACCAACTACACTGCACGCCTCAGAGCTGCTTACGCTACCTCCGCTGTGTTAAAAAGGTCATGCGGGCCTCTGACGAACAGACTTTTTCTATGCCGCCACTTACCCCTCCACCACCCTCGCAAGCCATCTGAGCTCACTGGCAGCCAGTGCCTCAGACAACTGTCTGCCACCACGCACAAGCTGCGTTCACAGGACTTCAGTACGCATTGTGCACCTGCGCCATCACAGCGCCACAGCTTGTAAGGCCACAGCGCACAAAGGGGGGTCACGCGTGCCGAGAACACATCATGTGCTGAACACCGCAGCACCAAACCCACGCATGGCACACCAAAGCATGTGGCACACCAACCTCAGCGAAGCAACAAGATGCCCTAGCCAACCAAGGACATCCATCGCTGAAGTTTTTCCTCCCTTTCTCTCTCTCTCTCTTTTTCCTCCAACAGGATGCTGTGGTGGTTCGTTAGAAAGCAGCCACAATCGGACATCACCAGATCCGGCATCCGGCATCGCATGGAGAGAGAGCAACCCCGAGTCCTGATTACCAAAGCAGGACTCACACTCCGAAAGTGTACATTCGACTTAAACCCAGCAACGTCGAAAGAGCACATTACCTCAACCTCATGTGAGCTGAGTCATCAGCCTAGCAACCACCTGCCATCTGACCATTGTTACCGTGATGAGTCAACTAGGCCCATACACGCCCTATCAACTCATCAAGGGGGGACTGTAACGGAAAGCAGATGATCAGGTCTGCCTTTGTGTTGATTAATCAAATCTAATCAACAAACAAAAGGTACTGATTAACCCCTCAAAACAAAACAACAGTGTTAGCCGATGCTCGGTCAGGTCCCCTGAGTTAATCTCATCAACTCAAGAAGATATTCACACTGAAAAGGAAGGACAAAGTTCGCCACGCGGTTCCACGTGTGCACGACTCTGCATACACACACACAAAACACAGACTCCTTATCATGCCCGACCACTTGTGGTCAAAATGACCTTTTTAAAATGTTTAAAATGTATTTCTTGCTGTGCTTATGATCCTTATACCCGAAATACGATATCTATAAGCTTTATTGATATGTAATCAGTTTAATATGCATGTAATCACGAGAAATCCTGTTTCTTTGTGTTGTTGACTAACAGAATCGTCATTCGCGGTATTGTTTTGTTCAGAAGAACACAACGGTGTTGAATAGTTAGCACAGAATATTAGAGGATGCATTATTTGATTAATACCAGTTTTATAAATGTTTATGAACGAAGTTTATTCCGCCAGCATTAGTTAGAAGAGGCGTGTACCTTTCCAAATGAAAGGACATGACCACAATACGTCCTCCCAGGCGATTGGGTCACGCACGCAAGGGGGCGTGACTTGAGCTCCTTCAAAACACAGCGGGCTCTCTTACCTCTCTCTCTCATCTCGCTCTCATCCTTCCTCCTCTTCTACCGGCGCGACGCTTCCCCGAGGAACATCCCGGAAGGCCTCGGACAAACACATGTTCGAGTCGTAGCAGCCGTTCTTTGCAACTAAGTTATATTTGCCTCTTCCTTCACGGAAGATGAAGACGAACTTTCTCGGTAACGTTACATTTCAGTGAGCCTTTTCAAGCTTCCCGCGACACCGGAAGACGCAGTGGAAACAGGACCTCGTCCGCGCTTTCAGCATCAACCAAACAGAGAACAGACGTGCAAGTATATTTATCTGATAAAAGCTGCTTTTCTGGGGTCCGACTTTTAGGTTTCTGTATGTAACAATTACTAGCTTTTCCCTTCTCTCTATTTCTTTCTTTCTTTCTTTCATTTCATTTTATTCTTATCACGTATGTTAATATTGTGTAAATGTTTGTTTGTGTTTATTGTTTGCATTTTTACGTACGTTTCTAGTCGTAGCTCATATAATCTTTAGTCACATTTATTAAAATCCATTTATACTTTTCACTGTCTCTGTGTTTGAAAACCCACCATTCTAAAGTCAATGAAACAAAAGATCCAGCTACAAGCTCGATATTAGACTACATTCAGTAGTTTTAATTAATAAACTCATAAAGTTTACTGTTCGTGGCCAGAACCTAAACTTTCTTGGAGTTTGTAAAGAGATAACCCTTCTTAACTGTGATAATCTCACCTTTACTCGCTGGACGAATAACGATTAGATCAGTTACAGAACCAGTTAATCTCTATAATTGATAAAATAAATGTACATGCGACTTATGAATTATGACCATGAGGCATAATTATTAATATTTCCAAAATTCCCTATATTCTTGAGCTAATTCAAATTTACCCAAAGTCGTATTCGCTACATATATGAATGGAAAATAGTCTTTTATTCAACTGAAAATCACAAAATGCAAAACAATTTAGGTTCATTTTGAAATCAACTTGTAATGAATGTTATTTTACTTCTATTTTAATGAATTCTATGCAGTAAAGGACATGCAAACACTGCAAAATGTTTTGCTATAAACTCTACTGTCTGGCTTCTCCCCTGTACGATTTCACATGAGAAATCTAACTCCTTTCCACAAATCGAACATAAAGAAAAATAAAACAGTATAAATAAAATAAATATAAATAACTGAAATTACACTTTAAATGCAAACAGTAAGTGTGTATCCATAATCAAAGTACTGCTCTCTCAAAACTACAAGTTCAAACAGAAACAAATTTTTTTTTTCAAGCATGAAAAAGAGATAAAATTAACTACACAGAACAGACTAAGATTTTGGTCATGTTCTTTTTCAAGAATATAAGCATGTCGACGATTTCTGGCAGCATTTGAGACCTTTGGGCAGTAGCTAACTAGGGCTGCACGATATGAGGAAAAGCTGCGATGTGCGATAACATTGTTTAATATTGCGATGTCGATATGACTTGTGATATGTGAATGTTAGCTATACTGTTCCCATGTCTTAGTGCTTTAATAGGTTCTTTGCGCGATAGGTCAAATGTTTATTACCTGCCTGGTTCAGATTACACTATTTTAGCGCGATTTTGGCACGATCCGTTTCGTGGAGATTCGTAAAGGACAACGGGCGTCGGGACGCAAGATTCGATCGTTTCATTTCGAATAGTGTGTCATAGTGGACGACAACCTACGCGTCTGCGATGCTCCAGGACATCATGACAGAAAGACTAGCATGTTTAACTTTAACGGTCCTCCACGACGGGTTGAGTGTGAGCGAGAGTGAGTGTGCGTGAGTGAGTGAGAGTGCGAGCAACAGTGAGTGTGCGTGTGTGCGCCCGCCAGTGAGCGTGTGTGTGTGCGCGGAGTGTGTGTGTGATTGGCCCGGCACACAAATGATTTAAAAGTGGCAGGGGCATCTTCAATAGGCTACTAATTTCACCCTCACGCTCCATCACACTGACATCACAACAACTCACGAGACAAAGTTTTACCTCGACGAGAAATCTCGTCGCGTTTTAATCTCGTCACACCCCTAGTGCTAGGCATTATAAAGAGAGGCTTCTCGCTACAGTTTTGTCGACGCCCTCCCCGCTTCACAGCGCGCGTCGAAACTACAGTGATTTTAGAAGTAGCACATCTACTTCGCGCCGAAATATCAAAACTGATAAGCAAAGGGGCGATAGAGCATGTACCCCAAGCTCAAAGCGAAGGGGGGCTATACAGCAGATACTTTCTAGTCCCCAAAAAGGACGGTGGTATCAGACCCATACTGGATCTAAGACGGCTGAACAAAGCATTAGTGAAACGCAGTTTCAAAATGCTCACGACCAGGAAAATCCTCGCGCATGTTCTCCGAGGAGACTGGTTTATGTCAATAGATCTGAAGGACGCGTATTTTCAAATACAGATAGCGTCACATCACAGGCGATACTTGAGATTCGCCTTCGAGGGTCAGACATACCAGTATACAGTCCTGCCGTTCGGCTTGTCCCTGGCACCTCGTACATTTACGAAATGCATGGACGCAGCGCTCGCCCCTCTCAGACTCAGAGGCATGCGAGTGCTGAACTATTTGGACGACTGGCTGATCCTAGCTCAATCACGATCACAGCTCGTGGAGCACAGAACCATTTTACTCGATCACCTCGAGAATCTTGGTATCACGGTCAATTGGACGAAGAGTTCACTGAACCCCAGTCAAACGATTTCGTTTCTGGGTACCATTCTGAACTCACAGTCTATGACAGCGCGGCTGTCGCCACAGCGCGTGCTGCACATTCAGCGCGCGGCGAGATCCTTCCGCTGCGGCGCGACTACCCCGCTCAGGACGTTTCAAAGGATGCTAGGTCTCGTGGCCTCAGCATCACCAGTTCTTCAGCTGGGCTTGCTCCGCATGCGCCCTCTGCAGTTCTGGTTGAAAGCGCGAGTACCGCGCGGAGCTTGGGTGTCCGGCCGGTTACGTCTCAAGGTCAATCAGAGCTGTGTGACAGCCCTGATACCTTGGTTGGCGGACGACTGGTACCGATCAGGTGTAAGCCTGGGGACTTCCTCGGGAGTGAGGATGGTGTCGACACGGCCGTGGTGTCCTATATAAATCGCCAGGGCGGTCTGAGATCCACATCCCTGTACAGGCTGGTGAAACGCCTCCTAATATGGGCTCAGCACAATTTGCGCTCGCTGAGAGCAGTGCATGTGCCTGGGCTCCAGAATGTGGGCCCAGACAGACTGTCCAGGAACAACATTCCCCTGGGCGAATGGTCTCTACACCCACAAACAGTTCCGGCTGTTGTGGGAGAGATTCGGCAGAGCGGAGGTGGACCTATTCGCGTCCCGCGAAAACGCTCATTGCCCCGTGTTCTTTTCCAAGAACAACAGCACGCTGTCCCAGATGTGGCCACGCTGCCCGCTATATGCTTTTCCCCCCGTCTCCCTCCTGCCACAGGTGTTAGAGCGGGTCAGGGAAACAGAATGCCCAGTGCTGCTTGTAGCACCGTTCTGGAAGAACCAAGCATGGTTTCCAGTCCTGATGCAGCTAGCAGACATCGCTCCATGGCCAGTGCCATTGAGGAGAGATCTCCTCTCGCAGGCCAGGGGCTCGATTTGGCACCCACACCCGGAGCTGTGGTCCCTTCATGTGTGGGCGCTCAATGGATATCCGTTGACCTCGCAGAGGGAGTGATAAATACCATCACTCAGGCCAGAGCACCGTCGACTCGGCGGCTTTATGCCTCAAAGTGGTCGGTCTTCTCCGGCTGGTGTGCAGCTCGGAGCCTATCACCTCTCGATTGTGAGGTGATGGAGGTTCTCTCCTTCCTACAGGAGCTGTTGGATAAGGGCAGATCCCCTTCCACGCTCAAAGTTTATGTGGCGGCTATTACAGCGTTCTCTGGAACAACGCTGGGTCAGTCACTAGGAAGGAACGATTTAGTCATCCGCTTCCTCAGGGGAGCTAGGAGGCTGAATCCACCCAGACCTCCTGCAGTCCCTATGTGGGACCTTTCTACGGTTTTGGCGGCCATGAAAGGTGCCCCTTTCGAGCCTATCCAGTCTATTAGCCTCAAACATTTGTCTTTCAAAACAGTGTTTTTGATGGCTCTCGCTTCGGTGAAGCGCATAGGCGACCTGCACGCGCTCTCCGTGAGCCCAGCGTGCTTAGAGTTTGGACCTAATGACTCTAAAGTCATACTCAAACATAAGCATGGCTATGTGCCAAAGTCCCTCAACACGCCGTTTCGGGCTCAGGTTATCTCCCTGTCTGCCCTGCCGGGATCAAGTGAGGAAGGGGACTCAAGTTTTCCTTTGCCCCATTAGGGCTTTAAGAGCTTACGTGTCCCGCTCTGCTGTCTTCAGACAGACTGAGCAGCTCTTTGTCTCGTTCAGTGGACGTTCCAAGGGAATGGCTGTTTCGAAACAGAGCTTATCCAGATGGATAGTTGACGCCATAGCGCTGGCTTATACTGTCAAGGGCCTCCAGTGCCCGTTGGGAGTTAGAGCGCACTCCACGAGGGGTGTTGCCTCCCCGTGGGCTTGGTCCAGCGGGATTTCCTTACAGGATATATGTACGGCGGCAGGCTGGGCCTCGCCGTCTACATTTATTAGGTTTTACAACCTAGAGGTTCCCGCCTTGCAGGCTAAGCTACTATCGGTGTAGTCGATTCAGCTGTCTAACTAGAACACTGAAATCGCATGCGCAACGCGCTACCGACTGTCTTATGGGCAGAATTGTGTAAGACCCACATTTCCCACATTTAGTTCAGGTTCCCCCACCCTGTCTATGTGATGTCATATTCGCGTCTGCTGACGCGACCATATAAGGACGGAGGGAATCCCCTCTTGTCTCTAGACTCTCTCTGTGAGGTCATGTTTTACGTCTGCGGACGCTAAAGTATAGGGAATTAAGGTCCCCCTACCCTTATTCCCAGACTCTTTGTGAGTCTATCTGGTGGTTATGCACTGTACACCTGGTTTAGCTTCCAGTGATCGGTGTCTTTATCCCAGCACGCACGGCGTTTTACAAGGGGTTCCTGTAGCGTTTTTACAAAAACGCAGTACGAGAGGACTCTCGTAAGAGAACGTACTCGGTTACTTACGTAACCTCGGTTCTCTCTAGAAGAGGGAACGAGTACTGCGTTCTCTGCCGTGCGTACGGTTCACTCTGGTTCGCTTCGGCGATGAAAATCAAGTGAATCAGCCTTTTCGTCTCGGCGGGAAATGGCGCCCTCATTGGCCTGACGTCACCTCTGGCCTCGCTCGATAGGCTTATGCAGTTGCTGCAGAGCAGCCAATGAGCGAGCAAGCCGTCTCGCCATAGCTGAGTACTGCTGCAACACGCTTTACATGTATGAAAATTAAGGATAATTTTTTGCTTCAGTATTTCGTGAAAAAAGAGTTTTTTCCCGTAGCGTTTTTACAAAAACGCAGTACTCGTTCCCTCTTCTAGAGAGAACCGAGGTTACGTTAGTAACCGAGTACGTTAATAAACGTTTAGTAAACTAGAACAGCACGAGCGGGAAGCGGCGCACCTCACGCGGGCAGGGCTTATGGACACTGCACTAGTGATATAAAATGCACACACACACGTCTGTTAAATTAAGTAATACTTTTAGGAATAGTCTTCCTGATACTGTTCGTTGCTCAGACTCGCTCTCCCAGTTTAAAACTAGATTAAAGTCGCATCTCTTCAGCCAGGCATTCATATAATATTTTTAATCTTACAGTTCAAATTACAATCCGGCCTCTAGTTCATAAACGCCAGAGGAGAACTGGCCCCCGACTGAGCCTGGGTTCTCCCAATGTTTTTTTTTCTCCATTAGGTCACCTGATGGAGTTTTCCGGTTCCTTGCCACTGTTGCCTTTGGCTTGCTCAGTTGGGGATATTTTGGGGATATTTAATTTTAATTTTATCAATCAATAAATTCCACTAGAAACAAACCTTGTTGTATTATTTTAATTTAATACTGTGAAGCTGCTTTGATACAATCTGTTTTGTGAAAAGCGCTATACAAATATACTTGACTTGAATATACTTGACTTTTAAGGTAGTGTAATATTTTTTCTGATTAACAAATTACTGACACAGTAAAGGGCAGATTTAAATAAAGAAAAACGAAATTTATAAAGAAAAAACAAAATTAAAATAAAGAAAAAAACGAAATAAAAAGAGAAATTTAAAGAAAAACAATTTAAATAAAGAAAAACGAAAGTAAGTTAAATTAAAACCGAGATTAATTTAGATTGCTAATAACGGTAAAAAGGCTAATACATTTTGTTTCTATTATTCTATTTTCCACAATGTCAAAGCAACGCAGCTTAACCCAAAACACAAGCTCAGGCATGCACTTCTGTCCACACACACTCCGCTGTTCTCATGCACTTCTGTCCACACACACTCCGCTGTTCAGCTCTTCTGTCCACACACACTCCGCTGTTCAGCTCTTCTGTCCACACACACTCCGCTGTTCTGCTCTTCTGTCCACACACACTCCGCTGTTCTGCACTTCTGTCCACACACACTCCGCTGTTCTGCTCTTCTGTCCACACACACTCCTCTGTTCTGCTCTTCTGTCCACACACACACACTCCACTGTTCTGCACTTCTGTCCACACACACTCCGCTGTTCAGCTCTTCTGTCCACACACACTCCGCTGTTCTGCTCTTCTGTCCACACACACACACACACACACTCCACTGTTCTGCACTTCTGTCCACACACACTCCACTGTTCAGCTCTTCTGTCCACACACACACACACACTCCACTGTTCTGCTCTTCTGTCCACACACACTGCACTGTTCTGCTCTTCTGTCCACACACACTCCGCTATTCAGCTCTTCTGTCCACACACACACACACACTCCACTGTTCTGCTCTTCTGTCCACACACACTCCACTGTTCAGCTCTTCTGTCCACACACACACACACACTCCACTGTTCTGCACTTCTGTCCACACACACTCCACTGTTCAGCTCTTCTGTCCACACACACTCCACTGTTCTGCTCTTCTGTCCACACACACTCCACTGTTCTGCTCTTCTGTCCACACACACACACACACACTCCGCTGTTCTGCTCTTCTGTCCACACACACTCCGCTGTTCTGCTCTTCTGTCCACACACACTCCGCTGTTCAGCTCTTCTGTCCACACACACACACACACTCCACTGTTCTGCTCTTCTGTCCACACACACTCCGCTGTTCAGCTCTTCTGTCCACACACACACACACACTCCACTGTTCTGCTCTTCTGTCCACACACACACACACACACACTCCACTGTTCTGCTCTTCTGTCCACACACACACACACACACTCCACTGTTCTGCTCTTCTGTCCACACACACTCCGCTGTTCAGCTCTTCTGTCCACACACACACACACACTCCGCTGTTCTGCTCTTCTGTCCACACACACTCCACTGTTCTGCTCTTCTGTCCACACACACACACACTCCACTGTTCTGCTCTTCTGTCCACACACACTCCGCTGTTCAGCTCTTCTGTCCACACACACTCCACTGTTCTGCTCTTCTGTCCACACACACTCCACTGTTCTGCTCTTCTGTCCACACACACTCCACTGTTCTGCACTTCTGTCCACACACACTCCACTGTTCTGCACTTCTGTCCACACACACTCCACTGTTCTGCTCTTCTGTCCACACACACTCCGCTGTTCTGCTCTTCTGTCCACACACAGTCCGCTGTTCAGCTCTTCTGTCCACACACACACACACACACTCCACTGTTCTGCTCTTCTGTCCACACACACTGCACTGTTCTGCTCTTCTGTCCACACACACTCCGCTGTTCAGCTCTTCTGTCCACACACACACACACACTCCGCTGTTCTGCTCTTCTGTCCACACACACTCCGCTGTTCTGCTCTTCTGTCCACACACACTCCGCTGTTCAGCTCTTCTGTCCACACACACACACACACTCCACTGTTCTGCTCTTCTGTCCACACACACTCCACTGTTCTGCACTTCTGTCCACACACACTCCACTGTTCTGCACTTCTGTCCACACACACTCCACTGTTCTGCTCTTCTGTCCACACACACTCCGCTGTTCTGCTCTTCTGTCCACACACACTCCGCTGTTCAGCTCTTCTGTCCACACACACACACACACTCCACTGTTCTGCTCTTCTGTCCACACACACTCCGCTGTTCAGCTCTTCTGTCCACACACACACACACACTCCACTGTTCTGCTCTTCTGTCCACACACACACACACACTCCACTGTTCTGCTCTTCTGTCCACACACACACACACACTCCACTGTTCTGCTCTTCTGTCCACACACACTCCGCTGTTCAGCTCTTCTGTCCACACACACACACACTCCGCTGTTCTGCTCTTCTGTCCACACACACTCCACTGTTCTGCTCTTCTGTCCACACACACTCCACTGTTCTGCTCTTCTGTCCACACACACTCCGCTGTTCTGCTCTTCTGTCCACACACACTCCACTGTTCTGCTCTTCTGTCCACACACACTCCGCTGTTCTGCTCTTCTGTCCACACACACTCCACTGTTCTGCACTTCTGTCCACACACACTCCACTGTTCTGCACTTCTGTCCATACACACTCCACTGTTCTGCACTTCTGTCCACACACACACACACTCCACTGTTCTGCACTTCTGTCCACACACACTCCACTGTTCTGCTCTTCTGTCCACACACACACACACACTCCACTGTTCTGCTCTTCTGTCCACACACACTCCACTGTTCTGCACTTCTGTCCACACACACTCCACTGTTCTGCACTTCTGTCCACACACACTCCACTGTTCAGATCTTCTGTCCACACACACACACACTCCGCTGTTCTGCTCTTCTGTCCACACACACTCCACTGTTCTGCACTTCTGTCCACACACACACTCCGCTGTTCTGCTCTTCTGTCCACACACACACACTCCACTGTTCTGCTCTTCTGTCCACACACACTCCGCTGTTCAGCTCTTCTGTCCACACACACACACACTCCGCTGTTCTGCTCTTCTGTCCACACACACTCCGCTGTTCTGCTCTTCTGTCCACACACACTCCGCTGTTCAGCTCTTCTGTCCACACACACACACACACACTCCACTGTTCTGCTCTTCTGTCCACACACACTCCGCTGTTCTGCTCTTCTGTCCCTACACACACTCAGCTGTTCTGCTCTTCTGTCCACACACACTCCACTGTTCTGCTCTTCTGTCCACACACACTCCACTGTTCTGCTCTTCTGTCCACACACACTCCGCTGTTCTGCACTTCTGTCCACACACACTCCGCTGTTCTGCTCTTCTGTCCACACACACTCCGCTGTTCTGCTCTTCTGTCCACACACACTCCTCTGTTCTGCTCTTCTGTCCACACACACTCCGCTGTTCTGCTCTTCTGTCCACACACACTCCGCTGTTCTGCTCTTCTGTCCACACACACTCCTCTGTTCTGCTCTTCTGTCCACACACACACACACACACTCCGCTGTTCTGCTCTTCTGTCCACACACACACACACTCCTCTGTTCTGCTCTTCTGTCCACACACACACACTCCACTGTTCTGCTCTTCTGTCCACACACACTCCACTGTTCTGCTCTTCTGTCCACACACACTCCACTGTTCTGCTCTTCTGTCCACACACACTCCGCTGTTCTGCACTTCTGTCCACACACACTCCGCTGTTCTGCTCTTCTGTCCACACACACTCCGCTGTTCTGCACTTCTGTCCACACACACTCCGCTGTTCTGCTCTTCTGTCCACACACACTCCACTGTTCTGCTCTTCTGTCCACACACACTCCGCTGTTCTGCACTTCTGTCCACACACACTCCGCTGTTCTGCTCTTCTGTCCACACACACTCCGCTGTTCAGCTCTTCTGTCCACACACACACACACACTCCGCTGTTCTGCTCTTCTGTCCACACACACTCCGCTGTTCTGCTCTTCTGTCCACACACACTCCTCTGTTCTGCTCTTCTGTCTACACACACTCCTCTGTTCTGCTCTTCTGTACACACACACTCCGCTGTTCTGCTCTTCTGTCTACACACACTCCGCTGTTCTGCTCTTCTGTCCACACACACTCCTCTGTTCTGCACTTCTGTCCACACACACTCCGCTGTTCTGCTCTTCTGTCCACACACACTCCGCTGTTCTGCTCTTCTGTCCACACACACACACACACTCCACTGTTCTGCACTTCTGTCCACACACACTCCGCTGTTCTGCTCTTCTGTCCACACACACACACACCGCTGTTCTGCACTTCTGTCCACACACTCCACTGTTCTGCACTTCTGTCCACACACACTCCGCTGTTCTGCTCTTCTGTCCACACACACACACACCGCTGTTCTGCACTTCTGTCCACACACTCCACTGTTCTGCTCTTCTGTCCACACACACACACACTCCACTGTTCTGCTCTTCTGTCCACACACACTCCACTGTTCTGCTCTTCTGTCCACACACACTCCGCTGTTCTGCTCTTCTGTCCTCACACACTCCGCTGTTCTGCTCTTCTGTCCACACACACACACACACTCCGCTGTTCTGCACTTCTGTCCACACACACTCCGCTGTTCTAGTCAGAGAACACTCCCGTTGCTGGAACCACACTGGCTGCGTGGCGTTTGCGTGGCGTTCTGGTGCATATTTCGTTCTGTATTGACAGGTGCAGTATTTGAAAATCGATAATATTTTTTTTAATTACATTTATATTTGCATTTATGTAAAAACCTAGACACTTTTAAACATCAAAATGACATTTATTAATATGTATATTAGTGTCAAAATGGCATATAAACACATCTTTTCCTATTCAGTTTTGCATGGACACGCTTCCAAGACGCTTGCGTGTCGCGTGAAAAATAGGCGTCGGTTCTATTTCTAGTATGCACGCGTTTTCCGCGTGGCTCGAGCAGTGTGCAAACTCCAACCTGTTACGAAATAAAAACAGACACGCCAGTGTGTTGCCGGCCGTGCGAATGAGAACCGTTTCGCGGGGATCCCAGGTGTGCAAAAAAAAAAAAAAAAAAAACACAAATAATGTCAAATTTTCAAATCGAATACCAACCCACCGACCGAATATTCCAATATTCGGGTCCAGCCCTACAATCATTGTAACTAATTCTCAGAAGAGAGTAAATAAGGTAATTACTCCGGAGCTTTATTTTATTAGTCTCCTAATGTAATGAGTCCTTTATTTCCGCCTCCATAGTGGAACCTTAATTTCGCATCTAGAAAGGTGGGAAAGACGCACACACGGAAGAAAAGGGGACAAATCTCATGTCAAACACTCGTGTTCTAAAGAAAAGGATAATTAAGCACCTAGCTGGAACGGGAACAAGGTATTGTGTTTGGTTTGTTTAATGTTTATGTGCATTAATATGTAGGTTAACTTATTCAACTTGAAGAAGTGTTTAAATGTGTTATCATGTGAAGTTATGTTAACATAAGCTTTTTAGCATTGTTAATACTGACAGAGGTAACGTCACAAAAGGGTTTTTATAAATGGCTATTTGTAATGTTGTTATATATATATATATATATATATATATATATATATATATATATATATATATATATATACTGTTTAATGTGGCCTCTGGCTAAAGTTTTGGTTCGTAAGAGCTAATTTTATGTTATTTATCTGTCCTGTAGAAAAAGGTGTAAGAAAATAAAGGCTTTTTGAAATACAAGTACGCTTCACCATTGTCTGGCTGGGGTTTTGCTATAATCATAGACAACTAGGCCTATTGATCAAACTCATGCTTACCCTCCAGCAGAATCTCTCCTGGATCCTTCGTTGTCCTTGGTCTTGCAAGATATACTATAATGCTCTTTCTATTACTTATTGAACTGTTTTTGTAAGCTGAAGTAAAAACTGAACAGTGTTTGTCTTTATAAAATAAAAATGTATTTGAACAAACGATAAAAATACTGGTTACACAATGATTAATATTTGTAGCAAATCATCAAGAGGTTACAGGTTATAATATTTCAGCTTATCCAATCTCCACAGGGCAGTCCTGTATGAGTGGAGAATTACACAGGCTATTTACCTTGTAAGCAGTTCAAGCAATAGATGTAAAAAATAACTTGTCCTCATCTGAGCTATTCAAGTTAAGATAATACAGCAGAGCAATTTAAGCAAAAAATAATTTCAGTTAATAAACTGAGCTAGGAGAGAGCTGATTTCTGCCCAGGGATGCACACGACATCAAAATAAAAAATGCAACAACTAACAGTCAAAAAGCAGTCATATTTATACAGAACTGGGTTACATTGTTCCTGTGGAGTTTCTTGGGTTTTTACCAGAGGAACTAAAGCATGTGAAATCAACCTTTTATTGCCCCAGTCAAGGAGATTTCTGATGTCGACATCGTTCCCCATATGTGGGCATTCTTCCGTCCTTTCCGTCTTCTGTGCTTCAGGCCTCTGTGTAAGTGTGTGTGTGTGTGTGTGTGTGTGTGTGTGTGTGTGTGTGTGTGTTTATCTGGAAGTGTATTTGTAGGTTCATAATATCTTCCCTGCAACTTCCAAACCTGCATTAAACAATTCCATCTTAATTTCTTTAATTTCTTCTACACATAATCAAGCACACTAGAGGGTCAACAAGCTGAACAACATGTGCTAACGTTTGAATAAAGGCTGAAACACAATGACACAATAATTCCCACATGAGACGACATGATCTTACCGGGAATCAGACTGAAGACTGAAGACGCTGCTCATCAGGAGATGATGGTGTTTATGAGCTGCTCAGCTATAGCCTGAATTAACTCCAGAAACAACAAACAAAGATGCATTAAACATCATTAACAGTTAATGCACATGCAACCGCATCAGCACTCAGCAAACCAAACCAAACTCCACAATATAAAACCATTTAAAAAAAGACACAAGTGTTATAGAAAGGAGAATGTGAACAGCCAGAAATACAGTGATATAATACTAAGATTCTTTATCAAATTATGATTATGCATTAAGCAATCATGCATAATAATGCAGTACTGAGTGGTGTCACTAGCGTTGTCACAGCAGACCGGGTGAGTGGGTCACATTTGTTAATCAAGGCAGACTTGAAACTGACATCATTCTCAGTAATATCAGGATTGCCACTGAACGTTTTAAACATCTCCAATAATCGTTCTGAAAATGCTGCTGGATGCTCCCCTTTCCTCATGTGCATCTCAGATATTTCATCCCAATTAACTGACATCACACCTAAGACTTCAAGCAGTGCCTTTTTCCTCTCTGACTTATTAGCATTTCTGTCCTTTACTTTCTGAGTTAAGGCTCCAGACAAAGTGTCAGGCAAGCACATTCTTAACTAAACACATGCATCACCATCTGTTAAATTGTAAACTTCAGCATATTCCTCCAAGTTTTTCAGAAAATCTAATGGATCTTGTTTGTCACGATCAAATTTACCAATATTCTTGATCACAGTTTCTAGTTCAGTTGGATTAAATCCTCGGACTATGGTAGAAGTCATTGGTTCTTCCCTTCCTTCACTAGCACGCATAGTCTTAGTAGTATGAACTGGTGCCATGGGGAATCTGACTCTACAGTCAGAGTATTGGCTACTGAATGACTGAGAATCTTTTTCCCAAACCTCAGTCCTGTCTTCCTGCAAATCTGGCATTTCTGGAACTGGGTTACACAATGTGACACTTAACAATGTCTTACCCGGTTTTTCTCAGTTGTGCCATTCTTTATCATAAACTGACAAGCCGCCTTCGCCTCCAAATTGTTGGACAAGGTTTCCACTGATGATTTAAGCATACTATTGTTAGTTCTAAGAAGTGCGATCTCATTCTGCATCTTGACCTTTTCTTCTTTCCATATCGTTTCACTAGCCAGGTATTTTTTTGTAGAAATTACCCCAACACCCAACAACTCTCTCCTCCTAGTTACTTTGTATGAAGCAAAAAGTGCTTGAAGCGCATTAGCAATTTTCCCATTTTTGTTCTTAGGCATTTCAGCTCCAGTACTTCGGACACAAATGATCAAAATAGCCACACTACTTGAGGCTTCTAAACTTAACCACAACCACAATCCATTGGGCCTTAAATTTCGTTACGCAAAACAGTTAAGAAATGCAACACTGCCACAGTACGTCGGGCAAAACCACACTGCTTCGGGTTCTTGTTTTAAACTTCACAGAGTCACGGCGCGTCTGACTCACTAGCCTACACTTTAACACACAATAGTTGTGAAATAATTCTGTGACCACACTGCGTCAGGTCTATTCAATTACTTTAGAATTTCCTCAGAACAACTTCACAATCGGTTTCAAGTATGCTAGAAACACACATTTGTTTCAGTTACTTTAGAAACAAGTTAACAACCAATCTAATATAACTCTGCCACCACACTACTTCGGGTTGATTCAATTACTTTAGAATCTTAACAGAATTATAAGAAACCAACCAAGTTTCAGTTACTTTAGAAACTTTACACTTAAGCACTTTGTTTCAATTACTTTAGAAACAACAATTCCAATACAACTGTGCCACCACACTGCTTCGGGCTGATTCAGGTCCGTTAGAATCTTAAACAAAATCGTACGGAATAGGCTTAACAACTCTGAATAAACCAAATCCTCTTCTGTCCTTAAAATTGTCCTTTCTAGATTTTTTTAAACGAGGGGGTTCCCTGACAAAAAACAGCATAAATGAAAGAAAACAGCTTTTTCTTACCTTTCCCCATTTTTTTCTTGGAAATTCCTCGCTGGGTGGCTCGCCAATGTAAGAAAAAATGATGTGGACGTCGAAGATCTCAAAAATGAAGTTTATTACAGCATAGCGGTGGCAAGGTACACAAAGCACCTTGGGTTCACCGGCGTCAGAATGAACCCAGAACATCCAAATCTTACACCTTTTATCCTGTTACAGTTTACAACTCTTAATGTAAATTAAGTTGCCCTTGTTGTAACAGCTGTGGTCTGTATGTTAATGAAGTTGAGACACCCCATTGTCTGAGAAGGTTCTCTGTGTCCCACACCCATTCCCATTCTACAATTGACTACCATTTGCTCAGGATGTGATCAACCCAAATGGTCAAGAAACAATATAACTTGACTGCCTTAATCTCTATGATAATTAAGCCATTTTTGGGATGAGCTCATTCTAAAATATATTTAGGAGTGGAATCTGGGTCAAGGCAGAATACAATTTCTTACAGTTCGGTACACAACACATACTATTGATATGAAACAAAGTCTCACATTTCAAATTACTTACGAAATTCAAAAACATAAATAGCGTTTTGTCGCTGTGGCGTGAGATCGCTCTGGCTCAGCTCTAGAGAAGCAGATGATCTTCTCTTCCGCCTTAATAACACCAGTTACAGCGTGAAATAAACATGAATGAGCATCTGAAAGTGTGTTAAATGATAGAGTACAACTTATCGAAATCCGTATCATTTCACATGGAATCGCTCGATCAGTGTTTCAACCGTGGAAAGACGTCAGTAAAGCAGTTTGTAAACAATGTCATGAAACGTCACATTTACCTCAGAAAAACCATATCCAGTGGCCATAAACTCGTTAGTCAGCTACAAAAATGAACTCTAGAGAGGAGCATTTTGCTAAATATATGCACCATATTACATATTCATTATCATTTTTAATGTTCTTCAATATTTAATGCATGTTTGAATAAATCTGGCAAGTTTTTATGACAGCCACCATTTAAATGTTTATATTTCATATAACATTATTATTATAAAAATAACAGCTTTTATAAAAGAATTTACAGCTTTAGTTAAAGGTCCCATTGCATGGATTATTTTATTATTTTAGAATGTTTCCTGGGGTGCCCTTATAATGTTAGTATGTTTTTTAGATCAAAAGTTGTTATAATTTAGAAATAAAAGGCATATTTCCTAGCCTGATTTCATCCTCTGGTTTGAACGCTCTGTTTGAAAGTGCGTGTCTGTGTGAGACTTCAGTGTAAACTGATTGTGTGTAAACTGATTGTGTAAACTGCTGTGATTGGCTGACATGCTTGCATATGAAATATCTAGCATTACATGTGGAACTATCTGGAAAACTTTTACTATTACAGCTATTATACGTTTTTACTATTACAGCTATCGGGATTAATGAATCGTGAGAAGTTTTTTAAGTATTTAGATTGTAAGAAAAAATGATGTGGACGTCGAAGATCTCAAAAATGAAGTTTATTACAGCAAAGTAGTAACAAAGTACAGACAGCACTTCGGATTCAGCAGAGTCATACAGAATGAATCTCATCCTCTCAGCTCAAACATTTGTCCTCTATTTCGTTTGTCTTTCCCCTCTACATGTAAATGAAGCTCTGTTTTTAAGTGTAATTTAAGAATAACAGATTCGTCTTCCCTCTCAACATGAGGCTGAAACTCTGTCTTAAATGTAAATTGAGGATCTTTCCTCTGTGCCCACATCTTTGATGTTCTGTGAAATCAGAACAGCAAAAGGTTAAGGTGATAAAATCTATCTGAAGTGGATCTTCTGTTCAAACAAAACGGTCAAATGTTTTAGGTGATAAGATCTATCTGTAGTGGTCACATCTTTGATCTTCTGTTTAAACAGAACGGTCAAATGTTTAAGGTGACAAGCTATTTGAAGTCCCTGTAATCAAGATAGTTGTTGGTTGCCCTCTGTGATTTACATATTACTGAGATTGGATGTAATTGTCTCTATATTATAATTAAGCTCTTTTAAGTGAAGGAACATTTTGATATATACATATAAGGTGATTAATACAGTTACAGACTAATTGATAATACAGTGATAAAGAAGATTAGAAAGACATGAGAAAGTATATTTCCTCCTCCTGATGACAACAATTCCAAGTACAGATGCATCAATATCGTGGAAAAGTAAAAAAAAAATCCCATACTTTAATTTAAAAAGAATTTTTTTAAATATATTCTACATTCATTACATACAAAGTAAAATATTTCAAGCCTTTTATTGTTTTAATCTTGATGATAAGGGCTTACAGCTCATGGAAATCAAAACTCCAGTACGCCTATCTCAAAATGTAGTATTAGAATTTTAGAACAAAGAATTTTTTATACGACCTGACAGCTAATCAGCTAATCAACTCAAAACACCTGCAAAGGTTTCCTGAGAATTTAATCTGTCATTCTTGTTCTGGTGGTGCAGCACAATGACCTTTTCCACAATATTCAAAATTTGAGATGTGCCTGTAATAATGTAATAAACGTATTAGTATTTACGCAATTAAAGGAATTGTTATGGTGAACAGTAATAATGAATAAATAGTAGCAGCAGAGTATTGCTAATTTAATAAACTGAATAATAAGACACAGGTCTTTGGAACTTTTATTGCACACATGAGACTTAAATTATTATCAGCGAGTTATGGTGGCGTTTTGGCCCCAGTCAAGGGGTGTTATAAGTTTTAAAATATAAGATTTTCCCAGATAGTGTATAGAGTTTTAGGCATTCTATTGTCTCAAACAGCCTGAAAAATAGTGCATTTAGCTGACGTAAATGGGAAAAAAAACTTCCCGGTGGGGGAGTATGCCCCCGGACCCCCCTAGCTTTGGGCTAAGCCCTGAATGTTTACATCGTCTGGCTCCGCCCCTGGTAATGATACATTACGTAGTATCAATAGAAATGTTTTGGGGATTTTAGGTAATGTAACACAACCGTTAACCTTACAGCAGATGGAGGAAATTACATCAGAATCCCATAGAGATGTCGTAATACTTCTTCATAGAATCTTAGATCAGCAAAATCAGCATACGAATGAGCTAAGGAGCAGTGTTGAATTTTTTGGGGTCTGCCATGAACAAATATTGGACGAGAACAGACAATTACGGAATGAGCTATTAACCCTCTGAGGTCTGAGCTGTTTTCTGGGCCCTGGAGGTGTTCTGACATGCTCTGACATTTCTGGTTATTTCTGTTACTTGTGACATTGTCATGGCTAAAGTCTAATTACACTGTATTCAGCACAAACTCTGCTACAATAATATATCAACAGCATGTATGTAAAAGTTTGTAGTTTTGAGATAATGACATTTATGTGTGGTTTGTGAAAATACAAAAAAAAATTCTCACTGAAATAAGGCCATGAAACCCCTACTGATTATTTCTTCACAAGACTTTTGAAACTTGTATGACATAGCCTAGAATATTTGCTCTAAAACTATCTGAAAATCACCCTGACTGCTCATTCAGAGAAGACAATATATTGATTTAAAATTTTTACGACGTGTTTTGTGTGAGAAAGCTTTATGCGGGAGCTCATTAATATGTATGGATTTTCACACCTGAGAAAGACAAAGACACTCCCCTAACGGCCCTATTAGGAGCTATCAGGCCCCTGTCATTCTGAGCAACCTTGCACAATACTGTAAATGAGGAGATTTAAAAAAGAATGGCTTTTAGATTGTTTGGATTTATTTACACAACATAATCCAAATAGACACAACAAATGGCAAAAAAGCACTTATTGAAAGACAGAGACCTTTGTGCCATTCCTAAAATCATTGTACATACCTTTCATTTCCAAGGTGTTTGATTTTCACTTTACCATGTTCATGTTCCAGAGACTCATGTGAATGTTGAAGTCGGCAGGACTCAGTGGCATCTGGGCCCTGAAAAAAAAGTGAACATACTGATATCAAGAGAAAGGCCTGCACGATTTTGGAAATAAATATTAGATTTTTCTGGTTAAAATTGCTTTTTAAAATTCACAAAATACACACACACACACACAAATGTTTCCAACAATATATAATATAATGAACACCAGGTTTGTTGTGCCTTGTAGGCATAGGCTATGCGCAGTGCTGGGTAAAATAATAATAACAATAGCAGTATAAATCTTCCAAAAGATTTCAGTAACAACCAAGCAAGAGAAAAATATATTGATTAACATGTTACTTCAAATGTTTCCATTCGTTATGATGATATGAAATGAGATAATAGTAAAAACATGAAGCTGTTTGGTGTGTTTTGCTTTTCAAATTTTCAAATGATACATTCAAACGCTCTGCAAAATCGCGCTGCAAAATATCGCCCATTCAAACGCGATCGCACTGCAAAATATGATACATTCAAACGCGATCGCGCTGCAAAATATGATACATTCAAACGCGATCGCGCTGCAAAATATGATACATTCAAACGCGATCGCGCTGCAAAATATGATACATTCAAACGCGATCGCGCTCAAATATAAAACATTATGGTTACCATACATTTCTACGTTTGACCAGATATCCACAAACACAGTAGGCCTAACAGTAAACACGGGTCTAAATATTATAATATTCCCCATATATCTAGCAACAGTTCAACTGCAATGTGACATTTATGCAACAATAACAAACTAATATGTAAGAATTTCTTACCTTAAATCTTTCTTGTCTTCAAATCGCGTTCTTCTTCTTCTGAGGTAGCCTAAATCCAATGTAAGCTCACGGTGCGCCTAACTCGACGAAAAGTGAAGTGTTTTGGTGTTTTGTTTTTGAGGTAATGAGCGCGATCGCATTTCATGTGGAGATTTGCATGTGAATATCTTTTGCGCGAGTAGGCGTGGCCAAATTAACTGTAATGAGCAAGCGTTTGAGAAGCTGGACATCTTGTTGGTTTTATACAAATTACTTAAACAGAGAATATTTGTTTTCATTTTGAACCCGATCATTTTAAAAGTACACACTTAAATGTTTATAAAGGTGTAGGCTATGGCTCATAAATGTGTGACAAGTATTCGCTGAGTTTTGTTTCAGTTTATAGACGTGCTCAAGAAAAAAAAGTTCACCGCGACGGAGAGGCAGAACGCACACCCTGTTTATTTTCTTTATTTTACAAAAGCACAATGTTTAGAATAGAACATTGTTAGAATTATCGCAGATTCTTTTTTTATATTTCTTTTTTCTGTATGACCATAAATGACGGAGTAATTTAAGTTTATAGTTCTACAATGTGGAGAAAATCCAGCAAAACGCACCCGCGCGTTTGCCGACCTCAGAGGGTTAACCGTACATCAGGAGGTTGAACAGGTGAAGCGATCAACAAATGTTAACAATTGCATTGTCATTCATTTCTGAAAGACTAAACGTTGTTCAAAGAATATTGAGAGAATTACATGATCCTTTTATGAGAAGGTAAAAATTGTTTTTTTTGTTTTTTTTGATTGTTGTTATTTTTAAAACAAACTCAGTAGTTAATACCCTATACCATGTGTCAAAATGATTGATGGCTTCCGGTTGTCATTGACCTTCCGGTTGACCTTTCCGGTCGCCCTTCCGGTCTGTATTGTTCTGGATTGACCTATTGCCCCTGCCTATCCCTTCGATCATGTGTTTTGACAGGTGGCCTTCCGGTGTCTTTCCGGCATATGTTGTTATGGTTTGCCCTATTGACCTTGCTTTGATCATGTGGTTTCGACAGTTAGTTTGCCCTATTTGAACCTTTTATCCCTAAATCATGTGATTTGACAGAAAGTTTGAAGGCTCTGTTATATATATAGGATATGGGATATGTGTCAGCATCTTCTCCGCATTCCAGAGCATTGTGAGTACATTGTATATAAATGGGGTCGGTGTGTTCCACAACCAGCAGAAACATGAGCTACATGAGTATGAATGGTTTATCCTCCCCTCAACCCCCAGAGACGGGGCTGACCAGCAGGATGATGGAAAGTCTGACTATGGCACCGAGAAAACCTTTCGGACACATCCGTTTGACAAGTTTTCTCCATGAAATTTCGGAATGGACTAAAGCTGAATTTATGATGTGTAGTAACCGTGTATTCGGGTAAATATTTCACAAACCAACCCGCGTTATTACGCTCTACACCACCGACGGTGTCGGCGAGTTTCAGGCTGGGGAAGACGCGTGTGTGGTATTTCCTGAAAAAGAAAGAAGAAAAAAGTCTCTCTTCTACAAACGTGTCTGGAAGGATCTGAACGACGGTGGTGAAGAGCCTTTGTACGTGGCGGAGTGGGACGGGGTGACGCCGAACGTCCGGTACCGCGTGGTAGGTGACCATACTCAAAAGAGGCAGAATGATTCTGTTTACATATTCTGTTGTAAAGACAAGACAAAGCTCAGCAACACTCGGTCCGGGCACATCCTGCCTAACGAGCATCACGATCTGTATGAAATGCAATTTTTGTTCAAGTGGTGCGATCTGGATCTGCTGAATAGGGTTTTTTCAATCATCAACAAAATGTTCAAATGGTGCGACATGCGTGACGGATACAGCAAAATTAAAATGCAGCTGTTCCACCCTGAGAGATCCCCACGCAGCAGTACATACGCTCTGCCGTCCCCGCCCATTCACTACAGTCATCATAAAGCTCGACGGCCAGACCTACCCAAGCGTCGTTTATAAATCAGGTCTCAATTGCTACGGCGTCTCCACCCCTTTACTACAACGACCATAAATTCCGGCAACCAGACCCCCATGCAGCATTTATAAACCATGGCCGAAGACGCAGCTTCAGAACCCGATCATGTATGCAGCTGCGGAATCTCTTTCGACAGCATTCTCGACCCTCCCGACGACAACGCCCGCGGAGCAATGGATCATCACAAAGACTGGGCTCAGGCTAAAACTATCAAACGTCGCATAAACTTTGAATCGTGCATTGAAAACGATTGGGGTCCGGGTAACATTATCAGCCCTGAGGCCTCTGACCTCCAAAACGACTGGAGTCCGGCTAAAACTACCAAACGCAGCTTAGACTGGGATTTGGGGATCGAGTGCGACTGCGGTTGTACTAAACCTTCACCACCACCACCACCATCCAACAAAAAGGATGGATGCGACAGCGGTCCGGGTAGGAATATCAAGCCCGACAAAGACTTGGATTTGGGGGTCGAGTGCGACTGTCCCCACGGGACAGACAAAAGTTTCGGGATCCATAACGATCGGGAATCGTACGACGCATATAAAATCGACCGGACCCTGCATCATGCTAATCACGGCTTCAACGTCACAGACGGATTTTTCAGTGACGTGGGGTTCAAAATCATAAAAGCCGCGACTGTTGTTTTGCTGCGGCATCTCATCGGTAAGAAGTTGAAGGACGACTGCGAGGGGTGTGAGATTGATCATCCCAGCCAACTGCAACATTCCTGCCTGTTTGACCCTCCTAACTACTACTTTGACACACATTTTGATGAACTTTCAATCAAACTGTTTAGACCCTATTTTCATGCCATCATCGGTATCTTCCTAGGACGGTTGGGGTTAAAATCTCACCCCCACCGTATTCAAGGAACAGTCGGGACTATTCTGCACGAATTAAAAGACGAACCATTCATCGCCGCTAAGCTAGAAGAAATCAGCGCGAGACTTCTGGACAAACCCTGTGAGGAAATAGTGCACGAAGTCGTTGATCTCTGGGAAGGTCTCTCAATCGTGAATGGAGAGTGACCAAGACCCCACCAGTATGGGTGCTGCCTGTAGCCTAAAGAGCTGTATGGAATTCCTGTTTAAAGGACATTACAGACGACAGATGACCAAACTGATGAAAAAGATTATTGCGGACGCATCACGCGATGGTCATCCATTTATGGAAGACAGTACGCGTGAAGCAAATTTCAAGAAACAAATGGTGTATATAAGAGGACTGGCTAATTCATGGGATAATTTGACGGACAAATGCGTTCATGGGGCCGATCCGCCCGGTGTAATGATAAAACAGGTTCTAGATATGCTGTGTGAATCACAATCCCCACTCGGGATCACCGATCTGCTGTGTACTTGTACATATGTGACGGATGTGTGTACTGAAATGAGCTTGAGTTCAAAAGAATATGACGTCAATGATGAGAACGATGCTATTAAAATGATCGAAATCAGTATCACCATCGGCGAAATTGTTGAAATGTACGTCGATTACATCCTAGACAAAAACATGATGGCCTGTCGTGATTTTCTTTTCTGGTTAGACTATCAGTGATTCATTTTCTGTGTTTTACGGTCCATGTAACGCCGTTATTACTACATGTTTTACTAACATCATTATATTCAATTTTACTTAGATTTTGTTGTACTAACATTATTATTATTATTATTATTATTATATCCATTTTTACTATCTTCTATTATATCCATTTTTACTTGTGTTATATTAACATCATTTATCCATGTTTACTTATATCATGTATCCTGTAACTTTTTTAATAAAAGATTGATTCAAACCACATGTACGCATTATTCTTTTGCAGCGGTTGAAACGACAGCATGTCGGAGCTCATGAAAAAGGCTTATTATACACCCTCCAACCCCGGCTCTTTAGGGGGTAAAAAACGATTAAAGGACGCCATCTTAAAAGAAAGCGGGGTCCGTCTAAGCGATAAACGGGTTTCAGAATGGCTGGCCGGTGAGGATGCTTACACATTACACAAAACAGCCCCTATAAAATACAAGCGAAATAGAGTGGTTGTGTACGGGGTCGATACGCAGTTCCAGGCCAATCTAGTCGACATGATCGCTTACACCAAGGATAACGCCGGTAATAAATATCTGCTGACGTGCATAGACGTATTTAGCAAGTACGCGTGGGCTCACGTGTTGAAGAATAAGACCGGGCCCGAGGTCACTAGAGCGTTCGAGTCTATCCTCGAAGAAGGGCGTGTGCCGCAGAAATTGCAGACGGATCAGGGAAAGGAATTTTTTAACAAACAATTTCAAGATGTAATGAAAAAGCATGACATTAATCATTTCGCTACCGCCACCGATTTGAAAGCCAGCGTCGTGGAACGATTTAATAGAACGTTAAAGAGTCGTATGTGGAGATTTTTAACGGCTACAAATTCCGACGATACATAGATGTTTTACAAGACATCATGCAGGGGTACAACACCAGTTATCATCGAAGTATCAGAATGAGACCCGTGGACGTCAACAAAGTAAACGAGGATCAAGTGTTTCAAAACTTGTACGGGAATATAAAGAAGACAGAGAGACCCGTATTTAATTTCAAAGTCGGCAATGTCGTCAGGATTTCTAAAGTGAGAGGTCCGTTCGCCAAAGGTTATGAGCAGAACTACACTGAAGAATTTTTCACCATATCCGCGTGTATCCCGCGACAACCCCCGGTCTTCAGACTCACCGATTATGATGGTGATGTCATCGAGGGGGTTTTTTATGAAAAAGAGTTACAAAAAATAATTGTGAGTAAAAACAAATCTTTTAAGGTGGAAAAGATTTTAGGTCAGAAAAAACAAGGGAAATCTACTCTTGTTTTAGTGAAATGGCTAGGGTGGCCTTCAAAATTTAATAGTTATATAGATAAAAAAACACTGTTGGACTTAAAACACCCTGACGTTTAATGGGGGGGTCATACGAGCGAAGGACCGTCATGGATGACCACGGGTTCTACGTCACGCTGCCGTGCAATGCATCGAGATCGGTTTATCCAGAAAATCGCATATCCGCCTATACAACCAGGCTAGCAAAAGCTATACAATTGAAAGGAGAATGGGAGGTGGGACTCGCCGAAATCGAATATCCTAGAAGCTGGTATAACTTTAAGGACGAAGACGGGTATTTCACCCTAAACACCGCCCCCAGACCCACGAATAACGGATCCCCTCAAGACGCCGAACCGTTTAAAAAAAAGACTTATCAGGGTTTTTCGTATCGAGGAAATTACACATAAGCGGGGGATACTACGCAAACATTCGTGCGATCCTCCGTGCGATAAATCAAGTTCTTGCACCGACGGCCGTATTGAATCACGATGAATAAAAAAACAAAGTGTTTCTGGTCGCGAGGCCTAACGTTTCAGTCAGCTTCCAAGGCAGACTCGCCACTATTTTAGGAATGATACCGGACGATGCTCTCGGACGTTCAAACTATCATAAAAAAGCTGATTTTACTACGAGCGCCATCACGTACGCTCCTCATCAATCCGATATCAACGCCGGGTTCTACACAATGTACGTTTACACCGACATCATCCAATATCAATCGGTCGGTGATTATTACGCCCCCCTTTTGAGATGCGTACATATATCGGGTAAAACCACCGATACGGTCATTGCCAGATACGACAACCCACATTACGCATCGATCAACAAGGATCACATCAGCAGCATTACCATAGAGTTGAAGGACGACCAAAACTGCGAAATACCATTTTCTTACGGGAAAGTCATCGTAAAACTACACTTTAAACCAAAAAATGGCGTATTATAGACCGGGAGAGACCGCGGGCTATGTCAGCTACTACCGAAATCAGGCAGGCGGGGGTTTACCAGGCTATGCCGGAGGAGGGGTTATGTATGGCGCGGGGTTAGGAGGACTTTTCAGAGGTCTGTTCAGGATGGCCATACCTCTGTTAAAAAGAGGATTTAGCATCGCGAAACCCCACCTAAAATCCGCTGCTAAAAATGTAGTGTCCGACGTCGTCTCAAACGTATTGACGCATGCGCATAGCAATAATGCTAATGCTCAAGACGGATCTGGGCTGATGGTCATGGCCCATAAGAGGATGTCTAAACCACCGGGTGCAAGGAGGCGTGGTCAATTGGGTAAGAAGAAAACAACACGAGGAACAAAGAAGCGTCCAGTCATACGCAGAAAACGTAACAAGTCTGTTAGTCAAGAGATCCGTAAAAACCATATTCTAACATGGCGCTACTGCATCGTATGTCGAGAGAATGCATCAAGTCCGAGTTGGACTTATTTACGGTTCCAATGACGCAGACTGTTATTGAGAAAAATGGGTATTTAGAAGTAGCCCCATTATCCGCCATATCGGACACCGCACCATTAGAGTTTTTTATCGCAGGGAACGGCAACGATTACGTGGATCTAAATAACACGATGCTCTATACACGTCTGAAAATCACGAGACCAAATGGAGCCGATATCGTACATCCTGCAAGGGTTTCCTTAATAAATTACCCCGGAGCCACAATTTTTTCGCAAGTCGATGTGACCCTTGGCGATTGTCTGATATCACAGAGTTCGAGCACCTACCCTTATCGTTGCATCATAGAGAGTCTGATCAACTACAGTAAAGATGCGCTGGAATCTCTTTTCTCCGCCGGACTGTTTTACAAAGACACTGCCGGTCACATGGATGTGAATGACCCCGTAGGCCGTAACGCGGGGTTGACGAAGAGATCGGGCTACACCAGCGAAAGCAAGGTGGTGGAACTGCTGGCCCCTATACACAGCGATATATTCTTTCAAGAAAAACTTATGTTGAACGGCGTGGACATCAAGATACGCTTTATTAGAGCAAAAGATGAATTCTCTCTGATGAGGTGCGATGATGTGGCTTACAAAATAAAAATAGAGTCGGCGTCCCTATTTGTCAAGAAAGTCTCTGTAGCACCGCCGGTGAGACTGGGGCACGCCCAGGCGTTACTCTCGACAACCGCCAAGTACCCCATACGGTGGTTCTAAAAAAATTCTCCATACCTGAGAGGACACGTGTTTCAAATCAAGAAATTCTGTTTTTAGGAACCCTACCAAAATCTATCGTCATAGCCATGGTCGACAATGACGCATTCACCGGTTCCTACGAAAAAAATCCATTCGCGTTCAAACATTACGATCTAGAGTTCCTAGCCGTCTATGTTGACGGGCAACAATTCCCCTCCAAGCCTCTACAACCTAATTTCGAAGCTGGTTCGGCAGTACGCAAATTTTATCAGTTGGCGATGACGACAGGAAGACACCTAAAAAACCAATCGCTCTCTATCGACAGGAGTGATTTCCTGAACGGATACACGCTTTACGCATTTAATCTTACGCCTGATGAAGACTGCGGTCAGCACATTTCGCTCATCAAGTCCGGGAATATCAGACTCGAAGCTCGTTTCAGACAACCGTTGCCGAATACCGTTAACTTATTAATTTACGCTGTATTCGACAGCATCATTGAAGTGTCTAACCGCAGACAGGTACTGCTCGACTACTATTGAGATGAACACGCTACAACTCACCGCCATCATGGATAAAATAACGTGCAGGACTCATTTTCTCGGAGTTCTACCGAGCGATCAACTACCCAAAAAAACGTTGAGGATCTTACCGTCAATGGGTATCATTAATACCCACCCTGCTCGATTGCCGGGGGAGCATTGGGTCGCGGTTTATTTAACCCAAGAGGGAACCGCTTGTTTTTTCGACAGCTTCGGTAATCCACCCAACAGCCCCCGCTTTCCAATCACTATCAACAACTTTCTAACAACCAACGACGTCAACGTGTTATATTCCGACAGGCGCGTCCAGGATTTTTCATCGGATACCTGCGGGGAGCATTGTGTGTTTTTTTCTGTATCATTTAGCCAGAGGTCGCGACTATAACCACGTGATGAAACTATACACCGATGATTATATCAAAAATGATAAAATGGTGTCCCTCTTTGTGAAGAGATTAAGACCATATGTTTGTAATGATAAAATGTTATCCTGCGTTCATTGTGTGCAGACGTGTTTGACGTATAAATAAAAACATCTTAAAACCATTATATTTTTTATCATCTTTTATTTAATCATGAGAAAATGTAGCGCACAAAATATAAGTAGTCGTTAAAATTCTAACCATTGTCCTCGTTCAGAAGACAGTGATTTAAATGGTGAGTCTTTGAACTCTGGAGCCAAGCGAGGTGAATATCTCCGGGCCTTTTTTTTTGAAGGTCTAACAGGAGGTGATGCGGGCTCTACAGGTTTACTCTTTAGAGAGTTAATCGTGCGTCTGACCTGTTGATTCGGCACTGTAGAAAATGGGATGTTTAATTCGGCAAAGGCGTGTAGAAACTCTGACCAGCCTAGAGGTCTCCGGTCATCCCTAACTTTGTGCGAGGCTGTAACATTTCTTATCAAATCGAGCATGTGTGAACCTTGTATGACTTTATCCCTGAACACAAACTCCCCCGATTCGTTCCATGCGCTTAGTCCTTTAGCTTTAGACATCTTGTCTAATATGTATCTGGTGTTTTTCACACTTCTCGAAGGTACATTCTTCAGAACTTCGTCGACAACAGCCTCCTCGGCTTTACCGTCTTCGACGTTAGCAGCAGTCGGTGGTTCATCTTTATGACCGAGATCGGTATGGGGTAACGAAAGCGTTAAAACACTGCTCTCACGATCGCCTTGTTTAACGATGGCCAAAAACCTGCTCAGGGAATTGGTGTAAAGTTTGGCTTTTTCGTAAGTATTCAAATCAGTCCGCTGTAATTTCTTATGGTATCATCCAAATCGTTCTCCACACTCCGTTGAATGTTCTCACGAACATTGTCGCTCTTGATCTTATCCAGTTGATGGTGCGGAACTAAATACATCTTCTCGGCATACTCCATCCTATCGATTTGCTATCAAGCTCGAAATAACAGGAATCCGCCCTTCTGGTTGAAGACTCGTTTCTTGGCCGCTATGCCAATTTTTTTATTGGCTACAAATTTAATATCCGCTTTTCTCTTTTTCAATTTTTGGTACTGCTGTCTATTGACCGGAATTGTGCCATATAGGATGTTAAGAGCCACTTCACAGAGCGTTAAAATGAATTCGTCGGACGCCGATGGTAAAATAAGGCGTCGTTGTTTAGGAGTGGCTTTATGTAGCAGTTTTAACACCGGCAGATGTTTACAAAGTCTGGCGGACATGACGATTAATCACGTTCTTCTTTTTTTCGGGATATAAACCACTTGACGGTCGGAAAGCAATCCTGTTCTGAGACGGTACTGCTCCGGAGTTTTTGCTTTATAGTCTATCATTAGGTACCCGAAAGGACGGTCGACCACGTCGTGATAACACTCCATAAAGCATTTTGTGTTTCCCGGGTACATTTGACGTCCTAGCATAGCCACTTGATGCACGTCCCGAGGATTTTTAAACAGGATCATATAATTGCCGTTTAAGCTAATGGTTCGGCTGGACTTACCCTGTGCAAATAAATTTTGCACTATGTAAATAGAGCTGAGATTGCGGTGGTGGCAGTATTGCGTGAAAACACGTTGAAGTTCCAAGTTAGCGCTAGCTTGCTCCATTAAATCATCCACCACGAGCAGGTTTGTCTTGGTGACAGGCAGTAAATCATCATCATTCAGAGTCTGGGGTATTCCTTGCACAAATTGTAAATCATCGTACAAAGTCTGCCAACAATCATACAACCAAACAATGTTTTCAATTTTCCTGGAAATGATATTCAAACCTTTTTCCAACAAAAGTTTTACAAAATAAGACCACGACACAACTGAAAGGATGAAGTCTGAAATCAAAATCGGAAACATCCTGAGAGCCTCTGTGCATCATCTGATCAGTAGCCATAAGGAAGAGTGTTGAAATTGTGTAAAAGCCGACGTTTATTGTACACCACCTTGAACCTTTTAACAACTAATTTGTTGTGCAATGTGAGTCTTCTTATTTCTCACAATGTTTTCACTCTGAGTCAGGATGTATTTGGATCTATCATGCGACGTCACATAGCTGTCAACCAGACCAATCAGGGATTCGAGACAGATGGCTCGGGAATTTTTAGCATTCAGGGTTATCCCCTTAGCTTTCATACACACTTTACCTTTGGCCGTGTCAAAACCATACGATTTGGGGCCGCTCGACGAAAATTGAGTTATATAATCCCCATCGTCTAATTCACTAGTCAGCTCCCCTAAATGATCCCCCAGAGGAGGCTCCCAGTCCCCCTCCCTAGATACAAATATGACGCTGTCTGTGTCAGAGTATAGCAGTCGGTCTCCTAGTCTGTCCATCAATTCGTACAATTCCAGTCGGGCGTGTGCGGTAGTGAAAGCGCCTACAAAAACATTCACGTCACGCGCCTTGCAAACATCCTCTTTGGGGGGTTTATGCTGGACAAGAGCCACATCATCTGAGACGAATGAGAAATACGCCAACGTGTCGGTATTACCAAAAACGATTCTGGTGAAATCTTCGGGGTCGCTCACCAGAGTCGTTTGAGGTAAGTTCTGTCTTAAAGAGAAGCGTCCCCACAAACTATTCAGAATTAATTTCGTGATTGCCCTCTGGGCGGCGTTGTACTTGATCTTTTCGGGGTCAAGTTGAATACCCTCGTTTTCAAAATACTCGCGAATGTAAGTCTCTTTCTCAGCATCCGTGACGACATTTGACGGGTAGCCCGACGCTTGTTGTTTCAAACGCAAGAACGTTTTTACGTATTCGGCAAACAACGTGTCTGACCGCTGTGGAAAATGCCAAACCTCGTCTATCTTGGCCACCACATAACCCTTCTCGACAGCTTTTAAAAGCTCGATACTGACCCAGCAGCCCGAGAGCGATCTTTCCTCATCTGTGTGAGTACAACTCGTGGTCTGGTTTTGGTCGCGAGCGCAGGTTCTACATAACGGAAACATGAGTTTTCCTTGGCATCTGTAAGGGAGAACCGGGTGCAGTAATTTACGGGGAGGGTACACGGTCGCTTTGATAAGCCCAAAATAATTTTCAATCGGTTCAAAATCGTTGAAAATGATTTGGGGATGTTCAATCGGGTAGCTTTTCCTGGCCTGACAGAAAGGGTACAAGCTGGTAAAATCCAGATACCTTATTTTCTCATCTCCGGTCACTTTGTGATACAGTTTATAGGCATTTGTTCTCCCCCCGTACAGAGCCTCTCGTGGGTTCAATCTCTCTGGGGCGGAATAATTGGCCATAAACTCTATCACGGAGGGATCGGTCTTTTTCATGTCGGTCCATTCGCATTCCCAAAGAACCTCGATTTGCAAACCGTACGCGTTCCGCAGAATTTCAACCTTATCGTCAAACTGGTTCCTGAGAACCCCATAGGGCACTCCGGACAACGGGTGCAACTCGTGGGGTTCAAAGCGACAGCAATGACCATGGAAGATGCAACCCGCGTACTCTAAGCCGTGCCTCACACCGTCCTGATCGTAGTACCCGTCTAAAAAGTATTTACCGATCGATACTTCGCCGTGGTTTACGGCGTGGTGAACGTCCACGTTTCGAGTCTTTTTTACATACTCGAGCCATTCGATCGAACCGCTGGAGTAGGACTTATTCTGATGGACGTAAGCTTTGTTATGCTTTAGGGCGAGTGTGTTTCTGGCGAGATAATGTGTTTTGAAGACACCCATCGAACAACTGGCAATTGTCGTGAACGCAAAAGGGTCGAGTTCGGTGCATTGTACGAAAGACTCTCTGTATTTCAAGCACCCTTCGCGTAATAAGACAACGTCGTTAACACCGTACGCGTACAGTTCTTTCTTGAAGTCAAAGAACTTACCCTCAACCGTACTGTACCACGCATCAAACTTTTCTCTGTCTTTATCCGACATGTTATCGTAGTTGTAGAACTTTTTGTCGGGGTATGGTCCGAAATAGTTCTCATTTTCCACCCTGTTGAAAATATTTTTTTTAGTCGTCGTTAAGTCTAACGCCGCGGGCATTTTGGCAAGAGCCATTGGAAAAAATGAGTAGCTATCGATATATCGTTGGGCAAATGACTCATCGTACATAAAAATTAATTTGCAGCCTTGCATTATGATCTCAAGCTCAATCCCGGCTTTGCAAAAATACTCCAGGATTAGAAAGGAATCAAATCTGGAGGCGTAATGAGCTATGAAGCAGTAGCCTTTATATCGGGGTTGTCTGAAATGGTTGATTAGCTTAGCTATGCAGTTGGTACCCCGGGCCGTAAATTTCTTCCCTTTGAATGTGATGGCGCAAACAAAATTAGCCACGTACCTACCGTTTTCGTAACGCGTTTCAAAATCGTAGAAGATGTATTTCTCACACGTTTCCTTAGGCGCTAGGGGTTGTATGAAGCATTGATGATCACCCTCGTCTGTTAGACGTTCGCGACAATGCACACATTTGTCCGGGGCGCACATATGTTTACTTTTCTTGTTGCCCGGTTTAACATTGTAACGTCTGTTACATAGCTTGCAGTATTTAATAATATCACAGGCGGGGTATTCATGACCGGGAGGTGAGGTTTTTTTATGCATTTCGTAACAATAAGCCGATTTGCAGCAACGCAAACAATCGGGGCAATGTATGGTTCTTACAGGGAACCTATGACAATCGGCGTCAAAACACACATTGCATGCATACTTACATCGGTGGTCTCTGCGGTTGGTGTAACTTTTGTAGAAAAATGGACATACGTATGGCGAACCCATGAATGCTGTCAAATTCAGTATCATGTAGTAATGATCGTTGTGGAGATACAGGAAAACCGTTTTTGGGTGGGGTTCGTCAGAATTTTTGTACGTTTCTAAGACCATGGCATTAGATCTGTGAAATACAACGATTTTAATGTCTAGCGCTCGTTCAAACAAGGCTATGTCGCCAAGACCGATTTTGTCTTGGATTGTGAAGCCGACGTTGTTTTGGATGATGGTAGCCAGTTTTTCTAACTCGCTCTCGGGTAATTGGGGGTTAAGAAAACGGGCGAGACAGATGGAAAAGCACAAATTATTTGAAATATTTGTCGGGCAGAATAAACTCATCTTTTTTCTTTTAATTACCTGATCAACGGCAAGATCTGTGAGTTTCCGCCGACCTAGAACAGTAGTCTGTTCATGGCTACTGAAGCATCAATTTCAATGGCCTCGTCAGATAGTAACCGATTGTTGCTCTGTAAAACTTTTTCAATTTGATTGAAAAGCGAATCCACGTCGTAATTATTACAGTGAGTTAAAACCCCGCTGACGGGCGTTTGGAGACTGGGAGCCGACAATGTAATATTGATTACGGGGTTGTAGTCGAATTGTCTAGCAAAGAAAACAATCTCACTCAGCATATCGTGTAAGCGGGTGTGATAAGAGGCCAAATCTGTAGAGTTAATCTCTCTCAGATTCATAGTCCTTCTCAACGTTACGCTATTGAAACGAGGTCGTGGTAAAACATAATACCCGTTAACGCCCCCCCACCCTCACGAATCAATCTATCAATGTCCGTACGGCTTAATCGAGTCTGTGTAGTAGAACCGACATTACCTGCTGCGGATGTGGATGGTTGTGAAGTATCATTACCGTCAGGGTGCTCCGGTGGTGGTTGGTTGTTTAAAACACCGCCAAATTGTACAACAGGATCGTTGTCTACGGTTAGCACATGATCGTACAAATTCATATTTGGATTTACAGCTAATTCAAAAAGATCCAAATTAGCGAATGGTTGTGAAGATTCAAAATTAAACAAATACTCTTCTAAAGAATCAGGAAGTATACTTAGCATTTCAATTTCGTCCGGTGACAGTTCTGTGTCGTCTGCATCAAAGCTTTTAGCACCGTCCATTTTAGATTTCAGACCAAAAACATGAAATAGTACACGTGAAATAGTACCTGTTGTCCCAAGCCAACGGGGAGATTTACCACCCCCACCCGGACAGGGTGGCTCTCTGGGCCTGGCCCGTGAGAGGACGAACCTAAATGCACTGGGGCTCCCGCCGCGTGTAATTGCCACGATCCAGAATGCCAGGGCCGCGTCCACGCGATCCCTGTATGGTTGTAAGTGGCAAGTGTTCGAGGGGTGGTGTGATGGGCGTGGTCTCACATCTTATCAGTGCTCGGTGCCCGATATTTTGTGTTTCCTGCAGGACCTCATGGAAAAGGGCAGGTCCTTTTCCACTATTAAGGTCTATATGGCTGCGATTTCAGCCTGCCATGTGGGTTTTGAGGGCTCGTCGGTTGGGCAGCACCCTCTAATCCGCAGGTTTATGAAGGGTGCACGCCGCTCTTTACCGGTCACCAGGAGATTTGTTCCGGAGTGGGACCTCTCCATGGTGCTGGAAGCGCTGTCTCTACATCCTTTTGAGCCGCTGGGGAGTATCTCCCTTATCTCCCTTAAGCTGCTGTCCCTCAAGACAGCTTTGCTCTTGGCCTTGGCATCTGCTAAACGGGTCAGTGAGCTACACGCACTCTCGGTTCATTCCTCGTGCGCCAAATTCTCCCTAAGTGGAGATAAGGTTTCTCTTAAGCCTAACCCGGCCTTCAAGCCGAAATGCTTCCCTGCGTTCACGTCGGAGGTTTTGGAGCTGTCCGCTTTTCACCCTCCACCCTTTGCTTCCCCGGAGGATCAGAGGCTGAATGCTCTGTGTCCCGTCCGTGCTCTGCGAGCATATATGACCAGGACCAGTGCTTTCCGTAAGAGCGACCAGCTCTTTGTTTCATGGGCTCCTCCGCACAGGGGGAGTCCCATTTCGAAGCAACGCCTCTCACATTGGCTTGTGGATGCGATAACTATGGCGTATGAAGCGAAGGGAGTGCAGCCCCCAGAGGGCATCAGAGCTCATTCCACAAGAGGCTTAGCCACCTCTTGGGCTTTGTTCAGGGGAGTGTCACTGCAGGACGTCTGCTCCGCTGCCAGCTGGGCCTCTCCTCATACCTTCGTGCGTTACTACCAGTTAGATGTCACTAGAACCTCGGTGGCACACTCGGTCCTAGGGGTAGGGTCCTCTTAACCCTTTCCCTCAAGCCCCGTTGGGTATCCAACAAGGAGTGAACGGGCGGGCCAGTCATGTTCATTCCAGTCACCAAACACTTGCATTCCTTCTTGGGTTTAGCTATGTGCATTGGTAATGGGGGGCTATTTTCATGTATGTGTCTCATGCATGGTGCATGCTCTGCTTGTCCACTGCAGTCAGCGTGGCGTTATGCTGGCAGGGTCATGTTTTTCTTTTAGGACGTGTCAGGCACCACCTCTCGGAGGTGACCGTCCTTCTCTGGTCTCAGAATTTCACTGTAGGTGTATTGGGCAATCGGGGAGCTGTCCAGGTCTCCCATAGGTGGATCTCGAAACGAGATGATGAAAGAGAACAATAGGTTACTGTCGTAACCCCGGTTCTCTGAAACATCGAGTGGAGAGATCCACCAGCTTTGCCCCGCTTGCTGCACGAGAAGCGAATATACTTACTGAGGTACACGAGCGCGCATTGGGGTATTTATGCCTTAGGTAAGGGGGTGTGGCCTTACCGGGCATTGGCTGCGCGCTTCTGTCTGTTAACCAGACTTGGTGCAATTGGATGCTTCTACAGAGGTCAGGTACCGGATGCCCTTCCCATAGGTGGATCTCTCCACTCGATGTTTCAGAGAACCGGGGTTACGACAGTAACCTATTGTTTGCGACATTGACAGCATTGTGTTGGACAGATGTGTGTAGCTGTGTTCATGATGGAGTGGAAGAGAGAGCGAGAGAGAGAGGGACAAGCGAGAAGATGTGCTGCGCAAATGCAGTTATTTAAATACGATTTAAAAAAAAAGATAATTAATATGTGGTGGTCAGTGTTGATATCGCGGCGGGCCGCCACAAATAAATGAACATATGGGAAACACCGACATGCATTTCGATCTATTTTGTGATTTCCATTATTTATCCATAGCCGCTTATCAGACTGTGAAGCTTGAAAGTTGAAATGGGCAGATTTGTCCAACTTGACCAAAACAGCACTATTTAAAACTTTATTAATGATCACACCAGCCATTGTTGCATTGTAACATCTGGAACCAGTCCAGCAAGCATTCCTTTTGGATATTTCTACAGTCCAATGATTTGAACATATCTGAGTATGATATTAATTTAGCTTTCAATCAATTTAGAATATGCATACGTGAAAATAACATGAAGGCAAGAAATACAGTTTGATGTATAGACGGTTTCATCAGACGCGTTGCCATGGTGATGCGCCGGCCCAGACTAAGGCTGGAATCAGGTTGTTGCGCTGTAGGGTGCAACCTGACCTCGGGAGCAAACGCAATTTTGTAAATAAAAATGTTAAGGTTTCCTAACGAAGAGGGAGACCGCGGTATTCAAATATGTGTAGGCTATCTGAGTGATATCCGGTACAGTGTTTCCCATACATTTATTTGTGGCGGCCCACCACATTATCAGCGCTGACCACCACATATCGATTTCTGTGTTTTTTACTATTTAAGATGGGAAAATCTGTATTTGACTGCAGAGCTGCATGCAGCGCACATTTGCTCGCTCGCTCCCTCTCTCTCTCTCTCTCTCCCGCAAACACATTGACAGCGGACCAGTCTGTGTATTGAATGGTTAGTATCATGAACAACGCTACACAGATCCATCCAACACGCTGTCAATGTCGGAGACCCACCTTGAAAAAAGTAATTAGCAAGCATGTAAGGAGCCTAGCTAAAAAGGAGAGCTATGTTAAACTTATAAAACCCCGCCGCCAGTTTCATTCTGTGGGAAACACAGCGGTAAATCAGACACGTCGGTAGAAAAACATTCTTGTCTCAAATTTTTGTTCAACAGGTCTGGTAGTGTGACCTTATCACATTTCAGTTTGGCCAAGTAACGTTTCTTTTCTTCGACTGGCAAGAAATACTAGCTAATACTAAGGTTATTTACTTGTTATGGATTGTTTGGGGAAGTCTGCCGGAAGTAACGTTTGGGCCAGAGTAATGCACATGCGCAGTACCGTTGAAAGCGTCTATCCACCTTATTCTGCTCTAAACAATGCGCGCTGCCATAACGACGACTCCGGTTGCCTACTTCCGGTTCGTAGCGCTTGACCTGTACTAGCAGCGAGAGAATGAGTTCAAGCTCCTCATGTGCTGTTGTTGGTTGTTTTAACAATTCAAAGAAGATTTCAAACTTTTTAGAAACTGAGTGTTTCGAGCATAAGATAAGAAGGAGATAATGCCCATGTCCGGTTCCGTATCAGATATATTCAATAAAGTAAACGTTTAGAGTGGTTAGCGTTACAACTGAAGCATAAGAAAAAAAGTCAGAAAACTTTGCCCATTAATTAGATGTGCAAGGCAAGCAGGCAAGTTTTCGGGTTGTTATGGACAGTATATGGATATACTGTATATTATATGAAATACAATTATAATAAAATTCTAAGTTATGACTACTGTATTACTGTACTGTTTTTATTTTTAAAACGATGTGATGTGAAAAGTAAACATTTTGGCTCGTTTGACTCAGCTCACTGAAAAGAGCCGGTTCTTTTGACTCACAGCTTTTAAAAAAATAAATTCTTATCTCCTTTTTATCTTATGCTCGAAACACTCGAAGTTTGAAATCTTCTTTGAATTGTTAAAACAACCAACAACAGCACATGAGGAGCTTGAACTCATTCTCTCGCTGCTAGTACAGGTCAAGCGCTACGAACCGGAAGTAGGCAACCGGAGTCGTCGCCATGGCAGCGCGCATTGTTTAGACTGGGCAGAATAAGGTGGATAGAAAGAAAAACACATACCTTTGTTGACTGTGTTTGTAAATATGGTGGCCTTTCTTGGTCCAATCTGCACCCAGACAGCTTGTCTTGTACAAAGAGAGACAAGAGGAACTCTTTACCATGGTCGACTCTGACTTGATCCCATAGTCCATAGTTGAGAACTGCAGACCTATTTAAATATGTAAATAAAATTATATATATATAATATATATATATATGTTTAGCAAATTCCACATTCTAGTAAGTAAGAGAGATTATCATTTGCATGTTTCAACATTCATGGATTATGTCAGGCTGGTAAAATTGGTAGGTCATTCTAATAACAGTTCATTAAAATGCATAAACAGGAGAAGGGGTAAAAATGCTACCATTATATCTTACAGTTATAGATGTCTGTTGATGCTGAAGTACACAT
This sequence comes from Rutilus rutilus, assembly GCF_951802725.1. Lineage (NCBI taxonomy): Eukaryota > Metazoa > Chordata > Actinopteri > Cypriniformes > Leuciscidae > Rutilus > Rutilus rutilus. The sequence goes on from NC_140214.1 coordinate 48,621,485, forward strand.
TACTGAAGATTATGGCACATACTCACTTGTAAACTTCATCATAAATGGTGAGGTTATTTTTAATTGGCATGGTGGAGTGGCCAACCAATTTACCACTGTAGCCATCTATGGCTACGACGTATGTCACGCCAAACATGACCATCTTCTCATTCTGGTCAATATGCAGTTTTTGACCCATGTATGCTGCATGGTAGGGCACGGGATTCATGTTTCTTAATCCCTAAAAAGGATAATACAGATGGATGAACACTGATAAGAAGCGTAAGGTTGTTTGACATTAAACAAGCAGTTCACATAAAACACAATTCAGCCTGTTTTTTACTTACATGAGATGTTATATAGCCATCAAAATACTTTCTGCAGGGTTTGATGAGGTTGCTAAATATTTCTGCTCACTCTGATACAATTTACAATGGGATACTTAAAAGTCATATAAACAAAACATGACTGCAAACCTGATTCCAAATATATTTGGACCCATTTTATAAATATATTTTGACCCATTCTGGGTAACCTAAAACCTTTTGTGCCCCTTAAAATAGAAATTAATTAAATTGATATTTAGTATACAAACTACAAATGATATAATGGACATTGTTTTGAAGAAGTCCTGGATTACACACACATTTCTGCTTTACTGTCTATCACAAACATACACAGAAATTATGTGAGTGAGAGAGAGAAATGTGATCAAGGATAACATTTAAAATAAACCACAGGATTTCACAATTAAGAGAAAAGTGTAAGGCATGAGGAATTTCTGTGAAAACATACTTGACTGCGTGCCCTGTGGTATGGCGGCTGGACAACACGTAGTGCAGCTGCAACACGTTGTTGAGAGGCATGTACGCCTTTGCTGGCTAGATACCCAGCCATCATCCGCCGACCATACGTTGGTCCTGTCTGATAACATCAAAATACAAGTTGTTGTTAAGCTCATTAGCTCATGCCAATATTTATAAATTTAGTAGTATCAGCCACAGGAAAATACTTAGTAACTAGGCTACTGAACAGACAGTGTCAAAAGCTCTTAATGGGTCATGGTAGATAAATACTAACATACCCTGCATGACAAGTAAATGTAGGTAAATATTGCGTGTTATATATACCCTTTATCTTAAAGGAGAACTCGGGTCAATTTTAACATTGAGCAAATTTTTTTGTAAATGTGGAGTGCTGTCAATACAGAGAACAACGACAAAAATCGGTGTTGCCTACACCAAGTTATCCTCTTTTTAAAATTTGCACCCTGTTGACTTCAATGGGGCAAGTTTTAAACCTGCTTTTAGCCTCTTAACATCCTTGATGTGTCATTACAAGTGCACAGCTAATGTGAGTGATTCCTTCAGAGTGAACACGGGTGAATCTGACTGCAGTAGACAATCGACTACTGTGGACTTCAACCGAAAACAGGAAGTAAATACAGGTATGTGCGCTGGCTGAAATAACATCATTTTTATTCATATCTTTCACATCTACTGCAGTCAGATTCACCTGCGTTCACTCTGAAGGAATCACTCACATGACCTGTGCACTTGTAATGACACATCAAGGATGTTAAGAGGCTAAAAGCAGGTTTAAAACTTGCCCCATTGAAGTCAACAGGGTGCAAATTTTAAAAAGAGGATAACACGGTGTAGGCAACACCGATTTTTGTCGTTGTTCTCTGTACTGACAGCACTCCAAATGTACAAAAAAATGAGCTCAATGTTAAAATTGACCGGAGTTCTCCTTTAAGACTTTCCTCTTTGATAAAGCTTATAGTTAGGGCTGGCTCAGATGAGTCCTGAACCATCCCTTAGTTATGCTGCTATAGGCCTAGACTGCCGGGGGACTTCCCATGATGCACTGAGCTCCTCTCTCCTCCTCCTTCTCTCCATCTGTATGCAACCTCATCCCATTAATGCATTTCACTAACTCAACTTCTTCCCTTTCCCGTAGTCTTGTGCTTTCTCGTCCCTCTCCTCTCTCGCCCTATCACTTCCAGCAGGTGTTTCTGTCTCTGGAGCTGTGGTTGCGAGTCACCTGCTGCCCCATGTTCCTGCTCAACACCCCCTGCTACAATGATTGTTACTAGTCCTATTGCTATTATTACTGTTATTATTAGCATTAATATTACGATTATTATCATGGACATTACTTTGGATATCTGTACCATTATTCGCTCTGTCTATGGCAACATTGCCATTACTGTCTGTACCTCTGTGTGTATATTGTGTAGGCTGCCCTTCCCCATCCCTCCGCTCCCTCTCTCTGGCTCTCTCTTCATGTCTCTCTCTCTCTCTGGCTCTCTCTCCATGTCTCTCTCTCTCTCTGGCTCTCTCTTCTCTGTCTTTCTCTCTGTCTGTCTCTCTCTCTCACCCCCAACCGGTCGAGGCAGATGGCCGCCCACCCTGAGCCATGGTTCTGCTCTGCCTCTTAAAAGGAAGTTTTTTCTTGCCTGTGTCGCCTAGTGCTTGCTCTTGGTGGGAATTGTTGGGTTTCTGTAAATAATATCACAGAGTACGGTCTGGACCTGCTCTTTTATGAAAAGCGCTGTGAGATAACTCTTGTTGTGATTTGGCGCTATATAAATAAAATTGAATTGAAAAAAATTGAATTGCATCATGAGTCAATGATAAACTCTTGGGTACCCACTTTTGTTCTGGAAAACTTTGACAGTTTATGTAGGCTAGGGGGTATAATGGGAACGTGGGATAGAGAAAGAAAGAGGAGCGACAGGAAACTCACACAAAGCAAGGATGAGTCTCCGTGCCTGATGCACTGTGCCTTAAAAAGCTGAAGACCCTTCGGTAAGTCACGCCCCCTAAGTTACAGTTGCTAAGGCCGACAAACTGTCCAATGTGTGGGAGTTTTATCATGGCTTGCCACAATCTATTAAGTTACTGCACTCCCTGATTTAACTTCACTTTTATTTTACTTTACACAAGTACCAAGAGTACAGAGCACTGCCTTTCCCTGGTGGTTCATCAAACAGAATTAAACCCAAAAAAGCACTAAAAGATCTGAAAGTCCCAGAGCTAGAGATCATTTTTGACTGAGTAAGGTTTCACACACAAGTAGGTCTACATAACTAATGAGAACTACAAGCTGCATAAAAAATATTTCATCTACTTTACTAACATAATAAGTATATTACACTGGAGAAAAATGCAAAGGAAAATAAAAAGTATACAACTTTATAGATTTGTTTTGGAAGAGTTTTGTTTTGACACAGAAGGGGTAACAGTAGATGGTGGAAGCTGAGAGTTTTTAGCAGCTATAGTGCCATAGAAAGAGGAGCTGGAAGGCAGGTGAAGTTCTGCACACCCTTCAAACTCAGTGATTAGCTTCTGTTGGTAGCAGTGCTTGCCTTCTCTTTGATATAAGCACAAGTCAAAAGGTCAAACCCTTGTTGCCTGTTGTCGCCACAGAAAGAGTCGGTGCACAGAAGGGGGTAGAGTGACCTCTGCTGGTTGAGCTTCCACATAGCAAGAAGGGCTATAAATATGTTACAAAACTAAAATGTGAATTAAATAATAGAAACTTATAAATAAATAGGCTACCTGCTATCCTAAGCTACATATAAAATGAGTTCACTTGTCTTAATCTGAAGTTACAGGTCACCAATGGTCTTACAAATGTTTAATTCTCCCTAACAGCCAGAGTTATTATTTTATTAGTTTTAATTTTTATTTCAGTTAACTAAAGTGTTTTTTTCACACCCAGTGCTACTTTAGTTGTACTAAAAAACGTAATATTAGTTCAGTTTTAGTCTACAATCACCTCGCTAACTATAGTTACTTTTATTTTGAAAGTGTTACCGGTTACTTTCGCTTCCAAAAAAGGAATAGACCACGTGACTTTTTTGGTTTATAAACGAAAAACGAATTGACTGAAGTTCAAAGACTCTCTTCATTCTTTGTTCAAAAAGGAATAACGGTAAAATGATCGCCAAAAACGAAAAACGGGCCGTTTTTAATTGGTTTTTCGTTTTTTGACTCTGACACCAAAAACGGTTATTTGGTTTTACGTTTTGAAACAAAAAAACAGAAAAACGGTATTTACGTTTTATAATTACAAACGAATTACGGATTATCCAGAGATCCCCTGATCGTTTTGCCTCCAGCTCTCGCCAGTTAACTGAACATCATTTAAAATGCTAACGTTAGCTTGAAAACTGTAAAGTAAACTTAACACAAATGTAATATAAAATATCGTTCACATGCAGACTCTTTCCTCAGCCGGTGATCGGTTGGCATGATGTCCGCTGTGACGAACCAGGCTCACTGAAAAGGGCGTTATTTCCGAAGAATCCAAACCAATGAAATTATATAGATCAGTGATCCAAACGGACTGACAACAGGGCTCCTGCTCACGGCTGCTCTCGACGAATACGATTGCTTTGAACCACTGATAATCTCACAATCCACTTCACGAGAGTAGACTGAATTCAAATCTCCCGCTTGCCCTTGATACAGATCCAAACTCGACTGATCAGCTAACCGTTGTGGGCGGGACTAAACAGCGGAAACGTAATGGCGGCGAATTTGAATCTGCGTCATCGCGCACGCACACACACACACACACACACACACACACACACACACACACACACACACACACACACACACACACACAAAGCCCTGAATGTGCAGCAACGGAGATTTGGAAAAATATTAATAAAATATACATGAAATTATGGGAGAATAAGACAATGAAATAATGATCAAAATGAGCATCTATTTGCAAAATTAAAAGACTGTAGTGTAAGGCCCGCTATATTGGTCCAATTGTCGGTTCGCCAATTCACGGGGAAGGTATCACGTGTTACTGTCCTTTTCTCATGCAAAGTATTGGTTGGTTGGTTAAATGCAATATATTAATCATATGTATTTACTCGTTTATTTCATCTGACTCCATAAATGAAAGGGTTTTAATGATATCTGTGGATCATTAATTATGAGTGAATGTTTGACTATTCCGTTTAACTCTTCAATGAAAATAATATCAAAGTCAGTTAGAATAATCAAATGTAACAATTTATTATGTCAGGTAAATGTATCATGCCAATTTCATAATCAATTCAAAGATAATCGATACAAAACATCAAATGCTCTGGAATAGAGAGAAGATGCAAACCCAACTTTAAGAAATACATGAGGCTGAGAGATCTCACTGGTCCTTTTGTCCTCTATCGGTCTGGTCACCCCCCGAAACAGACTGTCTGGAATTTCCTAATTTATCAATTCTTACAATAGCCTATGCAATAAAAAATTATTCAATACAGGTCTACTGTAGCCTATGTAGGGTAGGCTACTGTATGTACAAATACTATTATTTAACCTTAAAAAAACTCACTTTAACCCCCACATGCTTAATAATCTGTAAGGACAACATATTGAATAGATGCAGATTTCTGCAGTTATACCTTCTTTTCTTTGTTTTCTAATTTCACAGAAAAAATCTGTAAAATATTACTTTGTAAAAATACAGACAAGTTCCTTTTAAAAAACGTAAAATTGATGTAAAACCAAAATACAAGCAATTACCTGTAAATTTAATAGTGGACCTTTAAATTACTGCAAATATCTGTAAAATAACAGGCATTCACTATAATGACAAAACGGTAAAATTCTGTAAAAAAATACAGACCATTACCTGTAAAATTACACTTTTTTTTACAGTGTAGGCAACATAAATAAACCCCCAAAATGTAGAAATTTACATTATTTATTTACTTAAGAACAATCAAATAGTACAAGAACAAAAATAAGACAAAAAACTGAACAGAAAAAAAAAAACAATATATCTTTTTGATCTTCTCAGCTCCGTGAGCTTCGAATTGATAGATGTGCCTATCTGAGCTAGGCATCATGTATGACAGTTGCCAAAGTGAGATATGAGCTACAAAATGACCATCCTGCCATGAGCTATATAGGAGACATATCCTTGTATGTACATATAGGGCTTATGTGTGGATATACAGTAAAGAAGCAATACAGAAGACCTATATAGCCTGTATATGCACATATATGCACCTCAATTTTGCCTATATGTGGCATATATACGCATATAGGTTCTTTCCATGTGGGAATCCAAAGCGATTTACAAATGAGGAGAACAATAGAAGTTAAACTAACAATATTCAAGTGCTGTGAATAATAGTGTGAATAGTAGTTATTTGGTAAAAGAGTATAATGTACATGCATTAGGAACACAAGCAAGACTATGACATTAAACTACTTGATGTTGTTGATCTGTCAGTCTATCGGGAGAATTAATGAGAATAAACCGTGCTTTATACAACACTCCTCTCCATCGTATGATAAAGTCCTGCTGATCCAGAACGTCAGCAGAAGCATCAACAGCACATCAATACATCTTTAATAAAACTCTGTTTACCGTATGTGTTTAATGGAGCGCAAACAGAGCAACTGAGTTTTGAGTTTTATGAGTCAAGAGTTATCTCTAGTAAACCTAAATGTCACAGAAAGGAAGGGTGTGTGCAGTGAGAAGAATGACATTAGCCGCTTTCCGACCAAGTAGTTCTAGGAACTTAGTTCTAGGAACTGTCCACTTCTAAACAGTTCTAGGAACTACTCTCCCCCAAACTCGGTTTTGCTGTTTGCGTTCGCACTGGCCAAGTGGCCATAGGAACTGGTAGGAGGGGTAAGGGAGTGATGCAAGCACGGTGACTTTTATTTTGACGGCGCGACAGACCTTTATTTTGGCGGCGCTGAGAACGCCAGAGCAAACAATGCTCGCATTCTCTGTGTTTATTAGTTAGCGATCTGTCTAACAGTACTGTTTAATATCTTATTAGATAGAACTGTTATAGAAAGTAGACAGTATATGAAAAAAGGTTATTAGCCTATGCCGTGTGGTTGATGTCCAGTGTTGCTAGCTGGGCAGATAAACATAATCATGTTTGGCTTGGTCCCCTCAAAGTTGCGTTGGATTTTCTCTTCAGCATAAAGGTTTAGAGACCCATCTATCACTGTTTTTCATGTTTGTATAGTTAGTTTATGGAGTAAATATATAGGCTATAATCTGTGTGTTTACATTACAGCTGTTTTAAAAATGGTGGGTGCTGGTGTTCCGCGTGCGTTCGGTCAATCAGCGTACACTAACGTCACGGATAGTTCCTATAGTGCTGGTTTAGACCCTACTCTGAAGTAGGACCTAAATTAGTTCCTACAAATGGAGTTCCTAGAACTAAAATCGTTCCTAGTTCCTGCGGTGCGAACACGCCGACATCCGGGTATTTTAGCCAATAGTTCTAGGAACTGTGAAAAGGTTCCTCCGGTCGGAAAGCGGCTATTGACTTCATTTATTGAGTGCAGATGTTTAAACTGAACTGCAGGCGGTCTGTGAATGAGACGCAGGCTTTTGCATTGAAACACAGCAGGCAAACGCTGCACTACTGTCTCAAGAGTGTTCGTCCCGGCTGTGTGTCGAACTCTGATGTGTGTCAGTTCTACAACAGCAGTGAACAGACTTCATTAACCCTCCAACATCAGGCCTCAAGAACAAGTACAATACACAGTCAGCCAGTGGGTTCAGAAACACAAGATAATCAGAACAACGCCAAATTTTATAATACAGTGAACTGTAACTGATGTAACCAGATGTATATATAAAAGTCAGGATTACGTGGGGGAGAATGAGAAAAGTGTAAATCAGAAGCACCAGGAACAAACTGCCCAAAATTTTCTTGCGCTGTAGAGAAGTAAGTGATATTGCGCGTGAAAGACCGCGACAAGTGCCAACAAAACACAGAATGATTATCGGGTAGGGGATTAAACAGCCGATCGATCCAGACAGACGTCTAAACAGCCAAAGAGAGTCATTGTCTGTAAAGCGTATTACTGCAAAGATCAGAGGAACAAACCAGATGATCACAGAAACGACACAGCAGACTTTTAGTGAATGATGAGATCTGTACCAGATAGGATGAGAAACCAGAAGATATCGTTCAAAAGCAACACATGCCATAAAATACAGACCCACAATCAAACTATACCAATATGCAATTTTGGCATCCTCTGACTCTGTGATTGTGTCCGTTAATCTACAAATGATCTGAATGAGATCTGAAAGAATCAAATGAATAACAAACACTGGAGTGGAGCGATGAGATTTGATAAGAGCACACAACGCAAACAGAGTTAAGATCATGATTGGAATCTCAATGGCTGAAATGATCTTGAAAATGAAAGGTTCTGCAGAATTAAGTTTCCTGAGAAATTCCCTCATCTGATCATCATAATCTACTCCACTTGTTCCGTTGCTGCCGGCGTTTTGTTCTGCCATTGTTTCATGAAATCTTGACAGGCAACACTAAATAACAAACCAGTCATTAGTTTAAAAAACATGCATTCATTTACTATTTACTACTTTATTAAAAACATTAGGGAAAGATATATGACATAACTTGTTTTCTGTGTGATTGTTGAAATAAAGTTTCCTCAGTTTGCTTGACATGTTCTTTAGAGGAGATGTGTGTAATGTTAGAAAGCTTGAAATACGTGAAATGTAAGATTAAAGTTTGGAAATCCTCCATTTGAACAATATCACAGAAGCAAGAATGCTGTTGTTCTGAATATTCAGTCCAGCACAGCTGCAAGTGTACAATGGTTTATTAAACTAGGAATAAATCTTGAAGAACTTACGTTACTGACAGGATTGTGTGTTTCGTCTGCAGGTCAAAGCAGAAGTTTGTGGAGCAACACACAGACTGACAGATGTTTCACAAGTTTCCACTGCCGTGTTTAAAGAGCTCTTCATTCACTGCACACACTGTAAAAACACACATCTTAAAGCTTGTGGATCTAATGTAGGAAATGCCTGAGATTACAGACAAACTATTTGATCCAACGTGTGCAACTGTAATTACCTTAAAGACACAATTAACTAACAATGGTGGTTTGAGTGAAAAACCAGTCTAACTTTCACAAACGGTTCGGCTCAACTACGACGACTGAAGTAATCTGAGAACGCTTTATATCTGATGCTTTCATTTTTAAAGTTCACTCTGTGTTTATAACTCTTTCCCCGCAAGTGTCTTTGCTCATTTTCACTAAAGCTTCACGGCCCACAGAATATTTTGTTGTATGAATATCTGAACATGTAATATATTAAAAGAAAGTTCTTCTTTTTTTAACAACACTTGAATGTGGGAAAGTTTAATAAAAAACAAAACAATTTTGAGCAAAAAGCTGAGAAAATCATGTTAATGTCAGACTTCATCCAGATCATATTCAGAATGATGATCAAACTCAGATGGATTATTTATTGAGTGATGTAATATTCATAGTGTACTCTTCAGTAATACAGGTATAACGTCTCGGGTTACTCATGTAACCCTTGTTCCCTGAGAAAGGGAACGAGACACTGCGTCGGTGACGACACTAGGGGAACGCCCTTCAGCGTAGCGCGTCTGAATTTATGAATGAAACTAGTCCAATCCTATTGGCGTTGCGTGATGACGTAGCGTGTGACGGCACATACGGATGTATGTATAAGGTATATATATAGGTATAATTTAAATATATTAAGTATGTCCAAAAAAGCACAATATAAATACATTTCCTTTTCACCTGGGAAACAGATGATGAAGTTTATGAGCTGATCATCATCATCATCATCAAATGAATATCAAGAACCTGAAATGGAAACTGGTTCCTACAGGACCTTAAAGAAAACTTTGTGGTGAGATCTGGTATTCATCTCATCTCCTGAAGAACCCCTAGTATCGCAGTAGCTAGGTAGTCTTCTGCTGTCAGGTCAGAATAGGATTAAATCCTCACTAGCTTGTTTAGCCTATAGCAGTAAATCTAGACGTGTCCCTACACCTTTGTGCAACAATAACAATCATTGACAACTAGGCCTATTGATCAAACTCATGCTTACCCTCCAGCAGAATCTCTCCTGGATCCTTCGTTGTCCTTGGTCTCGCAAGATATACTATAATGCTCTTTCTATTACTTATAGAACTGTCTTTGTAAGCTGAAGTAAAGCTGAACAGTGCAGGCCAATCTGCTGACAGTATTCTGCAACATACGTCGGTGAAGGGTGATTCAGTTTGTCATGCAGTTCCTGCAAGTTCCTCTCGCTTTTATTGGTAACCGCACCTATGTGAATGTATTGGTCAATTTCCTTATTTCCGACGGCTGCAGGTGTTTTTTGAACAGTGTGACTTGACTGATGCAATACTCTCTGTTTCACAATCTTATTATTCTCACTTATGCTTCTCCATAATTCAGCTTGCGCCAACGGTTTACTTTTAGTGTTATAGAAATTATTCTGTTCCACCTGTCCAGGTGTTCTACCAAGCCCAGATACACATATTCGCTATCAGTCACTAACACACAGTCTTTATGGTTATTATTTTTCATGTGCAACAACACCTTTTCCACTGCTGTAACCTCAGCTTCCTGTGCGCTTTTGTCATCTCCTAGTCTGCCTTTTTCTCTGTGGATAATTGTACCTTTCAGTTTGACCAGAAACCCCCACCAAGTTTGTCCTTTCTCTGAACTTCCATCAGTAAAATAACACAGTTGTACTGGGTTTATTTCGGTCTTCTTATTTTTTGAGTTTTTTTCGTTTCTAAATTCTATCTAGTTATCGAAAATTAGCTTTGTCCATTTCGACCAGGTAATAACATGAATAGGCTTACGCACGATACTTATGTGCCGATACGACATGTATTCCGGATTTTTTTTGAAGAATTGCGATTCTATAAGTATTGCGATTCGATATTGCAATATATTGCAATTTTTTTAACACTAGACCATCGGAAAAAGTTAAATCATACACTTATACAGACTGTACATGATGTATAAGATGAGTCATATTTACAAAAACAAATCATTTCTGACTTTTATTTCAGAAGCATCATACACTACTACATTCTCTTGAATAAATGATTCAATAACAAATACATTTTTTTACCAGTCACTTGTAAACAATGTAATCGATAAATGCGTTATTTGAAGCACCAAGTTTCTATCAAAAGCTGATTTGGATCGCTACCGTAGACATCAGTGTGTATATCTGAACTTTAATCTTTTATCCCAGTACTTCTATAATAATTTGAACTATTGTATCACAGAAATGATGATACTATTATGAGGTTTAAAAGACCTTTTGTGAAGCTGTTTCATGACAACTCTCTCTGGGTCAGCGGCAGCGCCAACACAGCTTTGAATGTTGCGATATGATTTTGTCAAAGTTTAATAGACAGACAAATTGAAAGAAGATTGTGTGTATTGTAACGGTGGTGACCGCCCTAGCACAAAAAGTCTTTCAAAGAAATAATATTATCTTTCAGTTCGGGCGCCAGCCAGGAATTTCCTGACAAAGATGGTATTTTTCCCCGGATAGCAAAAAACCACCGGTTACAATATTTACAAAAATATATATATTTGTCAGCGACAACTGTTAGCAAATATTTTTTTTTTTTTTCAATGTCCCAAAAACAACACACAAAACAACCTTCAAGAGCAAAAAAAAAAAAAAAAAAAAACTGTTCAACAATGCAATTCAAGGGTGAAAAGAAAAAGAAACAAGAAAAAATCCCTGTAGCAATCGCCGCGTCACCTGTGTCACGTTTCCAATAGGCAGATTCGCGTCCAGGACCATTCATAAATTGTACAAAAAAGAAAAAAAACATAGAATAAACATTCTGTTAATTAGTTCAAAGTTACTAACATCAACAAACTTAAAAGGTACAATAATCAATAAACAATCACAGTAATATAAGCATATCAAAAGTGCGTGCGTGAATGTTTTGCGAGTGAGTGCGTGAATGAATGAGTGTGTAATGGCGGCGCACAGGTACTGACCAAGTTTGTTGTTTATGAAGGGATCTAGGGGGTGTTGTTGTCAGGCACGTACTTGGCTTCAGCTTTATTAAAACCAGATGATCAGGATGTGCAACGCAGTGAAGTTGAGTGAACTCCTATCATCTGATTACAACTATCATCTGTAATCATTTGCTTCACAGCTTTAGTCAACTTGTCTGTTTCAGATTCCTCCTGTTGTTTGGTGGTGGTCAACAGAGTGAAGACTTGACTCTTGTTATCCTCCATTTTTTCAGTAAGGTCAGCGAGTTGACTTTTGTGGTGAGAAGAAGTGACTTTCATTTCTTGGGTAAGATCATTCACATTTTTTTCTTGTCTTTTCATGAAGTCAAATAAAATATCCCAGTTCCCTTGTACCTGAGCAGTAACCTGTTGAATTTCCCTTCCAGGAGTTGGTAGAACGTTTGGCAGGTCGTGTTGTGCAACTGAAGACAGAGTTTCGAGTTCCGTTCCTTCGGATGATGTGCAAAGCTGCATGTTATCCATTAGGGGTGCCCAGGTGAGAGTTTGCACGGGAGTGCTGCCAGCTAGAACAGGAGGAAACCTTGGAAAAAGGGTTACAGGATGCATGGGACTGAATGGAATAGGGGTGTTATACACTGCAGAGACACCAGGTGGAGGTACTTGAGGTATCAGAGGTCGCACTGCTGGTGGCCATACTGGAGTTACAATGTCTGGGGGTGACTCCATTTCTACAAAAGTAGATGGGGAAAGAGGGGTTGCCGCCATATTTGTTGTGTTCACGAGTGTGATTGAAGTGTTGCAGTGTTGGTAAATCAGTAATAGTGTGTGTCAATTTTTCCTCACACCACAATTTACAGTTTTCACAACACCACACAAAGTAATGTTTCACAAAATACTTTTCCCCAGTACAAGTAATTATCCCCTAGTTAGACCACTTAAACAGTTTTCTGTCAAAACACGTCACAGGATTTGAGGGATTGAATTTTCAATTTGAATGTTCAACAAGTCACAATCACTTTTAAAATGTTAAAGATTTTGTAGCAGGTTCACACAAAGAAAACAAGAGGTTTTCTTTTTAAGGTACACAACCTCAATCCGGAAATGTCTTTTAGGTTGCAATAATCCCCAGAAAAAAAAAAAAATTCACAAAAATACAATGTTCATGTTCAAGTCCCTGTTCGGGCGCCACTCTGTAACGGTGGTGACCGCCCTAGCACAAAAAGTCTTTCAAAGAAATAATATTATCTTTCAGTTCGGGCGCCAGCCAGGAATTTCCTGACAAAGATGGTATTTTTCCCCGGATAGCAAAAAACCACCGGTTACAATATTTACAAAAAAATATATATATTTGTCAGCGACAACTGTTAGCAAATTTTTTTTTTTTTTTTTAATGTCCCAAAAACAACACACAAAACAACCTTCAAGAGCAAAAAATAAATAAAAAAAAAAAAATAAAAAAAAAAAAAAAACTGTTCAACAATGCAATTCAAGGGTGAAAAGAAAAAGAAACAAGAAAAAATCCCTGTAGCAATCGCCGCGTCACCTGTGTCACGTTTCCAATAGGCAGATTCGCGTCCAGGACCATTCATAAATTGTACAAAAAAGAAAAAAAACATAGAATAAACATTCTGTTAATTAGTTCAAAGTTACTAACATCAACAAACTTAAAAGGTACAATAATCAATAAACAATCACAGTAATATAAGCATATCAAAAGTGCGTGCGTGAATGTTTTGCGAGTGAGTGCGTGAATGAATGAGTGTGTAATGGCGGCGCACAGGTACTGACCAAGTTTGTTGTTTATGAAGGGATCTAGGGGGTGTTGTTGTCAGGCACCGTTTCGGCGGATTAAACAGCCCATACTTGTCTTCAGCTTTATTAAAACCAGATGATCAGGATGTGCAACGCAGTGAAGTTGAGTGAACTCCGCGACGCACCAGACATCCCTCGCTGGAAACCTCAGCTCACAAGCGGCCGTCTCTCCCCTTCATAGGGTAATCCAAACAATCACTCCCTCAGCTTCAAACCTTCGGATGACGCGCCCTCTCTTCTTCTTCTTCTTCTTCTTCTTGAATTTTATTGGCGGTTGACAAACAACAAAATGGTGTATTTCCGCCACCAACTGGTATGGAGTGTGGATCAAGACGACTTCTTTTTTTTTTTTTTTTTAAATTCTCTCCCACAAATTAGATTCCTCAAGAAACTGAAGAATAAAAATATAACACTCATTTCTCGAGTTATTTTGAAGAATATACTTTGGTATAAATTGCATTTCTATTTTTTTTAAATTATGAATTAACAACCTTCTTTCATTCTCATATTTCTGACAATGCATTAAAACATGTTCTACTGTTTCCTCTTGCCCACAATAATCACATCTTCCCGTATCATGTTTACCCATTTTAAAAAGTGTACTATTTAATCTTGTGTGTCCAAATCTCATCCTTGATATTACTATTTCTTCTCTCCTGTTTTTCCCTGCAATTCTCATCTCTCCCACTTTCCTTTGAATTCTATAGAACCACCGACCTTTTTTCTCCTTATCCCACTGTTTTTGCCACCTTTCCTTTAGTCTCTTCTTGATAATACTCTTAACTTCATTCTTACTTAAATTAACAATTAAATTAATGTCATTGTTTTTAACTGCTTCTTTTGCTTCTTTATCTGCAATTTCATTTCCTTGGACACCAACATGTGCAGGCACCCACAAAAATACTACTGTAATCCCCATCATTTGAATTCTGTACATTGTTTGCATAATCTCTATTAAAATATCTGGTCTACTTTCTGAATGACTGTATTGTAAACTAGCCAATGATGAACATGAGTCTGAACAAATAACTGATTTCACAGGTCTTATTTCTTCTATCCACTGTATTGCTAATAATAATGCAACCATTTCCCCTGTATAAACAGATAGCTCATCACTGATCCTTTTCCTTATTGATAGATGAAACTCTGGGACAGTAAATGCTACTCCTATCTTGTTGTCTGAACTCTTTGATGCATCTGTGTATATCTGAACATAACTGTAGTACTCATTAATATATGTCTGTACATTATATGAATTACATTCCTTGCCCTCTCTTCTTCTTCTTCTTTTTCGTTTTTATTGGCAGCTCGCTTCTCAGATAGAGCATTACCGCCATCTACTGTGGGCAATGAATCAGAGACTTGTGTTTTCCCTCATCCCATACTATTCAGAACCTGGCCTTTCGATGTTGCTGCGTGTTCAGCTCCTCCATCTACAGCCCAGGATCTTCCAGACTAGGGACGAGGGATAATAATAATAATAATAATAATAATAATACTAAAAATTATTACCAATCCCAAAACTAATATTAAACTTCATATTCTATGAATTAACTTAGTCCTTTTTAGAAATATTACTAATAAATTATCACTTCCTACTGGATTTAAGAGTTCTTTTAATGTTAACTGCTGTACACCATTTTTCTGAAGTTCTTCAATTATTTTCCTTCTATCCTCAGTATATTTATTGCACTGAATGAGAACATGTTCTACTGTTTCTCTGACTCCACACCAATCACACAACCCTGTTGGATGTTTTCCTATTATATTTAATGTTGCATTAAGTCCCGTATGCCCCAACCTTAGTCTTGAAAGAACACAATCTACCTTTCTACTCCCTCTTGAATTCCTTCTTTTGTTTACCGATGATTGTATAGAGTAAAGATGCCTACCTATTTGTTCATTATCCCAGCAATATTGCCATTTCTCTGTTATCTTCTTTCTAATTATTGACTTAAGTTCGGATTTACTATACAAAATCTGCATATCTATACCATCTTTTGCTGCTGCCTGTTTTGCTAATTGATCTGCTTTCTCATTACCCACCACTCCTGTATGTGCTGGAACCCACAAGAACTGAACTAAATTTTTTTTCTGATGTATCATGTAACGCGCCCTCTCTCAGGTACGAACCCACATTTATATCCTCCTTGCCTCCGCCGTTAATTGAAAAGCGTCTCCCCATACACGCAAAGTGAAAGTAAAAAATAAAAGTAAACAAAACGAAGATGTGGCGTAAAGCTCCTTTTTTTTTCTTAATCGCCACAGTATGTTTGAATGGAGATCACAGTCTATTAAAGATGAATCGTGCAGCTCTACTGTCTTATCTCTCTCTCAGTATACGAGTAGCACGAGGGCTTTTCAGTGCGTTCAGTCTCACGTCTCTTTCACGCGTCCACTTGTGATATTACGTCACTCAAATACAAGATAATATGTATTATTATCACACATAACGACACATTTCATCCTATGTTGGAACGAAAGTGGCTAACTTCTGTCGACATCATCTACAAGCAAGGACAAAAATAAAGCAATTGAATTTGAACTAGATGCGAAAGTTGAATAAAAAAAAAAAAATTTGAATCGTAAAAATTTTTTGCGATAGCTAGGCCTAGGTGAATAGATTTTTTTCTCTCAACCCTAATCCCTAGTATGTAATAGTAAACAAGAAAATAGGCACAGGCTTCCCTTGAGGAGTTCTATACGCTGATTTCACGCAGCCGTTATTTTGAAATCGAAAGCGAGGCTCCGGTGGGAAGAAAGAGTCGTGAATGCGATGGCGTATTGTTGTGTTTAATGATACTGTGTCAATTCTAAAACTGTACATACATTTCTTTCATACTTTAGACTATATACAGTGAAATTCATTTATAAATTTTTTTTTGTTTTATATATAATTCAGAAAGTAAAAAAAGAAGCAGGAATGAACTATATACATATCCTATATTGGATATTAACATCCAATAGTGTAAATTGCGGCAGCAGCTTCAGGTTGGTAGTCCAAGGCATTGTTGTTTTTTTTTTACTTCCGGGGTTTTTCCCACCGGAGCCTCACTTTCGATTTCAAAATGGCGGCTGCGTGAAATCAGCGTATTGTGAACATACTGTAGATGCCCAGTACCATTCCTCATTAATCATTATGGTTTGTAAAGGTATGTTCTATTTATTTCTTTCCTTACAGGCTACATCAAAAATAAATTCAATATTTAAGCAAGTATAATTAAGAAGGCCATCTCCCAGAAATGTGCAGATGAATGCAAGATGTCAAAAAGGCGCCACAATGATTGTGTGTGAGTTTGTTTGAATCAAACTGATTTGTTCAGGATGTTTAATATTGTATTTCACAGTTGGTGTGTGTGTGTGTGTGTGTGTGTGCGTGCGAGTTTGTGTGAATCAGACTGATTTGTTCAGGATGTTTAATATTGTATTTCACAGTTTGTGTGTGCGTGTGTGTGTGTGTGTGTGTGTGAGTTTGTGTGAATCAGACTGATTTGTTCAGGATGTTTAATATTGTATTTCACAGTTGGTGTGTGCGTGTGACGTGTGTGTGTGAGAGTGTTTGCGTGCACATGTGTGAGTTTGTGTGAATCAGACTGATTTGTTCAGGATGTTTAATATTGTATTTCACAGTTAAGTGAAATAATATTGTATTTCACAGTTAATGGTGTGTGTGTGTGTGTGTGTGTGTGTGTGTGTGTGTGTGTGAGTTTGTGTGAATCAGACTGATTTGATCACGTTGTTGTCTTTGGAGCTCTATCGATTTGATTTATAATTCTTGATTTTCTCTTTAAACTCACTTACAACGAACTGTCATGATCCTGCCATCTAGTCCTTGATGTTGTTTAATTCTTGAGGCAGGATCATGACAGACCCATGTTTTATGTGCAAGCACATGGTCTTTTGTTTGGGCCATGTGCTTACGTTGTCTCGTCACGTAACCCCCGCCCCCTTGTTACCCTTGTTTAGTCATTATTGCTTTACCTGTGTCACCTGCTGTCATCATTAGTTTCTCCCTATTTAATCCCCTCGTGTTTGCTGTCCTGTGTCGGTTCATTGGTAAACCTGCTATGGTGTTACATGTTATCGGCTATCTGTTATTGTGAGACTTTGTTCACTGTGTGTACCCTGTCAAGAGAAAGTTCTGTTTCTGTATTAGCTGTTTATTTGTAGTCTAGTTACGTCAAGTCATAGTCTAGTTTTGTTACTCGTTGTCCTGTCTTGGTTTGCCCCCTCGTGGGCTTTGTTTTCCCTATTGTTTGTATATAATAAACCGTGTGCTGTGACTACTATCTGCGATTGGGTTCATTCCCTTCATCACCCTTCCTACATCATAACATGAACATTTTCCACTTTTCCTCACTGAGAAGCACTGCTGCTCAAACCTCATAGTTACAACGCGGACTGTTGAGCAGACGTGTCTCAAGCCTATTGATCCAACGCTGGATACTCTTATAGGTTACGTCCGTGGATCACGGCTGAACGCGTCTTCTCCACACTCACTTATAGGGATGTCACGGTACCAAAATTCCTGTAGTCGGTACCGATACCATTAAAATTTTACGGTTCTCGGTACCAATTTCGGTACCACAGCAAAATCTGTTGGAACTATTTTTCTATTTTATTTAACTATTTGAAAAAAATATTCAATTCAATTCAGTGACTTACTATTTATGACGGTAATCATAAGTAAATTATACATATAAGCACTGAAGGCTACATGCTGTTTAAACGTAAATATTACTTACAAAAAAAAATCAAGTGAAACATAAAAGCAACCTTCAAATGCACACATTATTATTATTATTATTAGTAGCAGTATTTTTAATACATGGAGACATAGCTAAATCTACTGTACAGTAGCCTAATATAATTATTTCTGTCAATTTCTTCAAGTTAAACCGAACTTTTATTTTGACGGGTTGCCGTGAAAACCTTTGAGTTTCTGTGTGTGTATGATATGACGATAGTTTTGCTCAAAAGAAACGGTAAAATGCTCATGAAGTGACTCTCAGAGTGGCTCTGGAGATGAATTTCATCATGTCATCATATCGTGAGGCAGCAGAGACTGAAAACAGCGCGAGCGTCACTCGTGCGTCTGTCTGTGTGTGTGTGTGTGTGTGTGTGAGGTAAATGAAACCGCGCGTCTGCACTATTCATTCACACAGAGACAAGCAGAACATGCAGGGTTAATATTTAAATAGTCTTTTTGCGGTTTAATATTCACAGACACTATATATATTGTGGTATATATCGGCTACAGTGCTCCAAGTAAAAAAGTTAGTCTGGAGCCCCGCACTTAGATAAACACGGAACGACTGAAAGCAGCTGCCTATTACTGGGTGCAGAATATACCCGGTACTCGGTACTACCGGTACTACAGAAATGCTGGTATCGTCACATTTAAAAAATTTCAGTACCGACTTGGTACCGAAGTACCGGTACTTTTGACAACACTACTCACTTACAAACAAACTTTTCTTTTTTTCGCCTATTGTGCGTCTACTCTACACCCTTACCACTAAAAAGATGGATTATATCCAAGAGTTTAGTCATAAATTAGTATTAATATTGATAGCATCACTGGTAGCGTTGTTGCTAACTTACTGTCCATCTGTTAAAATGGCGAATACATCAGATGTAAGTAGTCTACCCCTTTTGGTGCAGGTGAGGACACATTTGAGCTGCACGCCCTGCAGTCTGAGCTGGAAGCTGTTGAGAAACAGATCCACGACCTTTTAGTGAGAAAAGCCGAGCTAAGAGACCGGCAGTTAGCTCTTGAAACATCACACGCCGATGCACACAAATCAGTGATTAACGTTACTAACCCGCTGACTCCGACCTCGTCTACTCCGTGCGTTTCTCAGCATTGGTCCCGAGCGCCGAGGTCGCGATCAGCCATGGTCTCGTTCACTCCTGCTCCAACACGCCACCACGAAGCCTGGATGGTTCCGCAGCGGAAGACGCGAGTCAGGTCTAGACCAAGACTCTCTCCGACCCTCCCGGTTTTCGAGTTATCCACATGTGGCAGGAAGGGCGTTTCTGTTTTCATCATTGAGATTGATGGCCATTCTAGCCTATCATTGGTGCCCTTGGGCTTTAAAACAGCAACGCATCTGCCATTCATCAGGCGTTACGTTTTGACTCGTTGCGTCATTAACGCGCTCCGTCGCTGCTGCTGGGAACCCGGATGCGATCACCTGAGGCGGTAAGATGAATGTGCTGCTAGTTGTTTTTAGCTCACGAAATGTATTCAGTTTAAGGAGTGCGTTCTTTTAATGTATCTTTTAGAGACACCGCTTTGCTTGGAGAGCGTGTGCTATTGTCTTCCGTGACATGAGATTGTTATTGTTTGCATGCATTGGATGCGTGTGCTGGATATGGACACTGGAAAAGGTAGGGAGAGTTTGATACCCTCGCTAATCGTGCTCTGTATAAAATGTGTGTTTTGATGTGTTAGTCTGTAGTTAAAAACGTGTTTTAATCCATATCCTCAGTTATAAAAACCTGAGTTTCCCTCCAGAGAAAGCTACGCTTAAATTGTCCTCGACGATCGGTATGTATATTCATTGTACGTGCATGCATTAAGTTAGAGAACTTATCTAGTAGAGTAACAGTCTATGTTGTTTATAGGGCCCTGGTTATAGACCCGTAAAGAGCTATAACTGCATTCCAGTCGGGGTGCTCCGTGTTCCTTCACGGCCGCAGTGCTGTCCTGTTTCGAACCTGTTTCGAACCTGTTTCAATCCTGTTCACAACAATCAACCGATTCAACTACAACTCGGAATTGCGGCTGATTGTTTATTTTGATTTGTTTTTTTCGTAGCTGGTTGCCTAACCGATATTAACTATCAGGACTCTCATCCATTTGATTCCTTTGTTTTCTTTTCACTTGTATTTGATTTTGTTTCTAAAGATTGAATTGTTTATTTTCTTATTATTTTCTGGAATAGTTTCTTTCTTTATCTTGCTTTATTTTCTGCCAAATTGTTCAACAAACTGAAGTTTTGTTCCTTTATTGATATCTTTGTATATTTGGCCGCCATTGACATTGAGGTTTAGCCAATTGTTTATTTATTATATCTGGTCTCTTTTGGGCATTAATAATCTTCCCAGCCATCAAGGTTATTTTCCATATTCGATTTATTTTCATAGCTGATCACATTCATATTGGTTTATTTTTCATATTTGTTTATTTTCATATTCTATTATTTTTCATATTTGATTTATTTATTGTATCTTTTGTGTGTTGTCAGGGCCTGAGCACCAGGGGCAGAGGATTCCTATTGGGTGATGGTATCTTCCTCACAGTGTGCAGTGTTTGGTATTTACACCTGTGTGAGTGCGTGTGTGAGTGTGTGCGCACAGTGAATTGCAGTGGTCCTGCATCTGCGGGTGGCTTGCTACGACCCTCTGCCTCTGCGCTTTTCGTTCCTGCCTTGACCGGGTCCTAACCCTATAAGGGTTGCCCAAATTTGAACAGTGCCTTATATCCTTTATGCTCTTTTTAAAAAAAATTGTTAATAAAATATATTTTTGTATGATGACCTATGCCTCTGACTCTATTTGGTGATACGAACCTGTGTATGCCTTTAGTTGGGGCTTATTCTAATTCTTTGGGCAAATTTCCCAGAGTGGCGTAGTCGGTGTGCAAATGGTATCATCTTGTTAATTCTAATTCTTTGAGAAACCCCTCTTACTGCCCTCGTGTTACACGCCACACACACAAAACCACTTCTCCCCTCTTCGCGAAACAGAACGCGATGCTGTGATCATCGGCGATTCCATCGTTCGACACGTACATGCTATGTTAGGTAAAAGAAAGGTGCACAGTCACTGCTTTCCTGGTGCTCGTGTTTCTGAAATCGCTATTCACGTTCCCGAGATTCTGAACGGTGACGAGCGCGTCGGAACTGTGGTCCTGCACGCGGGAGTGAACGACATCAGGCTGCGCCAGACGGAGGTTCTGAAGAAAGACTTCAGGAATCTGATCGATACGGTACGCAGCACATCGCCTGATATAACGATCATTGTGTCAGGACCGCTTCCCACGTACCGACTAGGGCATGAAAAGTTTAGTAGATTATTTGCGCTAAATGAATGGTTAATGTCATGGTGCAATGAGCAGAAACTGCTCTTTGTAAATAATTGGAATCTGTTTTGGGAACGTCCTAGGCTTTACCGTGCTGATGGCTTACACCCAAGCAGATTCGGAGTGGATCTTCTGTCGGATAACATCTCCAAAATGTTAAATACCGTTAGATGACTAGATACCAAAAGTCCAAATCATAGTCTCTGCTGCACCAATTTAACTGATATAAATACTAGTGTAGAACATTGCATAGAAACTGTGTCTATTCCTCGTTTAGTGAGATCAAATAATAAATCTACTGCAGGATCTAGGAAAAATCTAATTGTTATTAAAACAGAAAATGTTGCTATTAGTAAACAAAAACAATTTCTAAAGCTAGGTCTTCTAAACATTAGATCACTCACACCTAAGGCAGTTATTGTAAATGAAATAGTCACAGATAATAGCTTCGATGTACTTTGCCTTACTGAAACCTGGCTTAAACCAAATGACTATTTCGGTCTAAATGAGTCTGCTCCTCCTGGATACTCCTATAAGCATGAGCCCCGTCTGATTGGTCGTGGCGGTGGTGTTGCGACAATCTATAGAGATATTCTCAATGTTACTCAGAAAACGGGTTATAATTTTATTTTGTTTGAAGTACTTGTACTAAATGTTACGCTCTTAGATGTTAGAAAAACATCCCTATTATCTCTAGCCTTGGCTACCGTATATAGACCGCCTGGACCTTACGCTGATTTCCTAAAAGAGTGTGCAGATTTTCTCTCAGACCTATTAGTCAATGTCGATAAAGCATTAATTGTTGGAGATTTTAACATACACGTAGATAATCCAAATGATGCGTTAGGGGCTGCGTTTACAGATTTATTAAATTCATTTGGGGTCAAGCAAAACGTCACCGGACCAACTCATCGTCTTAATCATACACTCGATTTAATTATATCATATGGAACCGATCCAACCGATATAGATATCATTCCACAAAGTGATGATGTCACTGACCATTACATGGTAACTTGCATATTACGTACTGCTGTAATATGTCATGCGGCGCCGCGTTATCGACCAGGCATAACAATCCTTCCATCCACCATAGATAATTTCTCAAATTGCTTATCTAATCTGTCTCAGCTGCTGCCTGAACCCAAACAAACAGATGAACTAGAAGAACTAACTAGCACTATGAGCACCATTCTCTCTGGAACATTGGATGTTGTTGCACCAATTAGATTAAAAAAGGTCAGAGAGAAAATTAAAGCACCGTGGTACAACAATACTACGCGTGTTCTAAAGAGAGAAACCCGTAATTTAGAGCGTAAATGGAAACAAACTAATTTAGAGGTCTTTAGAATCGCGTGGAAAGACAGTATGTCACGTTATAAAAAGGCCCTAAAAGCAGCCAGGGCTGAGCACCTCCGCAAACTAATAGAAAATAACCAAAATAATCCAAAGTTTTTATTTAACACCGTGGCTAGACTAACAAATAAACAGACGTCACCTGAGCAAAATATCCCGTTACAGTTTAGTAGTAATGATTTCATGAACTTCTTCACTGAGAAAATAGAAAGCATCAGAACCACAATTGTAAACGTTCAATCTTCAATTGCGCCTTATAATTCAGCCTCAATTATCACCCCGCAAGAACAATTACAGTGCTTTACAACTATAGAACAAATAGAGTTAAATAAACTTATCACTTCCTCTAAAACAACAACATGTTTATTAGATCCTATACCAACTAAACAATTGAAAGAAGTGTTACCTATAGTGGAAGAGCCTCTCCTCAATATTATTAACTCGTCTTTATCTTTAGGTCATGTTCCAAGAAAATTTAAACTGGTAGTTATAAAACCTCTCATTAAGAAACCACAATTAGATCATAATAATCTAGCAAATTACAGACCCATTTCAAATCTTCCATTTATGTCTAAAATATTAGAAAAAGTGGTGTCCGCTCAATTGTGTTCTTTCTTGCAAGTCATCTATGAAAAGTTTCAGTCAGGATTCAGGCCGCACCATAGCACTGAAACTGCGCTCGTTAAAATCACAAATGATTTACTTTTAGCTTCTGACCAAGGCTGAATCTCAATACTAGTTTTACTTGATCTTAGTGCTGCGTTCGACACTATAGATCACACAATACTCTTAGATCGACTACAAAATTATACTGGTGTTCAAGGACAAGCATTAAGCTGGTTCAGATCATACTTATCTGACCGCTACCATTTTGTCTATTTAAATGGAGAAAAATCGATCATAACTCCAGTAAACTATGGAGTGCCGCAGGGATCTGTGTTAGGCCCTCTATTATTCTCAATATATATGCTGCCACTTGGAAATATTATAAGGAAACATGGAATTAGTTTCCATTGTTATGCTGATGACACTCAAATCTATATTTCATCACGGCCAGATGAAAACGCTAAATTATCCAAATTGACAGAGTGTGTTAAAGACATAAAAGATTGGATGACTCGTAATTTTCTTTTATTAAATTCAGACAAGACAGAGGTATTACTTATCGGTTCAAAAAACTGCCCACAAAACCTCTCGCAATACAACTTTAATTTAGAAGGATGTCCTGTTACTTTATCCTCTACAGTAAAAGACTTGGGTGTTATACTCGACTGTAACCTGTCTTTTGAAAATCATATTTCATATGTTACAAAAACAGCCTTTTTCCACCTTAGAAACATTGCTAAGTTACGTAATATGCTATCAGTTTCTGATGCAGAAAAGTTAGTTCATGCATTCATGACCTCGAGACTAGATTACTGTAATGCTTTATTAGCTGGTTGTCCTGCATCCTCAATAAACAAGCTACAGTTAGACTTACTAGATCAAGAAAATATGATCATATAACACCGATTTTATCATCACTGCATTGGTTACCTATAAAGTTCCGTATTAATTACAAGGTATTGCTACTTACTTATAAAGCCCTAAACGGCTTAGCTCCAGTCTATTTAACGGATCTTCTATCGCCCTATAATCCATCGCGCTCTTTAAGATCACTAAATTCTAGGCTTTTGGTCATACCTAGGATATCCAGAACCACCAAAGGAGGGAGAGCATTTTCACATTTAGCTCCAAAACTCTGGAATAGCCTTCCTGATACTGTTCGTTGCTCAGACTCGATCTCCCAGTTTAAAACTAGATTAAAGACGCATCTTTTCGGCCAGGCATTCATATAATATTTTTAATCTTACAGTTCAAACTACAATCCGGCCTCTAGTTCATAAATGCCAGAGGAGAACTGGCCCCCGACTGAGACTGGGTTCTCCCAAGGTTTTTTTTTTTTTTCTCCATTGGGTCACCTGATGGAGTTTTAGGACACCATTAGGTCACTTGATGGAGTTTTTCGGTTCCTTGCAACTGTTGCCTTTGGCTTGCTCAGTTGGGGATATTTTTGGGATATTTAATTTTATTTTATCAGTCAATAAATTCCACTTGGAACAAACCTTGTTGTATTATTTTAATTTAATACTGTGAAGCTGCTTTGATACAATCTGTATTGTGAAAAGCGCTATACAAATATACTTGACTTGACTTGATTTGTTCAGGATGTTTAATATTGTATTTCACAGTTAATGGTGTGTGTGTGTGTGTGTGTGTGTGTGTGTGTGTGTGTGTGTGTGTGTGTGTGTGTGAGTTTGTGTGAATCAGACTGATTTGTTCAGGATGTTTAATATTGTATTTCACAGTTTGTGTTCAGTTTCAGTTATCGTTGTGTGTGTGTTTGTTTGTGTGTGTGTGGGGGGGGGGGTTGTGTGTGTGTCTGAGAGAGTGTGTTTGAGTGTATGTGTGTGTAAGTCTGTAATGAATATAATCTGTAAAAAGTAATAAATTCATTAGTTATGAAAGAAGAAATAAATAAATAAAATACTAATGAAATTAAAATAACAGAAAATGCATTTGTTTTTTTTATTTCATCAATCCATTATCAGTGCCTTAGAAATGTGTGCACTAATACTGTGTGCCCAAATCACCTGCCATGTTGTTTATAATGTGACTGCAGGTTTCACAACATACATTAAACAGTGAACAATGTCTACATTGAGGTGAATCTAGAATCTGTTTCTCAGCTGCGCAGCAAATACCTGACACGACTCCCAAGTTGCTTTTTGTAGAAATGAAGTTTTATTCACGGCCGGGAGATCACCGGTCACAACAACCAAGTGAGTCTCCTGAATAGAAAGATGCATGTACATTTATATCATACAGATGAGTAAAAATCAATGTCACTCAAGTCTTCTTCACTGTGATTTGTTCTGGTGAGTGGTTTGTAATGATCTGAGCTAGTCATATGACTGTTAGTTCTACTGTGTTAAGCACTTTTTGGTTTAGTATATATGGCCTTTGACCTGAGCATCCTTAGTCTGCGTTTCTCTGTACATTTAATGTTAAAAATACCCATTACATAAAATATTTCTATCACACTCTATAAATGAAAAGGTTTTAATCTGTGGATCATTGATTGTGATCAAATGTTTGACTATTCCTTTTAACTCTTTAATGAAAATAATGTCAAAGTCAGTTAGAATAATCAAATGTAACAATTTATTATGTCAGGTAAATGTATCATGCCAATTTCATAATCAATTCAAAGATAATCGATACAAAACATCAAATGCTCTGGAATAAAGAGAAGAGATGCGAACCCAACATTAAGAAATACATGAGGCTGAGAGGTCTCACTGTCAGCCTCACGGGCTAATCTGAGGTACAGAAAGACCCCGAACCCTTTGCTGCATTTCATTATATAGACAGACCTCTTTCACATGGAAACATGTGCTAACAGTGAAAATTTGCATTCAGAGGTTACACCTTTTGGGGGTGTGTGACCATTTGCCAGGAGACCACCTTCCTTTGTGTGCCAGTTATCCTTAAACTCTTAAAAACCTTATTACCTTTTGCTTTACTTATTTGGAAATGAGACCTTTGTACCAGTCACACTGAGACATTTCAAATGATACTAAATATGTTCAATACTCGATGTCACTCATTCACATCAAACTATACATTTTCTTGAGTGAATTCAGATGATCTGAGCATGAGAGAGAGGGGGTGAGAAGAGGGAAAGAGATGTAGATTAAGATGACTCGGGGGTGAGACTTCCGTCTCTAGTGCACGAGGGCTAGTTCAGATGTTAATTTCCAGAGAGGTCCTTTAGTCCTCTCAGGGTCTGGTCGCTCTTCAACCAGACTGTCCGGCATCTCCTAATTTCTCAATTCTTACACTGCAGCTTTTCAGTGTGACTAGATGCAGATATAGATCAGCAAAGTGTTCTAACCACACCAGTCATGATGACTCACATGCACTCATATCACACTCTCATACGCACACACACTTATACATGTTCTCATCTGCCTCTATCAAAGCATCAAATATAAAAATAAACATCTTTTCTGAATTTATTCATGATGTCTCTTTTACTAGCTTATGTGAATATCTGTTTTAAGTATTGTGTGTGTCTAGGATGGTCATGTTTGTGCATGAATGTGTACAACTTATGTCCGTAAGTGACTTGTGTGTTTGTGGGCATGTTTTTAGATGATATTTAAACACTGTTCACTAAAGTTCTGATTGCTTGTTAATCCTTGATTATAAAGTCCTGTGGAGGAAATCGTAGGGTTCTCTTCTTCATTGTAAGGTTGTGTGTGTATATGTTTGTGTATGAGTGTGTACATATGGCCGTGTGCGGGGTGGGTGAGTTTTCAATTTCTCTGTAAATAATCAGATGTGTGTGCAATCACTATCTCAACACTCAACTGGTTAAAGTTGTGGCCCATCTCTTAAAGGGGAAGTTCTGATATGCAGTTTGTCTTCAAGGAAAAGTTGACTTTGTTTCTTCAGCATGCCCTTAATCAAGTGTTTTCATCAGCCTCTTCTGCATGACTTTATTAGTACAAAGTTGTGCTATATAATACTGCAAGGAAGGTAAAAAGAGGAATGAATTTGAATCTAAATTTGAACTTTTTGCAAGTTGAGTGCTTTTGACTCTGTATGGGATCAGGTGAAAGAGTTTTAACTTTAGCTCTGGTAATTCTTCCAGCTGTGTACCAAGCCCTTGCACATTTACAAAGACTTTACGCTTCACAAAGATGCCTACACACACACACACACACACACACACACACACACACACACACACACGTGCACAAACACACACAACACTCATGCACTGAAAACAAATCCTGATAATTTCTAATTATTTTTTATATATATATATAAAATGTATTTTTTTGATGTGTGATAGTTATCAGTGCATTGCACTTGTAAAAGCACACTTAATGTAAACCAAAAATTGTAAAAAACCAATGGTCGAGCCTTATTTGTTGGCAGATGCCACTTGGTTTGATATACTGTGTCGAATGCAATGAAATGTACACATTTTAAAGTGTCATTTAAGTGCTGTTTTCAAGTACTACTTTGAGCCACTCAAATGCAGTGACAAATTATAAATGATGTCTTTATAAATGATGTCTTCAAAATCACACAAGGCAAATCAGTTAGATCCAAGTACTTAAGTAAACACAAAAACAGTTAAATAAATATAGACATTGAAAAGAGTATATTTTGGCATATGTTCATATGCAGATCCAGAGCTGTATCTTGTGAGGGAAGAAGTGAGAAGATGGAGGCGACTCTTGTGTGACTCTTGGTCAGGCAGCTCTGTGGCATCAGTGGGCTGAGTTTCATCTGCAGGCCTTATGACACATGAAAACTATATCAATACAGTTTGAAAATAATTTTTTATTGTTTACTCTAAAATTAAGTAATTAATGATCTAAAATGAATTGCAGCTTGACAGAATCCAGTTAAAAAAAGCTGGCTAATTTAGCTGCTGTTTGGTGGGATTAGTTCACCAATTAGGTGATTAGGACTGTTAACATCCATATTTAGAGAGTGAGACTGAAAGAATGTGTGTGTGTGTGTGTGTGTGTGTGTGTGTGTGTGTGTGTGTGTGTGTGTGTGTGTGTGTGTGTGTGTGTGTGTGTGTGTGTGTGTGTGTGTGTGTGTGTGTGTGTGTGTGTGTGTGTGTGCGTGAGTGTGTGTGTGTGAGTGAGTGTGTGTGAGTGAGTGAGTGTGTGCGTGTGAGAGAGAGAAAGAGAGAGGGGAATAAATGAAGGAGGGAGAAAGGAAGGGGACAGTAATAAAAATTAAAGAGAAAAGGTTAGGTGGGTAAAGTTCCTCACACCAAGTTCCAGACAACTTCTCATCTGGATGATAAAGTCAAACCCCTTTACAATTTATGTTATGATTTTATGAGGGAAAAATAAAGAAATATATCATCTCGAAGACAATTCAAACTCATTTCCTTTGTGGGAATTGATGCATGTTTCCTTTCTTTTTTCCCCCCTTTTTTTTGTGAATGAGGAGATTTAGAGCAGCCTTGCCGAGGACGATTGAGGGAGATGGATGAAAATGAGTCCACATCAGAAGGTCTCAAACTGCACTAACCTTCAATCTACCAGAAGTGGACCGGTGACCAGGTCTGTGGAGGGAAAGGTGAATTAACATAGAGGTAGCAATGGTTTGTTTGTGTAAGTTCAGCAGATGATTTACTTGAGGTGTCCTTGAATGGACCTCAAACTGAGGGTAGGTGAGCTATACATGAGACATTTACTTAAACCTGTTATGCATTTAGTGGTAGTGCATGCATTTAGCTCATATTTAATCTTCTGATATTCACATCACTGGTCAGTCGCATCTAAATATGAAATTCTGTATCTAAATTAAATCTGGTTCCTGGGGGTAATTGCTGTTATTTCAGTGCAAATATACAGCATTCATAGCCATCCAATCTTTTTGCAAGTTAAAAGCTTCCAAGGTTTTTACTTTGAATGTTTTTTTTTATTCAGACCCATGTGTCCTGACATGACATGTGCATGTTTTTCAGATATTATCTATTTGTTGTGTTTTGCACCTAAATAAGAGCATCCGCTCATCTACAGTATGTCTCGTAAACATTCCCTGTCACAATTACAATGCAGTGCTTTCCAGATCTTTAACAGAAGTCTTGCTGGCATGTGTGCTTACTGGCATATGGTGTCTGATACACACTTTTTATATTAACATACGTGAAAGCTTGAGAAATCTTTTTTATTTATTTTATGGAACATTATGTGAGCTAATCTGACCTTTGTAATTTAATCTTATTTGATCCTTAGGGGAAATCTTTATGGATATGTAATTGGTGTGCAATTGTGTTTGCTTTTATTTGTAGATGATGAAGTCCACAATTCCAAGAAGAAAAACCGCTGTTATTAAAGCTTTCAGCAAAACCAGACAAAGGTATGTATAGACAAGCAAATACACACATACAAACATTCTCTTTTTTTGAGGAGTCTTTGGGCATTTTAAATTGATGTGGAATGTAAATGTAATATTCTTTTAATTTCTCATGTCTCATTTTCACTTCCCCCTCACACACATAAAAACATGCTCTCATTATTCTTTTCCTGTGCCACTGGCTTCTCCTCCTTTACCCTTTAATTTACCCCAAACAGAAAATCGAAATACCTCTTTTTCCCCTCTGTTCCTGACTGACTGATCTATGTGTGCCTACTTACCTACTTAACCATATTTTGGGGACACATTTGTACCCAGAAGTCAGCTACCCTGCGGGTGCCTCCTCAGCGGCGCTACGTCACTCACTCTTATACAGTGAAGAAAGAAGAAGCTCCTTCGGCAGCAAGAGGAGCTTGGCAGCAAACGCAGCGTCTAGTTCCCTATTCAGAGAACATGGGTTATGCAAGTAACCAGAGACGTTCTCTTTCATAGGTTCATTCGACGCTGTGTAGCGATGACGCAATGGGAACAATATACCACACACGCCAAGCTAAGCACTGCCAGATCTTGCCCCACAAGGAACTCTCCTTTAACCTTTTTTTTTTTGAGCCAGACCAAACTCAACTAGGACCAGGGGCCGCATCTAAATCCAAGTAATAAAACCTGATAAAAGTGTGCGGAGAGGACCAACCTGCCGCCACACAAGTACAGACCCTTTCCAAAAAATTAGAATATCATGGAAAAGTTTATTTATTTCCATAATTCCATTCAAAACGTTAAACTTCCATAGATTATATATTTACACCTGCCCACACTGCCAAAAGAACCAAAACCTGGTTCAATGACCATGGAATCACTGTGTAATTACTGTGTGATTTCATGTAATATTCTAATTTTTTGAAATCCTGTTTTCGTGGGTTTTATGAGCTGGAAGCCCAAATTATGTACAAATAAACAACTAAATACTTGAAATCGTTTAGGTTGTGGGCCCTGAATCTATAATCTATGGAAGTTAAACGTTTTGAATGGAATTATGGAAATAAAAAAACGTTTCCATGATATTCTAATTTTTTGGAAAGGGTCTGTATATCTTCTAAAGGAAGGACGCGATACTCCTAGTAGAGTGAGCTTTAACGCCCAGAGGTGAAGGACGTTACGCACCTCATAAGCCAAAGACATTGCGTCTCTCACCTTGTGCTCAGAGGCGGCGAGCCCTGGGCGGCCGGCCCCAAAGCATACAAACAACTGAGATGACTTGCGCCACTGGCCAGAGCGGTCCACATATGCCTTTAACCCCCTGGGGTCGGCGGTATCACCGGCGATACCAGCTCACTTTTTTTCTTATCAGTACAAGTCAAGTCAAGTCATCTTCATTTATATAGCGCTTTTAACAACGTAGATTGTTTCAAAGCAGCTTCACAGAGATAAGCGTATAATTTAAGGTAACAGAGATTGTTTTGGCTTTATAGCAGAGTTAAGTTATTTTCCATCTAAAGTTAGTTTTGATTGATTTGCTTCCGTCGCAACGATCATTTGTTATTAAATTAGGGGTCGCTAAGACGACACCATTCCCTCTACACAGACTTTAAACGCGAACCTGTGAGAAACGCTGATGGCGTTCACATGCGCATTTAGAATGGGTTCTATAGTTATGTGCATTTGAAAATACGCAGGTTTGGAATTCCCTACAAGCCAAGCCTAAACAAAGTACTTGTCTTTCCTTATAAATTTTGATAAAGAATTTTATTTTATTTTGTTGCTTTGGGGTAGGAACGCGAAACGGATTTTCCCGACAACGCCTTATCTGTATAGTGGTAGAGGGTTCCTCCATAGGGAGAGACTAGTTGGCACTTCAGCACTGCGTTGTCATCGGTCCAGGCGAAGGTCCTTCGTCAGATCTGGATACGGCCTGGATCCGGCAGGCTGCAAGAAAACCTCGGGATAAACACAGACACTAAAATTAGCGTAGATGCCATTCTTCTCATGATGTAACGAGTACATCAGGAGTTATGGGAAGTGTTCCCGGTTCCGGCTGACCTAATCTATGCAGCCTAACATTAAATTATAGAATTCTATAATGTATTATGTGAATGCTAGGTCAAAGAGATGTGTCTTTAATCTGGCTTTGAACTAGGGCTTGCATAGACTAGTCGAGTAGTCGATAGATCGACTACTTCAACCACTAGTCGACGCTGTCGGAAACAATCGACTACTCGAGCGTCCATTAACCATAAATGAATTAAAAATGGCGCACGTCACCAACAGACACCACACGTCAGATGTGTGGAAGTATTTCATCAAGGATGACAAAAATATTGTAATTGGCCAACTCTGCAAGAGGCCGTTCACATATTGCGTCTAAAAACCATGCTAAAAACGTGTGGAAAGCGCGCGCGGCCGTGCCGCTGTCTCATACAAGCGCTTGCGCTCCCATGGCATCTGTCGTTGCTATGCAACTAAACTGCGCTCTCCATGATGACGACGAAGAAGTATCATTCAGCAAAGGATTAATTGATTTCTAGCCCTTGCATTAGCTTTACTACTAGATATATTTCTGGAGATGAGAAGGAAAAACCCGCCTGGAAAAACTAGCGCACCATGTTGCTTTCATTATGAGCGCGCGCCTACATTTGAAATAACGACCTTGAGCGCGGAAAAGACGCGATATGTGAACGGCCCCTCGAAGCAGACGTCTGAAATGAAAGGCAAGAACGGCTATTTATTTGGCTTTAGACTGTTACATTAAAATTTAATGAAATGTCATAATTATAATGTTTTGAGAGTTTACTTATGTAATTGTTGCATTAGGCTATGATTAATAAATGTTTATTGATAAGATCTAGCTATTTCATGTCTTTTCATTTACAGTAGCATGAACGACGAGTAGTCGAGTAACTCGAGTATTGTTTTGATAAGAAATCGACTAGCAGAAATCTGTAGTCGTGCAACCCCTACTTTGAACTGACAGAGTGTGTCTGCTTCCCGGACAATGGTAGGAAGGCTGTTACAGAGTTTTGGTGCTAAATAGGAAAAGGATCTACCGCCAGCAGTCGATTTTGATATTCTAGGTATTAGTAACTGGCCGGAATTTTGAGATCGCAATAGACGTGACGGACTATAGTGCGTTAAGAGCTCGCTCAAGTACTGTGGAGCTAAACCATTTAGTGCTTTGTAAGTAATCAGCAATATTTTAAAATTTATGCGATGTTTAATAGGGAGCCAGTGCAGTGTTGACAGAACCAGGCTAATATGGTCATACTTCCTGGTTCTGGTAAGATCTCGAGCTGCTGCGTTTTGAATTAGCTGTAGTTTGTTTATTAAGCGTGCAGGGCAACCACCCAGTAGAGCATTACAATAATCTAGCCTTGAGGTCATGAACGCATGGACTAATTGTTCCGCATTTGTCAATGAGAGTATATGGCGTAATTTAGATATATTTTTAAGATGGAAAAATGCAGTTTTACAGATACTAGACACGTGACTTTCAAATGAAAGATTGGTATCAAAGAGCACACCCAGGTTCCTAACCGACGACGAAGACTTAACAGAGCAGCTTCGAGTGTTAGACAGTATTCTAGGTTATTACGTGAGGAAGTTTTTTGTCCAATAATTAGAAACTCTGTTTTTTCAGAGTTAAGAAGTAGGAAATTACGAGTCATCCAATTTTTTATATCCGCTATGCATTCCGTTAATTTTGTGAATTGGTAAGTTTCGTTAGGTTTTGAAGAAATATACAGCTGAGTATCGTCAGCATAACAGTGAAAGCTAATTCCATGTTTCCTAATGATATCTCCTAACGGTAGCATGTACAGAGTGAACAGCAGCGGTCCTAGTACTGAGCCTTGTGGTACGCCATACTGAACTTGTGATCGATGAGACATCTCATCATTTACTGCTACAAACTGATAACGGTCAGATAAGTATGATTTAAACCATGCTAGTGCATTTCCCGTAATGCCAACATAATGTTCTAATCTATTTAAAAGAACGTTGTGGTCAATGGTGTCAAATGCAGCACTAAGATCGAGTAACACTAATAGCGAGATACAACCACGATCGGATGATAAGAGCAAATCATTTGTGACTCTAACGAGAGCTGTCTCAGTACTATGGTACGGTCTGAATCCGGACTGGAAATTCTCGCAGATATAATTTCTTTCAAGAAAGGAACACAGTTGTGAGGATACTGCCTTATCTTTGACAGAAAAGGTAGATTCGAGATCGGCCTGTAATTGACTAATTCTGAAGGATCAAGTTGCGTTTTTTTAACAAGCGGTTTAATCATAGCCAGCTTAAAGTTTTTTGGTACGTATCCTAGAGACAAAGATGAATTAATGATATTAAGAAGAGGATCTATGACCTCTGGAAGCATCTCTTTCAGTAGCTTAGTCGGTATAGGGTCTAACATACATGTTGTCGATTTAGATGATTTAACGAGTTTAGTCAATTCTTCCTCTCCTATAGCAACGAATGAATAAAAATTTTCCTCCGGGAGACTACAATGCACTGCCTTATGCGATACTGTAGTAGACGGTTGCATAGTTATAATTTTGTCCCTGATATTATCAATCTTATAAGTGAAGAAGTTCATAAAATCATTACTGCTGTGTTGCTTGGAAACTTCGGTGCTTGAAGCTTTATTTTTCGTTAGTTTAGCCACCGTTTCAAATAAATACCTAGGATTATGTTTATTTTCTTCTAATAGGGTTGAAAAATAAGCAGATCTAGCAGCTTTTAAAGCCTCTCTGTAAGCAATCGAGCTCTCTTTCCATGAAATGCGAAATACCTCTAGTTTTGTTTTCTTCCAGTTGCGCTCCATTTTTCTGGCTGCTCTCTTAAGGGCCTGAGTGTGCTCATTGTACCATGGCGTTGGACTATTTTCTTTAATCTTCTTTAAGCGCAACGGAGCAACTGTGTGCTGGAAAAGAGAGAGTTAAACGTTTCTGTTGTAATATCAAGTTCTTCTAAGCTATCTGGGATGCTGAGATGATGAAACTGATCAGGAAGATTATTAATAAAGCAATCTTTAGTGGCAGAAGTGATAGGTCTCACATATTTGAAACACGGAGTCGGCTTTGCAGCCTTGGCTAAATGCAAATTACACAAGACTAGATAATGATCTGTGATGTCATCGCTCTGCTGCAGAATTTCAACGGCATCAACATCTATTCCATGTGATAATATTAGATCTAGAGTATGATTCCGACGATGAGTAGGTCCTGACACGTGTTGTCTAACTCCAATTGAATTTACAATGTCTTTAAATGCCAATCCCAATGCATCTTTTTCATTATCGATGTGTATATTAAAATCACCAACAATTAGTACTTTATCTGCAGTCAATATTAATTCTGATAGAAAGTCCGCAAATTCTTTGATAAAGTCTGTATGGTGCCCTGGTGGCCTGTATACAGTAGCCAGCACAAATCTCAAATGTGATTTATCGTTTACACTATATATTTTTACATTAAGCACTAACACTTCAAAAGAATTATATTTAAAACTTGATTTCTTAGTGGTTTTGAAACTATTACCATAAATTACAGCAACACCACCCCCTCTGCGTTTCAGACGAGGCTCATGTTTATAACAGTAATCTTGCGGGGTTGATTCATTTAAAGTAATGTAATCGTTTGGTTTTAGCCAGGTTTCTGTCAAACACAGCACATCTAGGTTATTATCTGAAATCATATCATTAACAATGAGTGCTTTTGAAGTAAGCGATCGAATATTCAGCAACCCAAGCTTTAGCATTTGCTCGTCTGTATTATAGCTGTTTTTTATTTGTTGAACATCAATTAAATTTTTAACCTTAGATGGGTTAAAACGTTTTTTTGGATTTCCAAAATCGGGGAACAGACACAGTCTCTATACGATGATAGCTAGGTAAAAGAGGCTCTATGTGATGGGATTTATCTGACCTGGGTGACGCGAGGCCGCTAGCAGACGGTCGGTTTAGCCAGTCTGTCTGCTTCCTGACCTGAGCCCCAGATTGTCATGTTTGAGCTCTAAGACTATGAGCCATATTACTAGAGAGAAGAGCAGCACCATCCCAGGAGGGATGAATACCATCTCTTTTCAACAGGTCAGGTTTGCCCCAAAAACTTTTCCAATTGTCTATGAATTCTATATTATTAAGCGGACACCACTTAGACAGCCAACCGTTAAGCGAACACAATCTACTAACTATCTCATCACTCCTGCGAACAGGAAGGGGGCCAGAGCAAATTACAGTCCTTGACATCGTACTTGCAAGTTCACACACCTCTTTAATATTAATTTTGGTGATCTCCGACTGGCGGAGTCGAACATCATTAGTGCCGACATGAATAATGATCTTAGAGAATTTACGATTAGCATTAGCCAGCACTTTTAAATTTGCTTTGATGTCAGGCGCTCTGGCTCCCGGCAAACATGTGACTATGGTGGTTGGTGTCTCTATTTTCACGTTCCGTGTAATAGAATCGCCAATAACTAGGGCACAATCATTCTCAGTGGGTGTTTCACTGAGCGGGGCGAATCGATTTGTTATGGTAATCGGAACGGAAGAGTGGTTTTTAGATCCGCGACTAGAGCGATCCCTCACTGTCACCCATTTGCCCGGCTAGCGTATTACTAGCGTGTTGTGCTAGTAGTAACGGAAGCTAGCGATGTCAGGTTAATCTGAGATGTTGGGTAAGCTGTATTTAGTACACTGCAAAAAATGCATTTCTTGAAACAATCAAAATTCACTTGAATCTAGTTAAAGTTAACTAAAATCAAGCAAAAAAATCTGCCAATGGGGTAAGCAAAACTGACTTGATAAGAATTCTTGAAAATAGCATAAATATCTAGTCACTGATAAATACAATTGAATCTTAAAACTAGAAAAAAATGCTTAAAACCATTTAGTTTTTACTTATTATGAGAATTGAATAATAAATAAATTTAGTGAAAATTGCATTAAAACTAGAATATTTATCTAAACTAGAATCTTAAATCTAATCACTAATATACTGTTGGTCTTAAAACTAGACAAACATGCTTAAAACTATGCAGTTTTCTCTTTTTTTAAGCACTGAATATTAAGTAATTTTAGTGAAGATTGCATAAAAACTAGAAAATTTTATCTTAAATTCAGCTTATTTAGATTTAGATTTTTTTAAGATGCGAGACCTGAAAATAGATGAATTCTTGAAACAACCCAATAAAGGAATATAGTACACATGTTTACATTTAAATGAATAATCAAAAACATATTCAGTTTAGCTTAAGATTTATTAAAGAACATCCTCTTTAACAAATGGAGCATATAAAGCAGGATGAAGGCTTACTCTTGACACTTGAAAAGAAAAAAAAAAAACATGGCACATCAACAACAAATGTTCTGCGTAGCATACACTGTATTAACCTCAAACAGCTTTAAACAGCAATTACTCAATGAATATATTGCATTAATACAATTGATTTAAGAAACACTACTGAAAAAGCAGGGAAATCTCATAATAGTACAAATCAAGTATAATATAATGGGGAACAGAACAAAAAAAAAAAAAAAAAAAAAACACTCCGTTCACTGCCTCAGTTTGCAACAGTATTTATTCAACAAACATTTTCCATTCCTGAATGGCCTTTTTATAAGAGGGGGTTGCATCCTGCTCATGGAGGACATCTACCAGAACTTGTGTTTGCAACACAGACAAGAGTGTAGCAATACACTTGGGATAGGTCAGGTGGAATGCATAGTAATATGCCAGGAGGTAGAGAAGCCCCTCGTGAAGCAGATCTTTCCCAAAGGTTACAACTGGAGTTGTACCTACAACCACCATGCAGTTCTCCTCACCAACCAGCAAGACAGGACTGGAAAGCACACGCCGGTGGATGAAGGTATCCGGATCCTCTGAGGGCTAGAAAACCAAATATATAAATATAGAATTTAGACTACAAACACAGCAAAAAAAGCTAAATAAGTAGTCAAGTCATCCTCATTTATATAGTGCTTTTAACAATATAGATTGTTTCCAAATCACATTTACAGTGATAATATGGAATTACAGTAACAGAGATTGTTTGGGCTTTACAGCAGCTCTAGAATAAAGTTATTGTCCAGCTAAAGTTAGTTTTGATTGATTCACTTCCGCTAAACAACATTTTAACTGAAAACAGAAAACTTTGATGTGTTCTGGCAGTCCATTTGCATAGCAACAGTTTTTGGTCAAGTAATGTTTTTTTCATTTGTTGTGGGATGGAAGTGGTTAATGAATAAATATGGAAGCATCCCAGAGCAAGGCAGTTTCAACTACTCTAAATATTTCTTTTGAGAGATGGGGTTTTGCGTAAATATCAATTTTAAATAAAAATTAATTAAATTAATTTGTTATATTAATAAAAAAAGCCACTTTTAAGCTATTTTTATCAGTTTCAGTTGTTGGTGTACTGCTTTGTGGGACTGAGGGTAGTATAAGTACATATATGTGATGCACCCAATATTAAACATTTATAATTTAGGCCATTTACATGTAATAGCATTTAACACCTTTCAAAATGATGGGTTATTATGGGTATTTTTTTCTACCCAAAGGCTGGGATAACGTAACTTTATCGGTTATTTTTATTTTATTCTTTTGAGCAGCCAGATTAGGATGTTTTTAAACCAAGTATTTTGTTGAGAGGGTAGGCATCTTAAAGGGTTAGTTCACCCAAAAATGAAAATTCTGTCAGTAATTACTCACCCTCAACCCCGTAAGACCTTTCATCTTCGGAACACAAATTAAGATATTTTTGATGAAATCCGATGGCTCAGGAGGGGCTCCATTGACAGCTATTAAATTAACACTTTGAAGGCCCAGAAAGGCAGGAAAGACATAGTTAAAATAGTCCATGTGACTACAGTGCTTCAACCTTAATGTTATGAGGCGACGAGAATACTTTTTGTGTGCCAGAAAAACGAAATAATTACTTTATTTAACAATTTCTTCTCTTCTGTATCAGTCTCCGATGCGCGTTCACGAGAGCACCACGACATATGCACCTGTGTGTGTGTGTGGTGATGACGCAGGAGCTGGCGTTCTGACATACGACCAGAAAACACAGGGCTATGTTTACAAGCAGAGGAAAATGCACGCACAACATAAAACAGTTTAGAACTATGTCTGCAGATTTCGACACAGAGGATGAATTGCATTTTCTTCAAACCAGAATATACAGAGAATTAACTAAAAGTGGTAGAAGAGGCTAGAACACAACAACAGCCACAAGCTTCTGAAAGACAGAGAGCAATGAAGAGCTAGTGGTGTAGATGTCATCAGTGCTAAGTAGAGCTGAAACAACTAATCAATTTAATCTAGGGATGCACCGATGTGAAAATTGTGGCCGATACCGATAACCGATATTAATATTACTGTTATGGCCGATACCGATATTTACTGATGTCGATATCTCTGTATAGAAAACAAATTTGAATGATTATCAAATAAAGAGCTATTTTCCAAAACACTTTAGTCATTTACTTTAGAAATGACTGATATTGGGCACCTTTACCTGTATGCAAAATATGTCACACATACGACACACATGCATTATATTGCATTGCATATAATGTGTGCTGGTCAACTTGTCTAAAATTAAGAAACCCTTAGAAAACAGGAAGAAAAAAACAGGAACATACAATTAAGATAGGCTACTTAATTTATTATTCCAATATCCAAATATGATACTAAATCCCACAGGGAAAAGGGCTTATTTGTGACGTGCTGTCTTTGCCTTTGAACATTGCACATTTTAAACAGGACACGCATTAGCTGAATAAATGTTAGCCAATACAAACATATTTATAGAAAAAAGCTGACAATGAATAGACAAAACTCCAATAATAGCAAAACGAATCACTTATTCTAAAAATAATAACAAGTAGGCTATAAGACGAATCCGACATATGGGCTGTTAACAGTAAAACGTCCATCATTCACACCGCCGCCGACTTGAGCTTCCAAAGTTATCGGAAGTCATTCATTTTCAATGGAAGCTGGCTTCTCTCAGAAAAAAAAATTGCACAGTCTAACCATCATAGAGTGAAAGTGTATCATTTGCTGAAGTCCTGCCAGTTTAACAGGGCGCGCTTGACAGGGCAGAGAGAGAGAGAGAGAGAGAGAGAGAGAGAGAGAGAGAGAGAGAGAGAGAGAGAGAGAGAGAGAGAGAGAGAGAGAGAGAGAGAGAGAGAGAGAGAGAGAGAGAGAGAGAGAGACCCGGCCGCGCGCGCGCACTCACCCGAGCGCTGTCTTGCTCTCTCTCTCCCTCGCGCATATTAATCAAAATCAATTGATACGCAGATTCTGCAGTAACGTTACAATGTTGTTTGTAAATGTTTAGTCGTAAAAGCTGAAAACATTGCTGTTTAAAGCTTTACAAACCTGTTCTGTGATCAGTTTGTCGTTTACCAGTTCATAATTCAGTCTTGCAGCCTAATTATGACTGTATGAGAGAGGGTAAATGCAGTGGTGTGCCGTCAGAGCCAGCAGGGCCTTCTCTGCTGGCCCTGTCAAAATAGAAAAATATTTTTTTTTTCTATAATTAAATTAATGTGTGTCTGAACATGTCTAAATTCAATTACTGTCTATCAGTACGTCACAATTATATTTCCAGAAAGAATATGGTAATTTTTTTGCGAGTCTGAGCTGGATTTTACATATGTCATCTAAACGCAGCTCCGTGGACCAGCACTAGTAGTATAGCTAGCCTTCCGTTGAAGCTGCCGTTTTCCATTTGATCATAACTTTGACTGACGTGTTTTATCAGCCAATCAAATTGTGATGTGTATAACAGAACGCCCCAGAGGCCCAGCGATGTGTCGACGGCTAGCCCGCGCAGATGTCATCTACATGAGTGGGCAGATAAAATACATGTTTGTGTATAATAACAATTTTCAGGAAAAATAACATTTCGATGTCCAGAAATCAATTTCATTAGTACATTGGGTCATTTTGGGTACATTTGTCATTCTAGATCTACTAATATTGTTAGTACCGAGAATTTCCACGTGAGTACATACATTGATACTTGCATTATTCTTGTGTACTGCGATGGTGTAGTGGAAAAACTTTTGCCAAGCGTGTCAGAGGTTCTGGGTTCGAATCCACACTCGTATAGTTTTTTTATTTTTATTTTACTGAATATGTTCATCAGTGGTTGTATATCAAACAGGGCGTTTGTGTGCATTTTGTTTTTTAAGATTTCAACGAATAGAAAGTCTCCGCAACGGCGATAGATTGAAGCGCGCATTTGAGTGAAAACTGCGCGAGCCACACGAGAACACTATCCGCGCCACTGAAAAAAGCGGCAACGAGAACTCAGCTTGAACAACACATTTCAGCGCTAGAATGCATTTTATTCAACGAAAATGAATGTCCTGCTAGTTAACCGGAGATGTTTTATTTATTTGTATTAGGTACATCCGTGCGCGAGATGTTTCAGCTCAGCTTTTATAATGTACAGTGGTGTGCGTGTGCGCTGAGGTTGAAGATCATCTGTCTCGTCGTTGATGTTACGCAGTGCATACAGTGCATGATTGTATTTTGCATTGGGGGGGGGGGGGGGTACTGAAGATCGTTACTGAAGGCCCAGACTGAAACCCCACGGTACGCTACTGGGTAAATGTTTAAATACATTTGAAATGCACTTTTTTTTCTAAGTATTCACTGCTCTTTTTCACACAGCAGGTTTTTTGTGTGTGTACAATTTTTTTCTGGACAACCTTCTGATGGATTTTACTTTAAATTTTACTTTAAAATGTGAGTTCCATTCAGGTTTCATGCCATTGGCACTTTATTCGAAGGATTGTTTACAATTTCACAGCATAAGCTATAAAGCTGTTTCCCAGGTATAAGCTGTGTGTTTACAGGAAATATGAAAATATGTTCTGAAAGATTTCTTAATAAGCTTTGTTCGGGATGTTAAACTACTTTAGTAGCCCTAAGGACAGCCATGGTGAAAACATTATTTGATATCTCCTTGTGAAATTTGCTAGAGTACGTATTACTACACAGGATTACTAACATAATAAAACACAACTCCAGGTATGTTTTTTGATGAGGATATGACAATGCAAAATGGTTAAAATCTCTAAAAAGTCTATGTTGAATGATAAAAACCCGATTAATTGATTAATCGTAAAAATAATCGACCGATTAATCGATTATCAAAATAATCGTTAGTTGCAGCCCTAGTGCTAAGCGATGCCTACTGAACAGGAGAGTGTGTGCTACATCGATTGTGATATTGTCATGCCACATCTTGAAAGTTTGGATAATTCAGATGATGAGGTGACACATGTATCTCGCTGTATAACAGAGGATCCCGGCTTTCCACACGCATGTGTCGTGCTCTCGTTAACGTGGGTCGGAGACTGATACGGAAGAGAAGAAATTGTTCAATAAAGTCATTATTTTGTATTTTTTGGTGCACAAAAAGTATTCTCGTCGCTTCATAAAATTAAGGTTGAACCACTGTAGTCACATGGACTATTTTAATTATGTCTTTTCTACATTTCTGGGCCTTCAAAGTGTTAATTATATAGCTGTCAATGGAGACAACTCACACTTAAAACTCACCGTAAGAACATGGAAAAGAGCCTCACTGATTGGGACCACTTTCTTGGATACTGCAGAGCCAGATGGGAAGAGCAGTGGCAGGGCGGTAAAAACAGCAATGG